>NC_138303.1:113072500-113195000 GCF_965601325.2 Salmo salar | reverse complement strand
ACCTGTATCTAGGCCATGTTGTATTGTGTCAATAAGAGAACGTCTGGTCATTTAGTGTCCTGTGTTCCGCAGAACTGAGGGGATGAGCTTCACTGCTGGTTTCCCAGGCTCCCTTTGAGACAGCTAGCATGACCTTAGGATGATCCTTACTGGTCCTCAGCTGATACCTACTGGTTTACTGGTCCTCAGCTGTTACCTACTGGTTTACTGGTCCTCAGCTGATACCTACTGGTTTACTGGTCCTCAGCTGATACCTACTGGTTTACTGGTGTTCAGCTGTTACCTACTGGTTTACTGGTGTTCAGCTGATACCTACTGGTTTACTGGTCCTCAGCTGTTACCTACTGGTTTACTGGTCCTCAGCTGTTACCTACTGGTTTACTGGTCCTCAGCTGTTACCTACTGGTTTACTGGTGTTCAGCTGATACCTACTGGTTTACTGGTCCTCAGCTGTTACCTACTGGTTTACTGGTCCTCAGCTGTTACCTACTGGTTTACTGGTCCTCAGCTGATACCTACTGGTTTACTGGTGCTCAGCTGTTACCTACTGGTTTACTGGTCCTCAGCTGTTACCTACTGGTTTACTGGTCCTCAGCTGTTACCTACTGGTTTACTGGTCCTCAGCTGTTACCTACTGGTTTACTGGTTCTCAGCTGTTACCTACTGGTTTACTGGTCCTCAGCTGATACCTACTGGTTTACTGGTCCTCAGCTGTTACCTACTGGTTTACTGGTCCTCAGCTGTTACCTACTGGTTTACTGGTCCTCAGCTGATACCTACTGGTTTACTGGTGTTAAGCTGTTACCTACTGGTTTACTGGTCCTCGGCTGTTACCTACTGGTTTACTGGTCCTCAGCTGTTACCTACTGGTTTACTGGTCCTCAGCTGATACCTACTGGTTTACTGGTCCTCAGCTGTTACCTACTGGTTTACTGGTCCTCAGCTGAACACCACTGGTTTACTGGTGTTCAGCTGTTACCTACTGGTTTACTGGTCCTCAGCTGTTACCTACTGGTTTACTGGTCCTCAGCTGTTACCTACTGGTTTACTGGTCCTCAGCTGTTACCTACTGGTTTACTGGTCCTCAGCTGTTACCTACTGGTTTACTGGTCCTCAGCTGATACCTACTGGTTTACTGGTGTTAAGCTGTTACCTACTGGTTTACTGGTCCTCAGCTGTTACCTACTGGTTTACTGGTCCTCAGCTGTTACCTACTGGTTTACTGGTCCTCAGCTGTTACCTACTGGTTTACTGGTCCTCAGCTGATACCTACTGGTTTACTGGTCCTCAGCTGATACCTACTGGTTTACTGGTGTTACTGGCTCAGTAGTTGGTCATGCCCACTGAGTGGAAAACATTATTACTGTTCACTGTTGTTCCATTGTGGTAATCATGTGACTAAATACATTTGATGATTGTCATGAAACAGCCCTGTTAAGTCACTTTAAAAGCCCTATAAAGCAGTGTAACTATTGAAAAGCCCTATAAAGCAGTGTAACTATTTGAAAGCCCTATAAAGCAGTGTAACTATTTAAAAGCCCTTTAAAGCAGTGTAACTATTTAAAAGCCCTTTAAAGCAGTGTAACTATTTAAAAGCCCTATAAAGCAGTGTAACTATTTAAAAGCCCTTTAAAGAAACAGTAATTAGTAACTGAAGCTATTGTTTTAACATAGCAACTAACCGAAGCTATTGTTTTAACATAGCAACTAACCGAAGCTATTGTTTTAACATAGCAACTAACTGAAGCTGTTGTTTTAACATAGCAACTAACCGAAGCTATTGTTTTAACATAGCAACTAACCGAAGCTATTGTTTTAACATAGCAACTAACCGAAGCTATTGTTTTAACATAGCAACTAACCGAAGCTATTGTTTTAACATAGCAACTAACCGAAGCTATTGTTTTAACATAGCAACTAACCGAAGCTATTGTTTTAACATAGCAACTAACCGAAGCTATTGTTTTAACATAGCAACTAACCGAAGCTATTGTTTTAACATAGCAACTAACCGAAGCTATTGTTTTAACATAGCAACTAACTGAAGCTGTTGTTTTAACATAGCAACTAACCGAAGCTATTGTTTTAACATAGCAACTAACCGAAGCTATTGTTTTAACATAGCAACTAACCGAAGCTATTGTTTTAACATAGCAACTAACCGAAGCTATTGTTTTAACATAGCAACTAACCGAAGCTATTGTTTTAACATAGCAACTAACCGAAGCTATTGTTTTAACATAGCAACTAACCGAAGCTATTGTTTTAACATAGCAACTAACTGAAGCTGTTGTTTTAACATAGCAACTAACTGAAGCTATTGTTTTAACATAGCAACTAACCGAAGCTATTGTTTTAACATAGCAACTAACCGAAGCTATTGTTTTAACATAGCAACTGACCGAAGCTATTGTTTTAACATAGCAACTACCTGAAGCTATTGTTGTTCTGCTAACTAGCAGGAAGTGTGTGATTCCGTAACCATGGATGCCGCTGCCCCACCCTACCACTGTGAGACACACATCCTATGCTGAGACAGACACGCTGTTTTTCATTGCTTCAATATGAGTTAAACATAGAATAGAAGTGTTCCTGTTCTGTAGCATAGCAGAGGGGTGGTGGGGAAAAGGGAAGATGCAGTTTATAGATATTAGGCAGTGAAAGTGAAGCTGTAACTCACTGAATACACACCCGCTCCTATGGAGGGGAGGGGAGGGGAGGAGAGGGAGAGGAGAGGAGAGGAGAGGAGAGGAGAGGAGAGGAGAGGAGAGGAGAGGAGAGGAGAGGAGGGAGAGGAGGGAGAGGAGAGGGAGAGGAGAGGAGTGGAGGAGGGAGAGGGGGCTAAGGCTTTGGTTACTGATCTCATGACCCAGCCAGCACAACACTGATAAACAAACACACCTTGCCTATCTGATACCATGGAGCCCAGTTGACATCTGTATATACAGCAATTTATTTAAACAGCAGTCAAAGTATTTTGGCCATAGGAGTGGCAGAACTCTAAGGCAAGCACCAGGATGCTTTCCTAGTGGCAGGGAAAAATGTCTTTGAGTTGACTGTCCTAGTCCAAAATGTCCCCTCCCCCTTCCTCCTTATTTGGGGCTCATGTCTCATGTGTGAGCTCTCAGACTGTGACAGTGTGCCCAGCGTAGCCTGCTAGGAGAGAGGGAGGGGAGAGAAGGGAGGAAGGAAGGCGAGAAGGGAGGAAGGAGGAGAGAGAAGGAAGGAGGAGGAGGAGAGAAGGAGGGAGGAGGGAAGAGGGGAGAGAAGGAGGGAGAGAAGGAGGGGGAGGGAGGGAGAGAAGGAATGAAGGAGGGGAGGGAGAGAAGGAGGGAAGGGAGAGAAGGAGGGAAGGAGGGGGAGGTAGAGAAGGAAGGGGAGGGAGAGAAGGAAGGGAGAGAAGGAGGGGGAGGGAGGGAGAGAAGGAATGAAGGAGGGGAGGGAGAGAAGGAGGGAAGGGAGAGAAGGAGGGAAGGGAGAGAAGGAGGGAAGGAGGGGGAGGGAGGGAGAGAAGGAATGAAGGAGGGGAGGGAGAGAAGGAGGGAAGGGAGAGAAGGAGGGAAGGAGGGGGAGGTAGAGAAGGAGGGGGAGGGAGAGAAGGAAGGGAGAGAAGGAGGGGGAGGGAGGGAGAGAAGGAATGAAGGAGGGGAGGGAGAGAAGGAGGGAAGGGAGAGAAGGAGGGAAGGGAGAGAAGGAGGGAAGGAGGGAGAGGAGAGGAGGGAAAGAGGGGGAGGGAGAGGGGGGGAGAGAAGGAGGGGGAGGGAGAGGGGGGGAGAGAAGGAGGGAAAGAGGGGGAGGGAGAGGGGGGGAGAGAAGGAGGGGGAGGGAGAGAAGGAGGGGGAGGGAGAGAAGGAAGGGAGAGAAGGAGGGAAGGAGGATAGAGGAGGGAAAGAGGGGGAGGGAGAGAAGGAGGGGGAGGGAGGGAGAGAAGGAGGGTGGATAAGAGATGAGGGAGGGAGGGGTGTTTTTGGGGGTGTGGGAGTAGAGTGCTGCTTCTATACAGAGGGTTTTGTGTGTGGAGGGGTTTCTGGCTTCTTGAGAGAGAGAGAGAGAGAGAGAGAGAGAGAGAGAAGAGAGGGAACACACTCCCTTTTTTAGCCAGACCCTCTGCCTCGCTGTCTGCCCGCCCATGACATCACAGCCTGAAGAGAGGCACGGCCAGGGGAGGAATGTGACGGGGAGAGAAGTTGAGGAAGGAGAGGAAAAGGTTCTGGGAGAGAGGAAACGGATAGACAGGGTAAGTACTGCAGCTAGCTGGCTGGTCTCTTACACATGAGGAAAGAGGACAACAGCTAACTTTAGGCAGGGTAAGTACTGCAGCTAGCTGGCTGGTCTCTTACACATGAGGAGAGAGGAAAGGGTGGGAGCAGAGATATAGGGCGCTGTGTGTTACTTTGTAGTAGTGAGTATTTTGGTCTGTGTATCTCAGTCTGAGGAAAGAGAAGAGAAGGAATCTGATCAAGCAATAAGAAGGTTTTACTGTGGAAGTCCCTCACTGTGTTGAAGAATAACACACACAGAGGTACTGTACCACTAGCCTCTTCGCTCTGGGAGACCTTACCCAGAAAACACTTGGTATAGCCCGAAGGTATTTTAGATTATAGACTGGTAAGGCATTCCAAGTTCTAGACTGGTAAGGCATTCCAAGTTCTAGACTGATAAGGCTTTCCAGATTCTAGACTAGACTGGTAAGGCTTTCTAGATTCTAGATTGGTAAAGCATTCTAGATTGGTAAGGCATTCTAGATTCTAGACTGGTAAGGCATTCCAGATTCTAGACTAGACTGGTAAGGCATTCCAGATTCTAGACTAGACTGGTAAGGCATTCTAGATTCTAGATTTGTACGGCATTCTAGATTCTATATGTGTAAGGCATTTTATATTCTAGATTGGTAAGGCATTCTAGATTCTAGATTGGTAAGGCATTCCAGATTATAAACTTGTAAGGCATTCTAGATTCTAGATTGGTAAGGCATTCCAGATTATAGACTGGTAAAGCATTCCAGATTATAAACTGGCAAGACATTCTAGATTTGTAAGGCATTCTAGATTCTAGATTCTAGATTGGTAAGGCATTCTAGATTCTAGATTGGTAAGGCATTCCATACTCTAGACTGGTAAGGCATTCTAGATTCTAGATTGGTAAGGCATTCTAGATTCTAGATTGGTAAGGCATTCCAGATTATAGACTGGTAAGGCATTCCAGACTCTAGACTGGTAAGGCATTCCAGATTCTAGATTGGCAAGGCACTCCAGATTCTAGATTGGCAAGGCATTCCAGATTTTAGACTGGTAAGGCATTCCACATTCTGATCTGATAAGACATTCCATATTGTATACTGGTAAGGAATTCTAGATTCTAGAGTGGTAAGGCATTCCATATTCTAGACTAGACTTGTAAAAAATTCTATATTCTTGTATGGTAAGTCATGCCAGATTCTAGTTTGGTAAGGCATACCATATTCTAGACTGGTAAGGTATTCTAGATTATAGATTGGTAAGGCATTCTAGATTCCAGACTTGTAAGGCATTCCAGATTCTAGTCTGGTAAGGCATGCCAGATTCTGCCAGATTCTATTCTGGTAAGGCATTCCAGGTTCTAGACCTGTAAGGCATAACTGATTCTAGACTGGTAAGGCATTCCAGATTCTAGACTGGTAAGGAATTCCAGATTCTAGAGTGGTAAGGCATTCCAGATTCTAGACTAGACTTGTAAAACATTCTATATTCTTGTATGGTAAGTCATGCCAGATTCTAGTCTGGCAAGGCATTCCATACTCTAGACTGGTAAGGCATTCCAGATTCTAGGCTAGACTGGTAAGGCATTCTAGATTATAGATTGGTAAGGCATTCTAGATTCCAGACTTGTAAGGCTTTCCAGATTCTAGTCTGGTAAGGCATCCCATACTCTAGACTGGTAAGGCATTCCAGATTCTAGGATAGACTGGTAAAGCATTCTAGATTATAGATTGGTAAGGCATTCTAGATTCCAGACTTATAAGGCATTCCAGGTTCTAGACCTGTAAGGAACAACTGATTCTAGACTGCTAAGGCATTCCAGATTCTAGACTGGTAAGACATTCCAGATTCTAGGCTAGACCTGTAGGGCATTCTATATTTATAAGGCATTCTAGATTCTAGACTGGTAGGCATTCCAGATTCTAGACTGGTAAGACATTCCAAATTATAGACTGGTAAAGCATTCCCGATTATAGATTTGCCTTTGATGCGTTGGGCAGACCGCACCACCCTCTGGAGAGTCCTGCGGTTGCAGGCAGTGCAGTTGCCGTACCAGGCGGTGATACAGCCCGAAAGGATGCTCTCAATGGTGCATCTGTTAAAGTTTGAGAGGGTTTTAGGGGCCAAGCCGCATTTCTTAAGCTTCCTGAGGTTGAGGCGCTATTGCACCTTCTTCACCACACTGTCTGTGCGGGTGGAACCATTTCAGATCGTCCGTGATGTGTACACCAAGGAACTTGAAGCTTTCCACCTTCTCCGCTGCTGTCCCATCAATGTGGATAGGGGGGTGCTCTCTCTGCTGTCTCCTGAAGTCCACGATCAGCTCATTCGTTTTGTCAACGTTGAGGGGTTATTTTCATTTGAACTAACTGTGTGTAATGAGGGAGACATCAGTGTGTTGCTGGATCAGTGTGTTGCTGGATCAGTGTGTTGCTGTATCAGTGTGTGTTGCTGTATCAGTGTGTATTGTATCAGTGTGTATTGTATCAGTGTGTATTGTATCAGTGTGTGTTGCTGTATCAGTGTGTATTGTATCAGTGTGTATTGTATCAGTGTGTATTGTATCAGTGTGTATTGTATCAGTGTGTGTTGTATCAGTGTGTATTGTATCAGTGTGTGTTGCTGTATCAGTGTGTGTTGCTGTATCAGTGTTGCTGTATCAGTGTGTTGCTGTATCAGTGTGTTGCTGTATCAGTGTGTATTGTATCAGTGTGTATTGTATCAGTGTGTGTTGCTGTATCAGTGTGTGTTGCTGTATCAGTGTTGCTGTATCAGTGTGTTGCTGTATCAGTGTGTTGCTGTATCAGTGTGTTGCTGTATCAGTGTGTGTTGCTGTATCAGTGTGTGTTGCTGGATCAGTGTGTGTTGCTGGATCAGTGTGTGTTGCTGGATCAGTGTGTTGCTGTATCAGTGTGTATTGCTGTATCAGTGTGTGTTGCTGTATCAGTGTGTGTTGTATCAGTGTGTGTTGCTGTATCAGTGTGTTGCTGGATCAGTGTGTATTGTATCAGTGTGTGTTGCTGTATCAGTGTGTGTTGCTGTATCAGTGTGTGTTGCTGTATCAGTGTGTGTTGCTGTATCAGTGTGTATTGTATCAGTGTGTTGTTGTATCAGTGTGTATTGCTGTATCAGTGTGTATTGTATCAGTGTGTGTTGCTGTATCAGTGTGTGTTGCTGTATCAGTGTATGTATTGTATCAGTGTGTTGCTGTATCAGTGTGTATTGTATCAGTGTGTATTGTATCAGTGTGTATTGTATCAGTGTGTATTGTATCAGTGTGTATTGTGTCAGTGTGTATTGTATCAGTGTGTATTGTATCAGTGTGTGTTGTATCAGTGTGTGTTGTATCAGTGTGTATTGTATCAGTGTGTATTGTATCAGTGTGTGTTGTATCAGTGTGTATTGTATCAGTGTGTATTGTATCAGTGTGTATTGTATCAGTGTGTGTTGCTGTATCAGTGTGTTGCTGTATCAGTGTGTTGCTGTATCAGTGTGTGTTGCTGTATAAGTGTGTATTGTATCAGTGTGTATTGTATCAGTGTGTTGCTGTATCAGTGTGTATTGTATCAGTGTGTATTGTATCAGTGTGTGTTGCTGTATCAGTGTGTTGCTGTATCAGTGTGTGTTGCTGTATCAGTGTGTATTGTATCAGTATGTATTGTATCAGTGTGTTGCTGTATCAGTGTGTATTGTATCAGTGTGTTGCTGTATCAGTGTGTATTGTATCAGTGTGTATTGTATCAGTGTGTTGCTGTATCAGTGTGTTGCTGTATCAGTGTGTTGCTGTATCAGTGTGTTGCTGTATCAGTGTGTTGCTGTATCAGTGTGTATTGTATCAGTGTGTTGCTGTATCAGTGTGTTGCTGTATCAGTGTGTTGTTGTATCAGTGTGTGTGCTGTATCAGTGTGTGTGCTGTATCAGTGTGTATTGTATCAGTATGTATTGTATCAGTGTGTTGCTGTATCAGTGTGTATTGTATCAGTGTGTGTTGCTGTATCAGTGTGTGTTGCTGTATCAGTGTGTGTTGCTGTATCAGTGTGTATTGTATCAGTGTGTATTGTATCAGTGTGTTGCTGTATCAGTGTGTTGCTGTATCAGTGTGTTGCTGTATCAGTGTGTTGCTGTATCAGTGTGTGTTGCTGTATCAGTGTGTGTTGCTGTATCAGTGTGTGTTGCTGTATCAGTGTGTGTTGCTGTATCAGTGTGTATTGTATCAGTGTGTTGCTGTATCAGTGTGTATTGTATCAGTGTGTGTTGCTGTATCAGTGTGTGTTGCTGTATCAGTGTGTGTTGCTGTATCAGTGTGTATTGTATCAGTGTGTATTGTATCAGTGTGTTGCTGTATCAGTGTGTTGCTGTATCAGTGTGTTGCTGTATCAGTGTGTTGCTGTATCAGTGTGTTGCTGTATCAGTGTGTTGCTGTATCAGTGTGTTGCTGTATCAGTGTGTGTTGCTGTATCAGTGTGTGTTGCTGTATCAGTGTGTGTTGCTGTATCAGTGTGTATTGTATCAGTGTGTTGCTGTATCAGTGTGTATTGTATCAGTGTGTGTTGCTGTATCAGTGTGTTGCTGTATCAGTGTGTTGCTGTATCAGTGTGTTGCTGTATCAGTGTGTTGCTGTATCAGTGTGTTGCTGTATCAGTGTGTTGCTGTATCAGTGTGTGTTGCTGTATCAGTGTGTGTTGCTGTATCAGTGTGTATTGTATCAGTATGTATTGTATCAGTGTGTTGCTGTATCAGTGTGTATTGTATCAGTGTGTGTTGCTGTATCAGTGTGTGTTGCTGTATCAGTGTGTGTTGCTGTATCAGTGTGTATTGTATCAGTGTGTATTGTATCAGTGTGTTGCTGTATCAGTGTGTATTGTATCAGTGTGTGTTGCTGTATCAGTGTGTGTTGTATCAGTGTGTGTTGCTGTATCAGTGTGTGTGTTGCTGTATCAGTGTGTTGCTGTATCAGTGTGTTGCTGTATCAGTGTGTTGCTGTATCAGTGTGTTGCTGTATCAGTGTGTGTTGCTGTATCAGTGTGTGTTGCTGTATCAGTGTGTTGCTGTATCAGTGTGTATTGTATCAGTGTGTGTTGTTGTATCAGTGTGTGTTGCTGTATCAGTGTGTTGCTGTATCAGTGTGTATTGTATCAGTGTGTGTTGCTGTATCAGTGTGTGTTGCTGTATCAGTGTGTGTTGCTGTATCAGTGTGTATTGTATCAGTGTGTATTGTATCAGTGTGTTGCTGTATCAGTGTGTTGCTGTATCAGTGTGTTGCTGTATCAGTGTGTTGCTGTATCAGTGTGTTGCTGTATCAGTGTGTTGCTGTATCAGTGTGTGTTGCTGTATCAGTGTGTGTTGCTGTATCAGTGTGTGTTGCTGTATCAGTGTGTATTGTATCAGTGTGTTGCTGTATCAGTGTGTATTGTATCAGTGTGTGTTGCTGTATCAGTGTGTGTATGGCTGTATCAGTGTGTGTTGCTGTATCAGTGTGTGTTGCTGTATCAGTGTGTGTTGCTGTATCAGTGTGTATTGTATCAGTGTGTTGCTGTATCAGTGTGTATTGTATCAGTGTGTGTTGCTGTATCAGTGTGTTGCTGTATCAGTGTGTTGCTGTATCAGTGTGTGTTGCTGTATCAGTGTGTGTTGCTGTATCAGTGTGTGTTGCTGTATCAGTGTGTGTTGCTGTATCAGTGTGTATTGTATCAGTGTGTATTGTATCAGTGTGTATTGTATCAGTGTGTGTTGTATCAGTGTGTGTTGCTGTATCAGTGTGTATGCTGTATCAGTGTGTATTGTATCAGTGTGTGTTGCTGTATCAGTGTGTGTTGCTGTATCAGTGTGTATTGTATCAGTGTGTTGCTGTATCAGTGTGTATTGTATCAGTGTGTGTTGCTGTATCAGTGTGTATGCTGTATCAGTGTGTATGCTGTATCAGTGTGTGTTGTATCAGTGTGTGTGCTGTATCAGTGTGTATTGTATCAGTGTGTATTGTATCAGTGTGTGTTGTATCAGTGTGTATTGTATCAGTGTGTATTGTATCAGTGTGTGTTGCTGTATCAGTGTGTTGCTGTATCAGTGTGTATTGTATCAGTGTGTATTGTATCAGTGTGTTGCTGTATCAGTGTGTTGCTGTATCAGTGTGTATTGTATCAGTGTGTATTGTATCAGTGTGTGTTGCTGTATCAGTGTGTATTGTATCAGTGTGTATTGTATCAGTGTGTGTTGTATCAGTGTGTATTGTATCAGTGTGTATTGTATCAGTGTGTATTGTATCAGTGTGTTGCTGTATCAGTGTGTGTTGCTGTATCAGTGTGTATTGTATCAGTGTGTATTGTATCAGTGTGTGTATTGTATCAGTGTGTATTGTATCAGTGTGTATTGTATCAGTGTGTGTTGTATCAGTGTGTGTTGCTGTATCAGTGTGTATTGTATCAGTGTGTGTTGTATCAGTGTGTATTGTATCAGTGTGTATTGTATCAGTGTGTGTTGCTGTATCAGTGTGTGTTGCTGTATCAGTGTGTATTGTATCAGTGTGTATTGTATCAGTGTGTATTGTATCAGTGTGTGTTGTATCAGTGTGTATTGTATCAGTGTGTATTGTATCAGTGTGTGTTGTATCAGTGTGTATTGTATCAGTGTGTATTGTATCAGTGTGTGTATTGTATCAGTGTGTGTATTGTATCAGTGTGTATTGTATCAGTGTGTGTTGTATCAGTGTGTATTGTATCAGTGTGTATTGTATCAGTGTGTGTTGTATCAGTGTGTATTGTATCAGTGTGTATTGTATCAGTGTGTATTGTATCAGTGTGTATTGTATCAGTGTGTATTGTATCAGTGTGTGTTGTATCAGTGTGTGTTGTATCAGTGTGTATTGTATCAGTGTGTGTTGTATCAGTGTGTATTGTATCAGTGTGTATTGTATCAGTGTGTATTGTATCAGTGTGTGTTGCTGTATCAGTGTGTATTGTATCAGTGTGTGTTGTATCAGTGTGTGTTGTATCAGTGTGTATTGTATCAGTGTGTATTGTATCAGTGTGTGTTGCTGTATCAGTGTGTGTTGCTGATCAGTGTGTATTGTATCAGTGTGTGTTGCTGTATCAGTGTGTATTGTATCAGTGTGTATTGTATCAGTGTGTGTTGCTGTATCAGTGTGTGTTGTATCAGTGTGTTGCTGTATCAGTGTGTTGCTGTATCAGTGTGTATTGTATCAGTGTGTGTTGTATCAGTGTGTATTGTATCAGTGTGTGTTGTATCAGTGTGTATTGTATCAGTGTGTTCTGTATCAGTGTGTTGCTGTATCAGTGTGTATTGTATCAGTGTGTGTTGTATCAGTGTGTATTGTATCAGTGTGTGTTGTATCAGTGTGTATTGTATCAGTGTGTTGCTGTATCAGTGTGTGTTGTATCAGTGTGTATTGTATCAGTGTGTATTGTATCAGTGTGTGTTGTATCAGTGTGTGTTGTATCAGTGTGTATTGTATCAGTGTGTATTGTATCAGTGTGTGTTGTATCAGTGTGTGTTGTAGTATCAGTGTGTGTTGCTGTATCAGTGTGTATTGTATCAGTGTGTGTTGCTGTATCAGTGTGTATTGTATCAGTGTGTGTTGCTGTATCGGTGTGTGTTGCTGTATCAGTGTGTATTGTATCAGTGTGTTGCTGTATCAGTGTGTTGCTGTATCAGTGTGTATTGTATCAGTGTGTTGCTGTATCAGTGTGTTGTTGTATCAGTGTGTATTGTATCAGTGTGTTGCGTGTGGCGATCAGGTGTATTGTATCAGTGTGTGTTGCTGTATCAGTGTGTGTGTGTATCAGTGTGTATTGTATCAGTGTGTATTGTATCAGTGTGTATTGTATCAGTGTGTGTTGTATCAGTGTGTATTGTATCAGTGTGTATTGTATCAGTGTGTATTGTATCAGTGTGTATTGTATCAGTGTGTATTGTATCAGTGTGTGTTGTATCAGTGTGTGTTGTATCAGTGTGTATTGTATCAGTGTGTATTGTATCAGTGTGTGTTGTATCAGTGTGTGTTGTAGTATCAGTGTGTGTTGCTGTATCAGTGTGTATTGTATCAGTGTGTGTTGCTGTATCAGTGTGTGTTGCTGTATCAGTGTGTATTGTATCAGTGTGTATTGTATCAGTGTGTGTTGCTGTATCAGTGTGTGTTGCTGTATCAGTGTGTATTGTATCAGTGTGTATTGTATCAGTGTGTGTTGTATCAGTGTGTATTGTATCAGTGTGTTGCTGTATCAGTGTGTTGCTGTATCAGTGTGTATTGTATCAGTGTGTTGCTGTATCAGTGTGTTGCTGTATCAGTGTGTTGCTGTATCAGTGTGTTGCTGTATCAGTGTGTTGCTGTATCAGTGTGTATTGTATCAGTGTGTTGCTGTATCAGTGTGTTGCTGTATCAGTGTGTTGCTGTATCAGTGTGTATTGTATCAGTGTGTTGCTGTATCAGTGTGTATTGTATCAGTGTGTATTGTATCAGTGTGTGTTGCTGTATCAGTGTGTATTGTATCAGTGTGTGTTGCTGTATCAGTGTGTATTGTATCAGTGTGTATTGCTGTATCAGTGTGTATTGTATCAGTGTGTTGCTGTATCAGTGTGTATTGTATCAGTGTGTTGCTGTATCAGTGTGTATTGTATCAGTGTGTGTTGCTGTATCAGTGTGTATTGTATCAGTGTGTGTTGTAGAGGAGGTATGAGATGTGTTCTTGTGACTGTTCGCTGTTCAGTCGTCAGCTGGTTTCACATGACTGTTGATGTCATTATCAACTCAGGCTGGAAGACAGTGGCGAGGCATTCAGGGACACAGAACATCAGAGAAGACAGGGCCCACACATCACACACACATCAGAGAGAGAGGACAGGACAGACACTCGTTGAGATATAGATATATAGAGAGAGGGAGGTAGAGAGGTAGAGAGGTAGAGAGGGAAGAGAGGGAGGTAGAGAGGTAGAGAGGGAAGAGAGAGAAGAGAGGGTGGGAGATGGGGAAGAGAGGGAGGTAGAGAGAGGGAAGAGAGGGAGGTAGAGAGGTAGAGAAGGAAGAGAGGGAGGTAGAGAGGGAAGATGAAGGAAGATGTTTGATGAACCAACTGCTGAGTTGTTTGATGAACCAACTGCTGAGTTGTTTGATGAACCAACTGCTGAGTTGTTTGATGAACCAACTGCTGAGTTGTTTGATGAACCAACTGCTGAGTTGTTTGATGAACCAACTGCTGAGTTGTTTGATGAACCAACTGCTGAGTTGTTTGATGAACCAACTGGTGGTTTGCAGGCATTGAGTCATTTAGTTGAGATGATTTCTTTACAAACTGCTGGGTTATTGAGATATGAGGCTGGAGGCAGGTCTTAGTAGGGGCATGCCTGTTAGATAGTTATTTTTGGTCACCCTTGAGAGTAAATGTCATTCAGATTAATCTGTTCTGTTGCATTGTTATCACGTGTTAATAATAATAATAATAATTCGTTCCATTTATATAGGGTTTTGCAAAGAATCTCAAAGTGGTTAAAAGCACACACACATTTTTGAGGGGGTGGGAATCAACATCACGACATCATGAGACAGACAGTCATTAGAAAGTTCATGGCTTGAGGGATCATCAGAGGGAGGTGGTCAACCGGGGCAGGCAGGCAGGAAGTGCGTTCTCATCAAGGTGTCTCGTTGTCTCTGCCTTTTCCAAAGTATAACTCAGTCAGAGGAAGCTTGAGCTAAGCCACTAGAGTCCATGGAGTCCATAGCTACTCCTTCACTAGAGTCCATAGCTACTCCTTCACTAGAGTCCATAGCTACTCCTTCACTAGAGTCCATGGAGTCCATAGCTACTCCTTCACTAGAGTCCATAGCTACTCCTTCACTAGAGTCCATAGCTACTCCTATGGCTGGCATTCAGATCAAAACAGCTAGCCAGCTAACGTTAGCCAGCTAGCTAAAACAAACAAATGACTTAGCTGCTTCCTGTGGTTGATTCTGATTATATTAATTAGCTGTATGAATTGTTTCGTTCTTAAAACAAATAGATTGTTAGTAAAAAAAAAAATACATTACAATTAATGAATTACAAAAAAAATGTTTTACAAAATGTACAGGAGGTCTGTTCTTATGTTGCTGCTAGGGCACCAAGACAACTGAAAAACCGTTAAGGTTGAATACTGACACTTCTGTACCTTTAATTAGGCTTCCACACAAGTGGATGTTCCTAAAAAATAGCCCAGTAGTGGGATATGTAAATAAGAATGTTATAAATTTATATTACAATATTTATTTGATTTATTTCCCCTTTATTTAACCAGTTAGGTCATATGTCACGTGCAAGAGGGAGGAGGAGAGCGAGGGAAAGAGGGAGGAGGAGGAGAGCGAGGGAAAGAGGGAGGAGGAGGAGAGCGAGGGAAAGAGGGAGGAGGAGGAGAGCGAGGGAAAGAGGGAGGAGGAGGAGAGCGAGGGAAAGAGGGAGGAGGAGGAGAGCGAGGGAAAGAGGGAGGAGGAGGAGAGCGAGGGAAAGAGGGAGGAGGAGGAGAGCGAGGGAAAGAGGGAGACTGTATGATGTGTGTTGAGTGGTGTCTGTTGGCTGATTGGTCAGTGACAGGGACGTCAGACGTTAGAGGTGGACTGAGGCGCTCTTCAGTCTCTTTCTTCCTCTTTACTGACAGAGTGTCCAAAATGGCACTTTCCCCTATATAGTGCACTTCTTGTTACCAGAGCCCTATGGAAACATACATAGGGAATAGGGTGCATTTTGGGATGCATACGGAGTGTGGCAGTAGGAGTATATGATGCGTGACACAATGTCCCTCGGTGTCTGAGAGAGAGCAGCCCAGGGCCCTCAGTCACACTTCTCTCTCTCTGTCTCACTGTCTGTCTCTCTCTCTGTCTCCCTGTCTGTCTCCTCTCTGTCTGTCTCCCTGTCTGTCTCTCTCTTTGTCTCGCTGTCTGTCTCTCTCTCTGTCTCCTCTCTGTCTGTCTCACTGTCTGTCTCTCTCTCTCTGTCTCCCTGTCTGTCTCCTCACTGTCTGGCTGTTTATTTGATTTACAACAGACCTGGCCCTGTATACTATATTATTCATATTCTGTCTGTCTGTCTGTCTGTCTGTCTGTCTGTCTGTCTGTCTGTCTGTCTGTCTGTCTGTCTGTCTGTCTGTCTGTCTGTCTGTCTGTCTGTCTGTCTGTCTGTCTGTCTGTCTGTCTGTCTGTCTGTCTGTCTGTCTGTCTCCTCTCTGTCTGTCTCTTCTCTGTCTCTTCTCTGTCTGTGTCTCCCTGTCTGTCTCCTCTCTGTCTGTCTGTGTCTCCTCTGTCTGTCTCCTCTCTGTCTGTCTCTTCTCTGTCTCTTCTCTGTCTGTGTCTCCCTGTCTGTCTCCTCTCTCTCTGTCTGTCTGTGTCTCCCTGTCTGTCTCCTCTCTGTCTGTCTGTGTCTCCCTGTCTGTCTCCTCTCTGTCTGTCTGTGTCTCCTCTGTCTGTCTCCTCTCTGTCTGTCTCTTCTCTGTCTCTTCTCTGTCTGGGGTTCCCTGTCTGTCTCCTCTCTGTATGTCTCTCTGTTGTCTGTCTCCCTGTCTGCCTCTCTGTCTGTCTCCTCTCTGTCTGTCTCTTCTCTGTCTCTTCTCTGTCTGGGGTTCCCTGTCTGTCTCCTCTCTGTATGTCTCTCTGTTGTCTCTCTCTCTGTCTCCCTGTCTGTCTGCCTCTCTGTCTGTCTCTGTTTGTCTCTTCTCTGTCTCTCTGTCTGTCTGTCTGCCTCTCTGTCTGTCTCTGTCTGTCTGTCTGTCTCTCTGTCTGTCTGTCTCCCTGTCTGTGTCTCCTCTCTGTTTGTCTGTCTTAAAACCTCACAACACACAAAAACATGGAAGCACACTCACAATTATAAAAATGTTGCAAACAAGTTGTATTCTTGTCAAATTAAATTAAATTGGTCACATACACATATTTAGCAGATGTTATTGTATTTTTTTTCTCTACACATAATACTCTATAATGACAAAGCAAAAACAGGTTGAATTTTTGGTTGTTGATCATTTATAAAAAGTAAAAAACAGAAATATCAGATTTACATATGTATTCAGACCCTTTACTCAGTACTTTGTTGAAGCACCTTTGGTAGCGATTACAGCCTGGAGTCTTCTTGGGTATGACGCAACAAGCTTGACACACCTGTATTTGGGGAGTTTCTCCCATTCCTCTCTGCAGATCCTCTCAAGCTATGTCAGGTTGAATGGGGAGCATCGCTGCACAGCTATTTTCAGGTCTCTCCAGAGATGTTTGATCGGGTTCAAGTCCGGGCTCTGGCTGGGCCACTCAAGGACATTCAGAGACTTGTCTTGGCTGTGTGCTGAGGGTTGTTGTCCTGTTGGAAGGTGAAACTTCACCCCAGTCTGAGGTCCTGAGCACTCTGGAGCAGGTTTTCATCAAGGATCTCTCTGTACTTTGCTCCATTCATCTTTCCCTCTATCCTGACTAGTCTCCCAATCCCTGCTGCTGAAAAACAACCCCACAACATGATGCTGCCACCACCATGCTTCACTGTAGGGATGCTGACACCACCATGCTTCACCATAGGGATGGTGCCAGATTTCCTCCAAACATGACACTTGGCATTCAGGCCAAAGAATTCAATCTTTGTTTCATTAGACCAGAGAAGTGTGCCCCTAGTGATGTGTTGGGCAGACCGCACCACCCTCTGAAGAGCCCTGCAGTTGAGGGCGGTGCATTTGCCATACCAGGCGGTGATACAGCCTGACAGGATGCTCTCAATGGTGCATCTGTAAAAGTTTGTGAGGATCTTAGAGGGCAAGCCAAATTTCTTCAGCCTCCAGAGGTTGAAGAGGTGCTGTTGCGCCTTATTCAACACACTGTCTGTGTGGGTGGAACCATTTCAGTTTGTCCGTGATGTGTACACCAAGGAATTTAAAACTTTCCACCTTCTCCACTACTGTCCCGTCGATGTAGATGGGGGGATGCTCCCTCTGCTGTTTCCTGAAGTCCACGATCATCTCCTTTGTTTTGTCGACGTTGAGGGAGAGGTTATTTTCCTGGCACCACTCCACCAGGGCCCTCACCTCCTCCCTGTAGGTTGTCTCATCATTGTTGGTAATCAGGCCTACTACTGTTGTGTCGTCTGCAAACTTGATGATTGAGTTGGAGGCACAGATGGCCACGCAGTCATGGGTGAACAGCGAGTACAGGAGGGGGCTGAGAACACACCCTTGTGGGGCCCCCTTGTTGAGGATCAGCGTAGTGGAGGTGTTGTTGACCTAGTTGTACAGGGCAGGGCTCCTGGCTGCAGCGTCCACCATCAGTCTCTGTACTTCCTGGTGGCAGCATCCACCATCAGTCTCTGTACTTCCTGGTAGCAGCGTCCACCATCAGTCTCTGTACCTCCTGGTAGCAGCGTCCACCATCAGTCTCTGTACCTCCTGGTAGCAGCATCCACCATCAGTCTCTGTACCTCCTGGCAGCAGCATCCACCATCAGTCTCTGTACCTCCTGGTAGCAGCATCCACCATCAGTCTCTGTACCTCCTGGTAGCAGCATCCACCATCAGTCTCTGTACCTCCTGGTGGCAGCATCCACCATCAGTCTCTGTACCTCCTGGCAGCAGCATCCACCATCAGTCTCTGTTCCTCCTGGTGGCAGCGTCCACCATCAGTCTCTGTACCTCCTGGTGGCAGCGTCCACCATCAGTCTCTATACCTCCTGGTGGCAGCGTCCACCATCAGTCTCTGTTCCTCCTGGTGGCAGCATCCACCATCAGTCTCTGTACCTCCTGGTGGCAGCGTCCACCATCAGTCTCTGTTCCTCCTGGTGGCAGCATCCACCATCAGTCTCTGTACCTCCTGGTGGCAGCGTCCACCATCAGTCTCTGTACCTCCTGGTGGCAGCGTCCACCATCAGTCTCTGTTCCTCCTGGTGGCAGCGTCCACCATCAGTCTCTGTACCTCCTGGTGGCAGCGTCCACCATCAGTCTCTGTTCCTCCTGGTGGCAGCGTCCACCATCAGTCTCTATACCTCCTGGTGGCAGCGTCCACCATCAGTCTCTGTTCCTCCTGGTGGCAGCATCCACCATCAGTCTCTATACCTCCTGGTGGCAGCGTCCACCATCAGTCTCTATACCTCCTGGCAGCAGCATCCACCATCAGTCTCTGTACCTCCTGGTGGCAGCGTCCACCATCAGTCTCTGTACCTCCTGGTGGCAGCGTCCACCATCAGTCTCTGTACCAAAAAATGTTCAGACTCCTGCCAATGACGTATTTGCGTCAGTCGTTACTATGGCAATTCAAGATGTCTCTACCCATACCTCTAATGAATGTTGTTCAAGATCAAAATATTACAAATAGAGATGTTTCTATGCTACGATCTCATGCTTAGTGTTAGTGGATTGAATACGTGTCTTCGCTCAGCTTTACTTCCTGAAGTGTTTCCATTCCTCTTTAAAGCAGGCTACTCATCCAAAAGACTGAAATGTTTGGAAGAAGCAACTATTATATTGTCATCTGCATATCATTTTGAATCATTAGAATTAACATTGTAATGCAATGGTCCCCCAGAGTCATGAATCCTGTTGAACCCTGCAGAATGGCTCCACACTGTGGCAGAAAGAGATCACTACACTCTGCAGATGAACTGCACTGTCTAGGCACTGCACCAAGACACACACCACCTCTCAATGTTACACAGAGAGAGAGAGAGAGAGTAAGCCTAGATAGATGTGGTGGAATCTGGCTTAGAGGACATTAAAGGACAGAGAGGGGTTGGAGGAGGTGTGGTGTGGGGAGGAGTTGTTGGTGGAGGAGTGGTGTGGGGAGTAGAGGGAGTAGAGATAGAGGTAGAGGGAGTAGAGGTAGAGGGGAGTAGAGGTAGAGGGAGTAGAGGGAGTAGAGGGAGTAGAGGGAGTAGAGGTAGAGAGAGGGAGTAGAGGTAGTAGAGGGAGTAGAGGTAGTAGAGGAAGAGGTAGTAGAGAGAGTAGAGGTAGTATAGGTAGTAGAGGTAGTAGAGGTAGTACAGGTAGTAGAGGTAGTAGAGGTAGTACAGGTAGTAGAGGTAGAGGTAGTAGAGGGAATAGAGGGAGTAGAGGGAGTAGAGGTAGAGGGAGTAGAGGGAGGGGGTAGAGGGGGGAGTAGAGGGAGTAGAGGGAGTAGAGGTAGAGGTAGTAGAGGGAATAGAGGGAGTAGAGGGAGTAGAGGTAGAGGTAGTAGAGGGAGTAGAGGTAGAGGTAGTAGAGGGAATAGAGGGAGTAGAGGTAGAGGTAGTAGAGGGAGTAGAGGGAGTAGAGGGAGTAGAGGGAGTAGAGGTAGTAGAGGGAGTAGAAGTAGAGGGAGTAGAGGTAGTAGAGGTAGTAGAGGGAGTAGAGGGAGTAGAGGGTGTAGAAGTAGAGGGAGTAGAGGTAGTAGAGGGAGTAGAGGGAGTAGAAGGAGTAGAGGGAGTAGAGGGAGTAGAGGGAGTAGAGGTAGAGGTAGTAGAGGTAGTAGAGGGAGTAGAGGGAGTAGAGGGAGTAGAGGTAGAGGTAGTAGAGGTAGTAGAGGTAGAGGGAGTAGAGGTAGTAGAATTAGAGGTAGTAGCGGTAGAGGGAGTAGAGGTAGAGGGAGTAGAGGTAGTTGTTGGTAGGGCTGGGGGGTTGAACCTCAACCCCTGAAGTGTCTCTCCAAGTGTTCCTTAATAGTGAAGTAGTAGAGCAGGAAGTAGCAAGGTGCTTGGGGAGAGGAAACCCCTCATGAAGCAGCACTGTTCTAAAACATTTCTTTGGAGACCCTCCAGATAACCTCTCTAATCAATGACTCTTCAGTTAATTATTCATCTCACTCATGTCCCTCTGTAATGTACTGGGGACTCCTCTCCCGGTGAGAAATCAGATCTGGAATCAGGACTGCCCTCAGTTATCTCTGTAGGCTGATACATAGGCGGCCATTTTGTTTACACTCTTTCCCACACAGGATTATGTTAGTAGCTACAAGTATATGCTAACACAAAAAATATGTGGACACCCTTTCAAATGAGTGGATTTGGCTATTTCAGCCACACCCGTTGCTGACAGGTGTATAAAATCGAGCACACCGCCATGCAATCTCCATAGACAAACATTGGAAGTAGAATGGCCTTACTGAAGAGCTCAGTGACTTTCAACATGGCACAGTCATAGGATACCACCTTTCCAACAATTCCGTTCGTCAAATTTCTGCCCTGCTAGAGCTGCCACGGTCAACTAGTAAGTGCTGTTATTGTGAAGTGGAAACGTCTAGGAGCAACAACGGCTCAGCCGCAAAGTGGTAGGCCATACAAGCTCACAGAACCGCCAAGTGCTGAAGTGCATAACGCATAAGAATCGTCTGTCCTCGGATTCAACACTCACTACCGAGTTCCAATGGAAGCAACGTCAGAACAACTGTTTGTCGGGAGCTTCATGAAATGGGTTTCCATGGCCGAGCAGCCGCACAAAAGCCTAAGATCACCATGCGCAATGCCAAGCGTCGGCCGTAGTGGTGTAAAGCTCGCCGCCACTGGACTCTGGAGCAGCGGAAACGCGTTTTCTGGAGTGATGAATCACGCTTCACCATTTGGCAGTCCGACAGACAAATTTGTGTTTGGCGGATGCCAGGAGAACGCTACCTGCCCGAATGCATAGTGCCAACTGTAAAGTTTGGTGGAGGAGGAGTAATGTTCTAGGGCTGTTGATCATGGTTCGGGCCCCTTAGTTCAAGTGAAGGGAAATCTTAACGCTACAGCATACCATGACATTCTAGACAATTCTGTGCTTCCATCTTTGTGTTAACAGTTTGGGGAAGACCCTTTCCTGTTTCAGCTTGACAATACCCCCGTGCACAAAGTGACCTCACTAATGCTCTTGTGGCTGAATGGAAGCAAGTTCCCACAACAATGTTCCAACATCTAGTGGAAAGCCTTCCCAGAAGAGTGGAGGCTGTTATAGCGGCAATGTTCCAACATCTAGTGGAAAGCCTTCCCAGAAGAGTGGAGGATGTTATAGCAGCAATGTTCCAACATCTAGTGGAAAGCCTTCCCAGAAGAGTGGAGGCTGTTATAGCAGCAATGTTCCAAGATCTAGTGGAAAGCCTTCCCAGAAGAGTGGAGGCTGTTATAGCAGCAAAGGGGGGACCAACTCCATATTAATGACCATGATTATGGAATGAGATGTTGGACGAACAGGTCATCCACCACATGACCAAAAGTATGTGGTTATGGGGCATTTTAACGTTAGATAAAGCACTAGTGCTGAATTCCCCTGAGTGACTGGTTCTGAGTGACGGGTCTGAGTGACTGGTTCTGAGTGACTGGTTCTGAGTAACTGGTTCTGAGTAACTGGTTCTGAGTAATTGGTTCTGAGTGACTGGTTCTGAGTGACTGGTTCTGAGTGATGGGTCTGAGTGATGGGTCTGAGTGACTGGTTCTGAGTGACTGGGTCTGAGTGACTGGTTCTGAATGACTGGTTCTGAGTGATGGGTCTGAGTGATGGGTCTGAGTGACTGGTTCTGAGTGACTGGTTCTGAGTGACTGGGTCTGAGTGACTGGTTCTGAGTGATGGGTCTGAGTGACTGGTTCTGAGTGACTGGTTCTGAGTGATGGGTCTACGTGATGGGTCTGAGTGACTGGTTCTGAGTGACTGGTTCTGAGTGACTGGGTCTGAGTGACTGGGTCTGAGTGACTGGTTCTGACTGATGGGTCTGAGTGATGGGTCTGAGTGACTGGTTCTGAGTGACTGGTTCTGAGTGATGGGTCTGAGTGACTGGTTCTGAGTGATGGGTCTGAGTGACTGGTTCTGAGTGACTGGTTCTGAGTGACTGGTTCTGAGTGATGGTTCTGAGTGATGGGTCTGAGTGATGGGTCTGAGTGACTGGTTCTGAGTGATGGGTCTGAGTGATGGGTCTGAGTGATGGGTCTGAGTGACTGGTTCTGAGTGATGGGTCTGAGTGACTGGTTCTGAGTGATGGGTCTGAGTGACTGGTTCTGAGTGACTGGTTCTGAGTGATGGTTCTGAGTGATGGGTCTGAGTGACTGGTTCTGAGTGATGGGTCTGAGTGATGGGTCTGAGTGACTGGTTCTGAGTGACTGGTTCTGAGTGACTGGTTCTGAGTGACTGGTTCTGAGTGATGGGTCTGAGTGACTGGTTCTGAGTGACTGGTTCTGAGTGACTGCTTCCATCATAGTAAAGCTCTGCTGGATTGCATTCCATTATTGATGACAGGATCAGATTTAATGGGTCAGCTAACCCATGACCCCCAGCACACGGTCTCTTCCTACATTATGTATGTTGGGCCCATGCCAGGCATCCCAGGTGACATTGGGACAGTGCTGTGGGTAGTCTCAAGAACATTCATGTGTACTGACTCTACCTGTACTGACCCTACCCTGTACTAACTCTACCTGTACTGACTCTACCTGTACTGACTCTACCTGTACTGACCCTACCTGTACCGACTCTACCTGTACCGACTCTACCTGTACTGACCCTACCTGTACTTACCCTACCTGTACTGACTTTACCTGTACTGACCCTACCTGTACTGACTCTACCTGTACTGACCCTACCTGTACTGACTCTACCTGTACTGACCCTACCTGTACTGACTCTACCTGTACTGACTCTACCTATACTGACCCAACCTGTACTGACCCTGTCTGTACTGACTCTACCTGTACTGACTTTACCTGTACTGACCCTGCCTGTACTGACTCTACCTGTACTGACTACCTGTACTGACTACCTGTACTGACACTACCTGTACTGACCCTGCCTGTACTGACTCTACCTGTACTGACTCTACCTGTACTGACCCTACCTGTACTGACCCTACCTGTACTGACTCTACCTGTACTGACTCTAGATACACCGACTCTACTGTTATTATTATCTATCCAGACACCAGTCACTTACCCCTGCTTTCATGTACATATCTACCTCAAATACCTCCTACACCCAGCACGTTGATCTGGTACTTCCTGTATATAGCTCCACATTGATCTGGTACTTCCTGTATATAGCTCCACATTGATCTGGTACTTCCTGTATATAGCTCCACATTGATCTGGTACTGGTACTTCCTGTATATAGCTCCACATTGATCTGGTACTTCCTGTATATAGCTCCACATTGATCTGGTAGTCCCTGTATATAGCTCCACATTGATCTGGTACTTCCTGTATATAGCTCCACATTGATCTGGTACTTCCTGTATATAGCTCCACATTGATCTGGTTCTCCCTGTATATAGCTCCACATTGATCTGGTACTTCCTGTATATAGCTCCTCATTGATCTGGTACTCCCTGTATATAGCTCCACATTGATCTGGTACTGGTTCTCCCTGTATATAGCTCCACATTGAACTGGTACTTCCTGTATATAGCTCCACATTGATCTGGTACTCCCTGTATATAGCTCCACATTGATCTGGTACTCCCTGTATATAGCTCCACATTGATCTGGTACTCCCTGTATATAGCTCCACATTGATCTGGTACTTCCTGTATATAGCTCCACATTGATCTGGTACTTCCTGTATATAGCTCCACATTGATCTGGTACTGGTACTTCCTGTATATAGCTCCACATTGATCTGGTACTCCCTGTATATAGCTCCACATTGATCTGGTACTCCCTGTATATAGCTCCACATTGATCTGGTACTTCCTGTATATAGCTCCACATTGATCTGGTACTCCCTGTATATAGCTCCACATTGATCTGGTACTCCCTGTATATAGCTCCACATTGATCTGGTACTTCCTGTATATAGCTCCACATTGATATGGTACTTCCTGTATATAGCTCCACATTGATCTGGTACTTCCTGTATATAGCTCCACATTGATCTGGTACTCCCTGTATATAGCTCCACATTGATCTGGTACTTCCTGTATATAGCTCCACATTGATCTGGTACTTCCTGTATATAGCTCCACATTGATCTGGTACTCCCTGTATATAGCTCCACATTGATCTGGTACTCCCTGTATATAGCTCCACATTGATCTGGTACTTCCTGTATATAGCTCCACATTGATCTGGTACTTCCTGTATATAGCTCCACATTGATCTGGTACTCCCTGTATATAGCTCCACATTGATCTGGTACTTCCTGTATATAGCTCCACATTGATCTGGTACTTCCTGTATATAGCTCCACATTGATCTGGTACTTCCTGTATATAGCTCCACATTGATCTGGTACTTCCTGTATATAGCTCCACATTGATCTGGTACTCCCTGTATATAGCTCCACATTGATCTGGTACTGGTTCTCCCTGTATATAACCCCACATTGATCTGGTACTCCCTGTATATAGCTCTGTTCTTGTGTATTGTATTCTTCCTGTGTTTCTATCATTGTTGGGAAGGGCTTTAAGCAAGCGTTGCATGATTAAGTCTACATCCACTAAATTCGGCCCATGTGACAAATAAAATGTGATTTGATATGAATATGGTCTTGATTTCTTCCATACAAGAACACATGAGGTCACCTTCACGTAGAAGGACCCGTGAGGTCATATTCACGTAGAAGGACCCGTGAGGTCATATTCACGTAGAAGGACCCGTGAGGTCATATTCACGTAGAAGGACCCGTGAGGTCATATTCACGTAGAAGGACCCGTGAGGTCACCTTCACGTAAAGTTCATAGGAGCATGTCAAATTGGGTGTCAAATGAAAGTTACGAGTCTATATTTTTGAGAAATTAAGGCATATATAATTTGTTCAACCATTTTCTATCCTAAAAAGCAAAGGCTTTGGTCTCTTGTCAAAAGACAACATCTACCAGAAAAAGTCTTAAAAGAGATTAGAAATGCATCAACTCAATAATGTTGAAGTAAAGCCCCCTGCCAACTAATATACACTCAATAATGTTGAAGTAAAGCCCCCTGACAACTAATATACACTCAATAATGTTGAAGTAAAGCCCCCTGCCAACTAATATACACTCAATAATGTTGAAGTAAAGCCCCCTGACAACTAATATACACTCAATAATGTTGAAGTAAAGCCCCCTGCCAACTAATATACACTCAATAATGTTGAAGTAAAGCCCCCTGACAACTAATATACACTCAATAATGTTGAAGTAAAGCCCCCTGCCAACTAATATACACTCAATAATGTTGAAGTAAAGCCCCCTGCCAACTAATATACACTCAATAATGTTGAAGTAAAGCCCCCTGCCAACTAATATACACTCAATAATGTTGAAGTAAAGCCCCCTGCCAACTAATATACACTCAATAATGTTGAAGTAAAGCCCCCTGGCAACTAACATCAACACTTATATTGAGTTGAGGAAATATTTTTCTGCCTTCTGTAAGTTTATGAAACATTGCCTTGAGCCTTAAAATTCCATTACCAAAAACCCACATATCTTTACATTTTAGTCATCTTATCCAGAGCGACTTACAGTAGTGAATGCATACATTTTTTGTTGTACTGGCCCCCCCCGTGGGAATCGAACCCACAACCCTGGAGTTGCACACACCATGCTGGCATTGCGAACACCATGCTCTACCAACTGAGCCACAGGGAAGGCCCGATACCTTGAAGATATTTTCTAATTTCTCTCCCTCGTGAGGAGGAAGGATCATGACAGATCGGTAACAGAATTTCAGAAAAATCTGTCAGAAAGGTAGAGTATTGTTCAAGTCCTTTACTGTAAAGTAGAGCTGAGTACAATAGAGTTCATTACAGTACACAGTAAGAGCACACAAGCTGAGTACACAATAATATACTGTACAGAACTATACTGTACTTTTCTGTTATGAACTGTATTCTACTGTACTGAACTCTACTGTATTCTACTGAGCTCTACTGTATTCTACTGAGCTCTACTGTACTGTGATGTTCAAACTATGATTGGTTCAGATTTGGTTCAGACGGGTTTGGGGGCAGAGCTCATTAAAATAATATCCAGGGTGTAGAATAATACCCAAATATGCAAAGAATGACATTCACATCTATAATTATATACGTGTGTAGTGCAGATCAGGGACCCATGATGAAATTCCGTTACCGCAATTCTGTTACCGGGTGTAAATCCACTTCACTTACTGTAGTTCAATAACTCAAGGTGTCATGTCATAGCTGATACCTCATTGTTTCTGCAGACATCTTTAATCTGAATTCAGAGCAGATATTTTAACAGGGTTGTTGGAATACGTGGTCACGTAAAAAAGTCGATGTTACCGAAATTCTGTTACAAACTTTGGATGTGCGCAGTTTTTCCAGTAAATGTGTTTTTTGTAAACAAAAAATGTTCAGTGTAAATTGTTCAAAGTAGTCCTTAATGGAGTTGTATAGGTTTGTTATATTTTTGTTAAATCAATGGGGGGGTTTTTTGGGCTTAAACTTTAAGTGAAAAAAATTCCACCATAGTAGAATTAATTGGCCATAACTCAATTTTATTGCAGCTACTGTAGATTCAGTATTTGGTTTCTCTTCTAACAATGGAATCATTACTCACAGTTAGTTCTTCCTGTTTAATTCCAAGCAGTGGAAGTTTCATTAACTGATACTGCTATGTATTGCCGAGACACTGAATAAAAGTCATTATTACATTGAAATATATGTTCTAGGTCTTTCAGAAATCCCTGAAAATGCTAGCTGAGAAAATGAAGCCTAATTTGGGATGCGTCCCAAATGGTACCCTGTTCCATAGAACTCTGGTCTAAAGTAGTGTACTATATAGGGAATAGGGTTCTATTGGGCTCTGGTCTAAAGTAGTGCACTATATAGGGAATAGGGTTCCATAGGGCTCTGGTCTAAAGTAGTGCACTATATAGGGAATAGGGTTCCATAGGGTTCTGGTCTAAAGTAGTGCACTACATAGGGAATAGGGTTCTATAGGGCTCTGGTCTAAAGTAGTGCACTATATAGGGAATAGGGTTCCATAGGACTCTGGTCTAAAGTAGTGCACTACATAGGGAATAAGGTTCTATAGGGCTCTGGTCTAAAGTAGTGCACTATATAGGGAATAGGGTTCCATAGGACTCTGGTCTAAAGTAGTGCACTATATAGGGAGTAGGGTTCCATAGGGCTCTGGTCTAAAGTAGTGCACTACATAGGGAATAGGGTTCCATACGTATAACTCTGGTCAAATGTAGTGCACTACATAGGGAATAGGGTACCTGCATTGACGCGACAGACTAATAGTAATCTAACACCAAAATGTTCTTTCTTTGTCTTCCAGAAATCAGAGGATGCCAGTGATGATCTGAAGAGAGACAGAACAGAGAGAAAGAGCGTCAGTTTTCTTGACTCTGTCAGTGTGATCTCAACGGGCGGAGGAGACAGCAGTACCACCACCAGCATCATGGAGGTGGAGGCCCACCCTGATACCTGTTACACCAGCCAAGGGCTCAACAGCCTGGGCAAAAAACACCAGACCCAACCCCTGGACACAGAGGTGGCCCAGGAGATAGCCTACCTGGATGAGGTGTTGGAGGCAAACTGCTGCGACCCAGAGGTTGATACCATGCCATTGCCCTCTAACGGGACAGCGAAACCTGAGAGAGACCCCAGGGAGGTCAGTATTGACGGAACTGGTCCGTCCGTCCACGTCTCCAACACAGACACACAATCCCCACAGACCAATCATGAGATCATAGTAGAAGGCATTAAGCAAACCACCTTCATAGACCACCAGGAAGTCAATAACACCAGCAACTCCAAACCCGACGGCCACTCTGGCCCAATTGGAGAGCATGAGAACTACAGGAACCAGGGAGGAGAGACAACACCCCCCACTGTGATGACCATCAAGAAGGAGGCACGTTTCGAGCTGCGGGCATTCCAGGAGGAGAAGAAGCCTTCCAAGCTGTTCGACCCGTGTGAGAAGGAGGTGCGCGTGAAGAAGGTGCGTCCGTCAGAGGAGGTGGCAGAGCTGGAGAGGGAACGGCTGGAGCTGATCCGAGGCCAGGCCGTGAAGAAGAACCCTGGCATGGGCACAAAATGGTGGAACCCTCCTCAGGAGAAAAGCCTGGAGGAGGAGCTGGAGCCAGACAAACTTGAGTCACACAGGAAGTACGAGGAGAGGAAGCAGCAGCGGAGGTCAGAGATCACCTGGGGGTCGTCCCAGACGTACGCCCAGTACTCCCTGACCTTTGAGCCCGGCTTTGACCCTGAGTCCAACCGGGACCCGGCAGAGGTTCTCCAGAGCACCAAGGAGGACATCGTTGTGGAGCAGATAGACTTCTCCGCCGCCAGGAAGCAGTTCCTCCAGATAGAACACGCCAGGCAGCAGCAGGCCGAGAGGTCACAGGTCACAGCCCCGAAGAGAGGCGTAGCACCTCAGCTCTACTCGGCCAAGCCCTTCTCCAGAGCGCCAGACAGCGTCACCCATGTGGATAGATCCTCCAGCTCCGCCAGTAGTTGCCTGGGCTCGCCACTAGAGGCCAACGACGTCACCACCACCACAACTACAGTCAGGACAGAGGGGATCTACTGCAGCCAGGGAGAGGCCCAGTCCCCCACTACTACTTTGGGACAGGGAGAGCCCAGGAACAGTGGCCCCAAGGAGGCCTCGATGGACAACAGAGAAGGCGATGGAGACTTCACCTGTGCCCGGGCCGTCATGACCATCCTGAAAGATGAGGGAGACTCTGAGCTGTGTTCCTCATCCCTGTCCCTGCAGCATCGTTCCTCCTCCCAATCCTTCCACTCCCCCAGCACCTCCCTGTCCTGCCACCCAGAGGAGTGTGACTCCGGGCTGGACGAGCTCTCCCTGCGTTCCCAGGATACTACTGTTCTGGAGACCCTGTCCAACGACTTCAGCATGGACAACATCTCCGACAGCGATGCGTCCAATGAGACCATGTCGGCCTACCTGGGGGAGACATCTCTGGGGGAGTACTCCTTCCCCTCCACCCCCCAGGCCACCACGCCCGTCAATGGCAAGATGGAGGAAGGCACCCTCAGGTCCCCCGGGGAGCGGCGCCTTGGTCGGGGTCCGTCGGAGGAAGAGCTGGAGTACCATGCAGAGCTCCTGGTGCAGACTGCCATCCAGCATGCCCTTATGAACCAGTCACAGCAGGGCGAAGAGTGGCAGGGGATCCCTCGTGCCGCCCCACAGTCCTTCCCCTACCCGCTCCCAGAGAGGCACCTAGACTTAGACGTCCTGCCGCCATCTTCTGGGATGCTCTCACCTCCACCCCTAGAGCACCAGTCACCCACACCCCTAGACCACCCTCCAGCACTCCTAGATCTCCACTCACCTCCATCCCCCCAACTCCGCTCACCCCCAAGCTCACTGCAGCAGTGGCCAACACCTCACCAGTCCCTCCAGTCACCCCCACCCCAGTACCAATCAAGTCCATCACAAACCCCCCAGCAGCAGTCACCACCAGCTCACTTCCAGTTAAGTCCAACCCAACATCAGTCTCCTCCCCCCCAGCAGCAGTCCCCCCCAGCCCAGAGTGAGAAACCTACCTACGCCCCCCCTCCCCGGAGGTCCTCTTCCGGAGGTCCTAAAATCCTCGTCCAGTCCGCCCTTAGTCGCTCACTGGCCCTAAACCCAGACCCCGTCCCAGTCCGCACCCCCGTCCACATCCCTCCTCGCCCTGTAGAGCCCTACCAGCCTCCAGAGCTGTCGCCGACCCCCAGCGAGAAGGACCAGTTCAGTTACTTCTCTAAGTACTCCGAGGCGGCCGAGCTCCGCAGCACCGCAGAAGCCACCAGAACCCAGGAGACGGAGCAGAGCACTGGGCCGTTCAAGCTGCGCTCCCGGAAGCAGAGGACCCTGTCCATGATTGAGGAGGAGATCCGCGCGGCGCAGGAGAGAGAAGAAGATCTGAAGAAGCAGCGGCAGAGCCTGGGAGCGGTTCGATCCGGACCGGGCCCCAGAACAAACCAGACAGGGAGGCCCAAAACAATGCCTATCAACTCCGCGGACAAGCAGAAGACCAACAGCCTACCCGCCAAACTAAGCCTCTCAGGCAGCCTGCCGCCAACAAAACTCACCAGCAAGACGGCACCAGGTGAGCTAACTGACAACAACTCTTGCTACGGTTAGGACCCTATAGGGACAAGGTCAAAAGTAGTGCACTATGTATGAAATAGGGTGCCATTGAAGACGCATGCCCTGTTTAAAAAACACTTGTTCATCGGTAATTATGTGGTAGTAGAGAGGTGGCCTGTCAGTTATGAAACCACTATAGTCCTATGTTATTGTAATGTTCACCACTATAGTTAATGTCCTATGTTATAGTTATGAAACCACTATAGTCCTATGTTAGTTATGAAACCACTATAGTCCTATGTTAGTTATGAAACCACTACAGTCCCATGTTATTGTAATGTTCACCATGATAGAGTTAATGTCCTATGTTATAGTTATGAAACCATTATATGTGGTTGTACATTTATGTACTGTAGATGTCAATATAACAGGGTATTTTTTTATTTTATTTTATTTCACCTTTATTTAACCAGGTAGGCTAGTTGAGAACAAGTTCTCATTCACAATTGTGACCAAGATAAAGCAAAGCAGTGCGACACAAAACAACAACACAGAGTAACACATGGAATAAACAAATGTACAGTCAATAATACAGTAGAAAAAGTCTATATTCAGTGTGTGCAAATGAGGTAGGATTAGGGAGGTAAGGCAATAAATAGGCCATAGTGGTGAAATAATGACAATACAGCAATTAAACACTGGAGTGATAGATGTGCAGAAGATGAATGTGTGAGTAGAGATACTGGGGTGCAAAGGAGCAAAATAAATAACAGTATGGGGATGAGGTAGTTGGATGGGCTATTTACAGATGGGCTATGTACAGCTGCAGTGATCTGTGATCTGTAAATACTGTATACCTCAATATAACAGGGTATATACTGTATACCTCAATATAACAGGGTATATACTGTATATTATACTGACATATACAGTACATGGCCTATTATATTGTCATTATTAAGGTTGTGAAAAAAGTACCCAGATGTCATACTTGAGTAAAAGTAAAGATACCTTAATAGAAAATAACTCAAGTAAAAGTTAAAACCCAGTAAAAATATTACTTGAGTAAAAGTATAAAAGTATTTGGTTTTAAATATACTTAAGTATCAAAAGTCAATGTAATTGCTCAAATATACTTAACTATCAAAAGTAAAAGTAAAATTATAAATAATTTCAAATTCCTTATATTAAGCAGACGGCACCATTACCTTGATTTTTTAATTTAAGGATAGCCAGGGGAACACATTCAGACATCATTTACAAATTAAGCATGTGTGTTTATTGAGTCCACCAGATCAGAGGCAGTAGGGGTGACCAGGGATGTTCTCTGTTTAGTGAGTCCGCCAGATCAGAGGCAGTAGGGATGACCAGGGATGTTCTCTGTTTAGTGAGTCCTCCAGATCAGAGGCAGTAGGGATGACCAGGGATGTTCTCTGTTTAGTGAGTCCTCCAGATCAGAGGCAGTAGGGATGACCAGGGATGTTCTCTGTTTAGTGAGTCCGCCAGATCAGAGGCAGTAGGGGTGACCAGGGATGTTCTCTGTTTAGTGAGTCCTCCAGATCAGAGGCAGTAGGGATGACCAGGGATGTTCTCTGTTTAGTGAGTCCTCCAGATCAGAGGCAGTAGGGATGACCAGGGATGCTCTCTGTTTAGTGAGTCCTCCAGATCAGAGGCAGTAGGGATGACCAGGGATGTTCTCTGTTTAGTGAGTCCTCCAGATCAGAGGCAGTAGGGATGACCAGGGATGTTCTCTGTTTAGTGAGTCCTCCAGATCAGAGGCAGTAGGGATGACCAGGGATGTTCTCTGTTTAGTGAGTCCTCCAGATCAGAGGCAGTAGGGATGACCAGGGATGTTCTCTGTTTAGTGAGTCCCCCAGATCAGAGGCAGTAGGGATGACCAGGGATGTTCTCTGTTTAGTGAGTCCTCCAGATCAGAGGCAGTAGGGATGACCAGGGATGTTCTCTGTTTAGTGAGTCCTCCAGATCAGAGGCAGTAGGGATGACCAGGGATGTTCTCTGTTTAGTGAGTCCTCCAGATCAGAGGCAGTAGGGATGACCAGGGATGTTCTCTGTTTAGTGAGTCCTCCAGATCAGAGGCAGTAGGGATGACCAGGGATGTTCTCTGTTTAGTGAGTCCTCCAGATCAGAGGCAGTAGGGATGACCAGGGATGTTCTCTGTTTAGTGAGTCCTCCAGATCAGAGGCAGTAGGGATGACCAGGGATGTTCTCTGTTTAGTGAGTCCTCCAGATCAGAGGCAGTAGGGATGACCAGGGATGTTCTCTGTTTAGTGAGTCCTCCAGATCAGAGGCAGTAGGGATGACCAGGGATGTTCTCTGTTTAGTGAGTCCTCCAGATCAGAGGCAGTAGGGACGACCAGGGATGTTCTCTGTTTAGTGAGTCCTCCAGATCAGAGGCAGTAGGGATGACCAGGGATGTTCTCTGTTTAGTGAGTCCTCCAGATCAGAGGCAGTAGGGATGACCAGGGATGTTCTCTGTTTAGTGAGTCCTCCAGATCAGAGGCAGTAGGGATGACCAGGGATGTTCTCTGTTTAGTGAGTCCTCCAGATCAGAGGCAGTAGGGATGACCAGGGATGTTCTCTGTTTAGTGAGTCCTCCAGATCAGAGGCAGTAGGGATGACCAGGGATGTTCTCTGTTTAGTGAGTCCTCCAGATCAGAGGCAGTAGGGATGACCAGGGATGTTCTCTGTTTAGTGAGTCCTCCAGATCAGAGGCAGTAGGGATGACCAGGGATGTTCTCTGTTTAGTGAGTCCACCAGATCAGAGGCAGTAGGGATGACCAGGGATGTTCTCTGTTTAGTGAGTCCTCCAGATCAGAGGCAGTAAGGATGACCAGGGATGTTCTCTGTTTAGTGAGTCCACCAGATCAGAGGCAGTAGAGATGACCAGGGATGTTCTCTGTTTAGTGAGTCCTCCAGATCAGAGGCAGTAGGGATGACCAGGGATGTTCTCTGTTTAGTGAGTCCACCAGATCAGAGACAGTAGGGATGACCAGGGATGTTCTCTGTTTAGTGAGTCCACCAGATCAGAGGCAGTAGGGATGACCAGGGATGTTCTCCTGTTTAGTGAGTCCTCCAGATCAGAGGCAGTAGGGATGACCAGGGATGTTCTCTGTTTAGTGAGTCCACCAGATCAGAGACAGTAGGGATGACCAGGGATGTTCTCTGTTTAGTGAGTCCACCAGATCAGAGGCAGTAGGGATGACCAGGGATGTTCTCTGTTTAGTGAGTCCTCCAGATCAGAGGCAGTAGGGATGACCAGGGATGTTCTCTGTTTAGTGAGTTCTCCAGATCAGAGGCAGTAGGGATGACCAGGGATGTTCTCTGTTTAGTGAGTTCTCCAGATCAGAGGCAGTAGGGATGACCAGGGATGTTCTCTGTTTAGTGAGTCCACCAGATCAGAGGCAGTAGAGATGACCAGGGATGTTCTCTGTTTAGTGAGTCCTCCAGATCAGAGGCAGTAGGGATGACCAGGGATGCTCTCTGTTTAGTGAGTCCTCCAGATCAGAGGCAGTAGGGATGACCAGGGATGTTCTCTGTTTAGTGAGTCCTCCAGATCAGAGGCAGTAGGGATGACCAGGGATGTTCTCTGTTTAGTGAGTCCTCCAGATCAGAGGCAGTAGGGATGACCAGGGATGTTCTCTGTTTAGTGAATCCTCCAGATCAGAGGCAGTAGGGATGACCAGGGATGTTCTCTGTTTAGTGAGTCCTCCAGATCAGAGGCAGTAGGGATGACCAGGGATGTTCTCTGTTTAGTGAGTCCTCCAGATCAGAGGCAGTAGGGACGACCAGGGATGTTCTCTGTTTAGTGAGTCCTCCAGATCAGAGGCAGTAGGGATGACCAGGGATGTTCTCTGTTTAGTGAGTCCTCCAGATCAGAGGCAGTAGGGATGACCAGGGATGTTCTGTTGATCAGTGCGTGAATTTGACTATTTTCCTGTCCTGCTAAACATTCTAAATGTAACAAGTACTTTTGGGTGTCAAGGAGAATGTATGGAGTAAAGAAGTAAAATGAAAAAGTAGTCAAAAATATAAATAGTGAAGTAAAGTAGTACTTTACAGTATTTTTACTTAAGTATTTTACACCGGTGTATTATTGACAAAAGAAATTGTATTAGCATGTTCTTTTACAATGTTGATTCCAACCCTTTTTTGTCTGCAGGTAAGATAGAGAAGATTCGTCCTGTGCCTCCTGCTTCCCCATCCTCGTTTGAGGGTCCTCTGCCCTCGCCCCTCTCGGACCTGGGCAGTGATGACTCCGGGGGCAGCGGTCGCCCCAAAAACTTCATGCAGACCCTGATGGAGGACTATGAGACTCACAAAGTGAAGCGCCGGGAGAAAGTAGAGGACAACAGCGTGAGTAATAGTAGTAGTAGTAGTAGTACTATCGATGTTTTCACCTGGTGCTCATTGATCTGTCTTTCTCAGGGTTTAGTAGTGACCTACAGTAGCCTGGGTACATGACTTGTTTGTGCTATCCTTCCACTCGTTATCTTATGCTTAGTATAGTACAGTTGCATTCTGTTGCGTTTGATTGTGAGGTTTTAAGTAATACCACAAGGCTTTCACTTCTCCCTGACAGTAATTGCGTCTCGAATGACATTCGGTTCCTTATATAGTGTACAAGCTTATTGGCTCTGGTCAAAAGTAGTGCAGTAAATAGGGAAAAAGGTAGATTTGGGATGAATGATTTATATATATACACTAGATGGCACATAGTGGGTGCAGTGTTGGAGCAACTGTGCCTCCATCTTGGTATTCCCCCCACCGTTGATTTAAAAAAAAAAAAACGATATTTAAAAAGATATAGAAATGCTTTTATTAATGTCTACATTGTTTATTCTATTACAGACACCTTAATGCATACTTTTAAATAATTATGTCAGTTAAACATGCTAATTAAATATATCTACTTTTTTTTTTAAATAAAAATGTTCCTTAAAGTATAATTTCTAGAGATTTCCTATGTCCTCACTACATCAACAAAAATACTTAAATATATGTAATTTTGTCCTTGAAACATTTAATTGAAATACTGTAGACTTCCATTAATTCCTATGGAGGACTGCGCCTAATGGGGAGTGGCAATATGGCCGACCAGTGGCTTCAAACATTCTCAATGGCCAATACGTAGCATTTTTAGCAATCTAGGGTTCATATACATCCCGTCTGTCTCTGTTGGTAGTTGGTAGAGCTTGGTGCTTACAACGACAGGGTTGTGGGTTTGATTCCCACGGGGGACCAGTACGGGGGAAAAAGGTATGAAAATGTAAGTTGCTCTGGATAAGAGCGTCTGCTAAATGTTTAAAAAATCTATTTTGTTGGGGGGGGGGGGGGGGGGGACGCAGACATCCGCTCCTCACTGAGTCACTAGCAGCGAAGGTCATTTTCTCTTCCTGTCACATGATCTCTGTGTTGTGACACTCCAGATCATCACAGGGGCTTTCCTGTGAAAAGGAAGTGAATTGACACAAAAAGAAAAAGGAACTGTTTGCAGTGTAATCAGCGTTAGAGTCACGTGAATGTAGTGGATTTCCCCCTTAATATAATGACATATTGACTTAATATGATTATACATAGAATTCATTTTTACAAAAAACTCTAAATTGTACTTTCAAAGATTTTGCGGGCTGTCGAGCCTCTTGAATATGGACAGCTGCTAGTGAATTTGTAGTAACAACTTACTGTAATTATCATTACACGATAGCTGCTTAGAAGCGGTGTAGAAGCAGTTTTATATCCCTGTGAAAAGGAAATGCTGACTAAGTCCCAAGTGGCACCCTGTTACCTACATAGTGCACTACTTTTCCCCTGAGTCCTATGGGTCCTGATCAAAAGTAGTGCATTACATAGGGAATAGGGTGCCATTTGGGACAGACATTGCATTATCACTGTTGTTATTCTTTACTTCATGTTGTCCCTCTAATATTTATTCTCTATCTGTCTGTCTGCTCTCCCCTCTGTCTGCCTCCCCTCTGTCTGTCTCCCCTCTGTCTGTCTCCCCTCTGTCTGCCTCCCCTCTGTCTGCCTCCCCTCTGTCTGTCTCCCCTCTGTCTGCTCCCCTCTGTCTGCCTCCCCTCTGTCTGCCCCCCCTCTGTCTGCCTCCCCTCTGTCTGCCTCCCCTCTGTCTGCCTCCCCTCTGTCTGCCTCCCCTCTGTCTGCCTCCCCTCTGTCTGTCTCCCCTCTGTCTGCCTCCCCTCTGTCTGCCTCCCCTCTGTCTGCCTCCCCTCTGTCTGTCTCCCCTCTGTCTGCCTCCCCTCTGTCTGTCTCCCCTCTGTCTGCCTCCCCTCTGTCTGTCTCCCCTCTGTCTGCCTCCCCTCTGTCTGTCTCCCCTCTGTCTGTCTCCCCTCTGTCTGCCTCCCCTCTGTCTGCCTCCCCTCTGTCTGTCTCCCCTCTGTCTGTCTCCCCTCTGTCTGTCTCCCCTCTGTCTGCCTCCCCTCTGTCTGTCTCTCTCTCTCTCTCTGTGTCGTCTCGTCCATTCCTTCTCCGTCTATCTCCTCTCCTCTCTGTTCATCTGTTCATCTGTCCGTCTGTCCGTCTGTCCGTCCGCCCGTCCGTCTGTCTGTCAGTACCCCTGTTTGATGCGCTCTAGGAAGGATACTACAGAGGTATCTACCTGTCCAATGCTCTGCTTTCTGCTTACAGGCTTGGTCTCCTGTTTTGTGTGCGTATCACAGGGCTCTGGTCAAAAGTAGTGCACTGAATAGGGAGTCATGCTGTGTTGGTGGCCTTGCATGTTGCTTGTCCTGTTGTCCATTGGGCTTCGCATGACCTCAACCATAGAAATATAGAATAACTAAAATGGCTATATTGACTTGAAATGGGATCACCATTCTAGGGATTCAACTTCTATGACTCCAACACCAACATGTTGGTGAGGCCTAGAGATGCATCAGGACATTACTACATTACTACATTACTACACTACCTACATTACTACATTACTACATTACTACAATTACTACATTACTACATTACTACATTACTACATTACTACATTACAATGCGTCAGGACATTACTACATTACTACATTATGATGCATCAGGACATTACTACATTACTACATTACGATGCATCAGGACATTACTACATTACGAGGCCTAGAGATGAAGTCTGGGATGAAAGAGCATTGCATCTATTTTGTGTTGCCTTCTGGTTTCACGGTCCCTAAACGAACCCTATTCAGTAGTGGTCCACTGTGTCCCAAATGAACCCTATTCAGTAGTGGTCCACTGTGTCCCAAACGAACCCTATTCAGTAGTGGTCCACTGTGTCCCAAATGAACCCTATTCAGTAGTGGTCCACTGTGTACCAAACGAACCCTAGTCAGTAGTGGTCCACTGTGTCCCAAATTAACCCTATTCAGTAGTGGTCCACTGTGTACCAAATGAACCCTATTCAGTAGTGGTCCACTGTGTCCCAAATGAACCCTATTCAGTAGTGGTCCACTGTGTACCAAATTAACCCTAGTCAGTAGTGGTCCACTGTGTCCCTAAACGAACCCTATTCAGTAGTGGTCCACTGTGTCCCAAATGAACCCTAGTCAGTAGTGGTCCACTGTGTCCCAAATGAACCCTATTCAGTAGTGGTCCACTGTGTACCAAATTAACCCTATTCAGTAGTGGTCCACTGTGTACCAAATTAACCCTATTCAGTAGTGGTCCACTGTGTACCAAATGAACCCTATTCAGTAGTGGTCCACTGTGTCCCAAATGAACCCTATTCAGTAGTGGTCCACTGTGTACCAAATGAACCCTATTCAGTAGTGGTCCACTGTGTCCCAAATGAACCCTATTCAGTAGTGGTCCACTGTGTCCCAAATTAACCCTATTCAGTAGTGGTCCACTGTGTCCCAAATTAACCCTATTCAGTAGTGGTCCACTGTGTACAAAATGAACCCTATTCAGTAGTGGTCCACTGTGTACCAAATTAACCCTATTCAGTAGTGGTCCACTGTGTACCAAATGAACCCTATTCAGTAGTGGTCCACTGTGTCCCAAATGAACCCTATTCAGTAGTGGTCCACTGTGTACCAAATGAACCCTATTCAGTAGTGGTCCACTGTGTCCCAAATGAACCCTATTCAGTAGTGGTCCACTGTGTCCCAAATTAACCCTATTCAGTAGTGGTCCACTGTGTCCCAAATTAACCCTATTCAGTAGTGGTCCACTGTGTACCAAATGAACCCTATTCAGTAGTGGTCCACTGTGTCCCAAATGAACCCTATTCAGTAGTGGTCCACTGTGTCCCAAATTAACCCTATTCAGTAGCAGTGTGTGGGTAAAATCATCGGGGAAGCCAAGCCAGAAAACAAAAAGCCATATTACAATCTATGCATTGTGATAATTGTGTTGTTTGCTCTATAACCTGTTAGTTCATATGCCTTGACAGAGTGATATATAGACCTAAAGGCCGAGACAATAAGACACAGTGGCAGAATAAATTCAACCACACCTTTGTTTCATTACAAAACCAGAGAGCAACATCTGTCCGGTGAAGTCCACAAAGCATACTGCATGTAACAAACAGTTACATGATCTACAGCAAGGGTCAAGAAAGTTCATGTTTTCGACATTTCCAGACCACTAAACAACTTTTGATTTAGAAACACAGAGAGTTACCTCATGACGCAAAGGAAACAGGAGCTGCCTCTACTTTTCCAGCACCATTTCAACATCATCAAAACACTTCTGTTTACTCTAATACAGTGACAACTAGAAGATTCCATAAAATAATTTAGGTCAATCAACTAAATAGTAGTCAGCTAAATATCGTGTGTGGAAGTAGAAAAACATGTCGACTCACCCTACTTGTTGAGAAACACCAATGCCATCCTTTTTCATGTTGCCTAAACGGTCCATGACTCTGTCATACAGTACCCGCTGTTAGTTTTTGTTGTCCCTGGCTACCTGGGTAAAATGCTTTGCTCGCTAGCCTAACTTCCATTCATGGGCAACGTTAGCTAGTTAACATTAGCCTTCTACATCTAGCTACATATTGAACTAACATCCTCTCAGGTCAGGGGCACAACAATGTATGAATTAATGGTTGGATCAGAATCACCGTTATAATCATTGGTCAGTATGGAGAATTAAGTAAAACCACAAGTCCAGATCCCCATCTCCATGCATGGATCATTTAGGAAAGGGCCAGTTTTAGTTAGCTAGCTAGCCACTGGAGGACAACAACACAACGATATGCAACAATTCAAGTTTTTCCTGTCAACGACGTTTGTCTTGATGTGATGTGATTGGTTTGAAGCCAAATCCAAACTGGCTTCCCTTGACATTTTTTAAATATTTTTTTTTGGTGTGCCAGGACCAATCACAGTTGAGCTCACTTAGTTTAGCGCAACGCTGATTGGCTATTATTTTTATTAATAATATTTTTTAATTAAGCGAAGCCAAATGCTCGCTGGCTTCCCTTGCATTCAACGCTACAGGCGGCGACAATATCATAATCTATTTGTCCAGACAGCATCAGATAAATGGGCTACACTTCATTTACTACAGACACTGAAACAGAGGGTTTTGCTCCCTTGAATGCTTTCGCCGGTGAGATAAAATCAGCCACTTGCAAATTGAAGGAAATTTATAAAAAACACAGAAAGACAAAAGATACATTATTTTTGTATGTTTTTGTATTTTATTTAATTTTTCTTGGTAAATATTTTGGGGGAAGCTTGGCATCCATGAATACACGCCACTGACAATGTTCCCTATTTGGTGCACTACAATATAGTGCACTACTTTTGTTGTGCACTAAGTAGGGAATAGGGTGCCATTTGGTATCGAACCAGTGTGTGTGTGTGTGTGTGTGTGCTTACTCACTCACTCTACCCTGCACTCAGACATGTTGTTCAAACGCAATGGCTCCTTCCTTGTACCTCTGACCCACCGCAGCACCAAGACAACATAATCCCCCTCGCTGCCTCTCTCACTCTCCCACCTATAGGACTGCCTATAGTAACCCTGCTAGCCTGCTAGTTAAATAAAGGTTAAATAAAAAATAAAATCAATATTAAAATGTAGCCTAGTGGTTAAGAGCATTAGGCCAGTAACCGTAAGGTCGCTGGTTTGAATCCCCGAGCTGGCAAGGTGGAACGTTCTGCCCCTTGAGCAAGGTAGTTAACCCCCCCCCCCCCCCCCAAAAAAACAACAACTGCTTCCTGTACCGTGGATGTTTATTAAGGCAGCCCTCTGCAACTCTCTGATTCAGAGGAGTTATGCCCGTTTCCTTTCACTACCCGTCCTGCAGTGTGTCTTGATGCCCCGGGTAACCTGTTGTTGTGGTGGTGTGCATGCATGTCAGCCTGTGTATAGTTCCCATGCTCGGTGTAAAGTTTATACAGGGTTTACTGTGGTTATATGGCGGCTGTGAGTAAAAGATAGGTAGAACTATAAACAATACCCTATATACCGTAATACCAATGGAATATAGCAACTAGAACTTAAATTCAATTGAATATAACTTTTAATTTCATTTCATTGGGTAAAAAAAAAACTATACAACAAGATGTGCAATGGATGCCCAGAGGATAACACTAAATTATTACTAAATTATAACACTGCATCTCCTGGTTCTCTATAGAGTTAGTAGACCTGAAGGTTCTCTACAGCCTTAGTAGACCTGAAGGTTCTCTATAGCGTTAGTAGACCTGAAGGTTCTCTATAGCGTTAGTAGACCTGAAGGTTCTCTATAGAGTTAGTAGACCTGAAGGTTCTCTATAGCGTTAGTAGACCTGAAGGTTCTCTATAGAGTTAGTAGACCTGAAGGTTCTCTACAGCGTTAGTAGACCTGAAGGTTCTCTATAGCGTTAGTAGACCTGAAGGTTCTCTATAGCCTTAGTAGACCTGAAGGTTCTCTATAGCGTTAGTAGACCTGAAGGTTCTCTACAGCGTTAGTAGACCTGAAGGTTCTCTATAGCCTTAGTAGACCTGAAGGTTCTCTATAGCCTTAGTAGACCTGAAGGTTCTCTATAGCGTTAGTAGACCTGAAGGTTCTCTACAGCGTTAGTAGACCTGAAGGTTCTCTACAGCGTTAGTAGACCTGAAGGTTCTCTACAGCGTTAGTAGACCTGAAGGTTCTCTACAGCGTTAGTAGACCTGAAGGTTCTCTACAGCGTTAGTAGACCTGAAGGTTCTCTACAGCGTTAGTAGACCTGAAGGTTCTCTACAGCGTTAGTAGACCTGAAGGTTCTCTACAGCGTTAGTAGACCTGAAGGTTCTCTACAGCGTTAGTAGACCTGAAGGTTCTCTACAGCCTTAGTAGACCTGAAGGTTCTCTACGCGTAGGCCTGAGGCCGCGTTAGTAGACCTGAAGGTTCTCTACAGCGTTAGTAGACCTGAAGGTTCTCTACAGCGTTAGTAGACCTGAAGGTTCTCTATAGCGTTAGTAGACCTGAAGGTTCTCTACAGCGTTAGTAGACCTGAAGGTTCTCTACAGCGTTAGTAGACCTGAAGGTTCTCTACAGCGTTAGTAGACCTGAAGGTTCTCTACAGCGTTAGTAGACCTGAAGGTTCTCTACAGCGTTAGTAGACCTGAAGGTTCTCTACAGCGTTAGTAGACCTGAAGGTTCTCTACAGCGTTAGTAGACCTGAAGGTTCTCTACAGCGTTAGTAGACCTGAAGGTTCTCTACAGCGTTAGTAGACCTGAAGGTTCTCTACAGCGTTAGTAGACCTGAAGGTTCTCTACAGCGTTAGTAGACCTGAAGGTTCTCTACAGCGTTAGTAGACCTGAAGGTTCTCTATAGCGTTAGTAGACCTGAAGGTTCTCTACAGCGTTAGTAGACCTGAAGGTTCTCTACAGCGTTAGTAGACCTGAAGGTTCTCTATAGCGTTAGTAGACCTGAAGGTTCTCTACAGCGTTAGTAGACCTGAAGGTTCTCTACAGCGTTAGTAGACCTGAAGGTTCTCTACAGCGTTAGTAGACCTGAAGGTTCTCTACAGCGTTAGTAGACCTGAAGGTTCTCTACAGCGTTAGTAGACCTGAAGGTTCTCTACAGCGTTAGTAGACCTGAAGGTTCTCTACAGCGTTAGTAGACCTGAAGGTTCTCTACAGCGTTAGTAGACCTGAAGGTTCTCTACAGCGTTAGTAGACCTGAAGGTTCTCTACAGCGTTAGTAGACCTGAAGGTTCTCTACAGCGTTAGTAGACCTGAAGGTTCTCTACAGCGTTAGTAGACCTGAAGGTTCTCTACAGCGTTAGTAGACCTGAAGGTTCTCTACAGCGTTAGTAGACCTGAAGGTTCTCTACAGCGTTAGTAGACCTGAAGGTTCTCTACAGCGTTAGTAGACCTGAAGGTTCTCTACAGCGTTAGTAGACCTGAAGGTTCTCTACAGCGTTAGTAGACCTGAAGGTTCTCTACAGCGTTAGTAGACCTGAAGGTTCTCTACAGCGTTAGTAGACCTGAAGGTTCTCTACAGCGTTAGTAGACCTGAAGGTTCTCTACAGCGTTAGTAGACCTGAAGGTTCTCTACAGCGTTAGTAGACCTGAAGGTTCTCTACAGCGTTAGTAGACCTGAAGGTTCTCTACAGCGTTAGTAGACCTGAAGGTTCTCTACAGCGTTAGTAGACCTGAAGGTTCTCTACAGCGTTAGTAGACCTGAAGGTTCTCTACAGCGTTAGTAGACCTGAAGGTTCTCTACAGCGTTAGTAGACCTGAAGGTTCTCTACAGCGTTAGTAGACCTGAAGGTTCTCTACAGCGTTAGTAGACCTGAAGGTTCTCTACAGCGTTAGTAGACCTGAAGGTTCTCTACAGCGTTAGTAGACCTGAAGGTTCTCTACAGCGTTAGTAGACCTGAAGGTTCTCTACAGCGTTAGTAGACCTGAAGGTTCTCTACAGCGTTAGTAGACCTGAAGGTTCTCTACAGCGTTAGTAGACCTGAAGGTTCTCTACAGCGTTAGTAGACCTGAAGGTTCTCTACAGCGTTAGTAGACCTGAAGGTTCTCTACAGCGTTAGTAGACCTGAAGGTTCTCTACAGCGTTAGTAGACCTGAAGGTTCTCTACAGCGTTAGTAGACCTGAAGGTTCTCTACAGCGTTAGTAGACCTGAAGGTTCTCTACAGCGTTAGTAGACCTGAAGGTTCTCTACAGCGTTAGTAGACCTGAAGGTTCTCTACAGCGTTAGTAGACCTGAAGGTTCTCTACAGCGTTAGTAGACCTGAAGGTTCTCTACAGCGTTAGTAGACCTGAAGGTTCTCTACAGCGTTAGTAGACCTGAAGGTTCTCTACAGCGTTAGTAGACCTGAAGGTTCTCTACAGCGTTAGTAGACCTGAAGGTTCTCTACAGCGTTAGTAGACCTGAAGGTTCTCTACAGCGTTAGTAGACCTGAAGGTTCTCTACAGCGTTAGTAGACCTGAAGGTTCTCTACAGCGTTAGTAGACCTGAAGGTTCTCTACAGCGTTAGTAGACCTGAAGGTTCTCTACAGCGTTAGTAGACCTGAAGGTTCTCTACAGCGTTAGTAGACCTGAAGGTTCTCTACAGCGTTAGTAGACCTGAAGGTTCTCTACAGCGTTAGTAGACCTGAAGGTTCTCTACAGCGTTAGTAGACCTGAAGGTTCTCTACAGCGTTAGTAGACCTGAAGGTTCTCTACAGCGTTAGTAGACCTGAAGGTTCTCTACAGCGTTAGTAGACCTGAAGGTTCTCTACAGCGTTAGTAGACCTGAAGGTTCTCTACAGCGTTAGTAGACCTGAAGGTTCTCTACAGCGTTAGTAGACCTGAAGGTTCTCTACAGCGTTAGTAGACCTGAAGGTTCTCTACAGCGTTAGTAGACCTGAAGGTTCTCTACAGCGTTAGTAGACCTGAAGGTTCTCTACAGCGTTAGTAGACCTGAAGGTTCTCTACAGCGTTAGTAGACCTGAAGGTTCTCTACAGCGTTAGTAGACCTGAAGGTTCTCTACAGCGTTAGTAGACCTGAAGGTTCTCTACAGCGTTAGTAGACCTGAAGGTTCTCTACAGCGTTAGTAGACCTGAAGGTTCTCTACAGCGTTAGTAGACCTGAAGGTTCTCTACAGCGTTAGTAGACCTGAAGGTTCTCTACAGCGTTAGTAGACCTGAAGGTTCTCTACAGCGTTAGTAGACCTGAAGGTTCTCTACAGCGTTAGTAGACCTGAAGGTTCTCTACAGCGTTAGTAGACCTGAAGGTTCTCTACAGCGTTAGTAGACCTGAAGGTTCTCTACAGCGTTAGTAGACCTGAAGGTTCTCTACAGCGTTAGTAGACCTGAAGGTTCTCTACAGCGTTAGTAGACCTGAAGGTTCTCTACAGCGTTAGTAGACCTGAAGGTTCTCTACAGCGTTAGTAGACCTGAAGGTTCTCTACAGCGTTAGTAGACCTGAAGGTTCTCTACAGCGTTAGTAGACCTGAAGGTTCTCTACAGCGTTAGTAGACCTGAAGGTTCTCTACAGCGTTAGTAGACCTGAAGGTTCTCTACAGCGTTAGTAGACCTGAAGGTTCTCTACAGCGTTAGTAGACCTGAAGGTTCTCTACAGCGTTAGTAGACCTGAAGGTTCTCTACAGCGTTAGTAGACCTGAAGGTTCTCTACAGCGTTAGTAGACCTGAAGGTTCTCTACAGCGTTAGTAGACCTGAAGGTTCTCTACAGCGTTAGTAGACCTGAAGGTTCTCTACAGCGTTAGTAGACCTGAAGGTTCTCTACAGCGTTAGTAGACCTGAAGGTTCTCTACAGCGTTAGTAGACCTGAAGGTTCTCTACAGCGCTTAGTAGACCTGAAGGTTCTCTACAGCGTTAGTAGACCTGAAGGTTCTCTACAGCGTTAGTAGACCTGAAGGTTCTCTACAGCGTTAGTAGACCTGAAGGTTCTCTACAGCGCTTAGTAGACCTGAAGGTTCTCTACAGCGTTAGTTAGACCTGAAGGTTCTCTACAGCGTTAGTAGACCTGAAGGTTCTCTACAGCGTTAGTAGACCTGAAGGTTCTCTACTAGCGTTAGTAGACCTGAAGGTTCTCTACAGCGTTAGTAGACCTGAAGGTTCTCTACAGCGTTAGTAGACCTGAAGGTTCTCTACAGCGTTAGTAGACCTGAAGGTTCTCTACAGCGTTAGTAGACCTGAAGGTTCTCTACAGCGTTAGTAGACCTGAAGGTTCTCTACAGCGTTAGTAGACCTGAAGGTTCTCTACAGCGTTAGTAGACCTGAAGGTTCTCTACAGCGTTAGTAGACCTGAAGGTTCTCTACAGCGTTAGTAGACCTGAAGTTTCTCTACAGCGTTAGTAGACCTGAAGGTTCTCTACAGCGTTAGTAGACCTGAAGGTTCTCTATAGAGTTAGTAGACCTGAAGGTTCTCTACAGCGTTAGTAGACCTGAAGGTTCTCTACAGCGTTAGTAGACCTGAAGGTTCTCTACAGCGTTAGTAGACCTGAAGGTTCTCTACAGCGTTAGTAGACCTGAAGGTTCTCTATAGCGTTAGTAGACCTGAAGGTTCTCTACAGCGTTAGTAGACCTGAAGGTTCTCTACAGCGTTAGTAGACCTGAAGGTTCTCTACAGCGTTAGTAGACCTGAAGGTTCTCTATAGCGTTAGTAGACCTGAAGGTTCTCTACAGCGTTAGTAGACCTGAAGGTTCTCTATAGCCTTAGTAGACCTGAAGGTTCTCTACAGCGTTAGTAGACCTGAAGGTTCTCTACAGCGTTAGTAGACCTGAAGGTTTTCTACAGCCTTAGTAGACCTGAAGGTTCTCTACAGCCTTAGTAGACCTGAAGGTTCTCTACAGCCTTAGTAGACCTGAAGGTTCTCTACAGCGTTAGTAGACCTGAAGGTTCTCTACAGCGTTAGTAGACCTGAAGGTTCTCTACAGCGTTAGTAGACCTGAAGGTTCTCTACAGCGTTAGTAGACCTGAAGGTTCTCTACAGCGTTAGTAGACCTGAAGGTTCTCTACAGCGTTAGTAGACCTGAAGGTTCTCTACAGAGTTAGTAGACCTGAAGGTTCTCTACAGCGTTAGTAGACCTGAAGGTTCTCTACAGCGTTAGTAGACCTGAAGGTTCTCTATAGCGTTAGTAGACCTGAAGGTTCTCTATAGAGTTAGTAGACCTGAAGGTTCTCTACAGCGTTAGTAGACCTGAAGGTTCTCTACAGCGTTAGTAGACCTGAAGGTTCTCTACAGCGTTAGTAGACCTGAAGGTTCTCTACAGCGTTAGTAGACCTGAAGGTTCTCTACAGCGTTAGTAGACCTGAAGGTTCTCTACAGCGTTAGTAGACCTGAAGGTTCTCTACAGCCTTAGTAGACCTGAAGGTTCTCTACAGCCTTAGTAGACCTGAAGGTTCTCTACAGCCTTAGTAGACCTGAAGGTTCTCTACAGCGTTAGTAGACCTGAAGGTTCTCTACAGCGTTAGTAGACCTGAAGGTTCTCTACAGCGTTAGTAGACCTGAAGGTTCTCTACAGCGTTAGTAGACCTGAAGGTTCTCTACAGCGTTAGTAGACCTGAAGGTTCTCTACAGCGTTAGTAGACCTGAAGGTTCTCTACAGCGTTAGTAGACCTGAAGGTTCTCTACAGCCTTAGTAGACCTGAAGGTTCTCTACAGCGTTAGTAGACCTGAAGGTTCTCTACAGCGTTAGTAGACCTGAAGGTTCTCTACAGCGTTAGTAGACCTGAAGGTTCTCTACAGCGTTAGTAGACCTGAAGGTTCTCTACAGCGTTAGTAGACCTGAAGGTTCTCTACAGCGTTAGTAGACCTGAAGGTTCTCTACAGCGTTAGTAGACCTGAAGGTTCTCTATAGCGTTAGTAGACCTGAAGGTTCTCTACAGCGTTAGTAGACCTGAAGGTTCTCTACAGCGTTAGTAGACCTGAAGGTTCTCTACAGCGTTAGTAGACCTGAAGGTTCTCTACAGCGTTAGTAGACCTGAAGGTTCTCTACAGCGTTAGTAGACCTGAAGGTTCTCTACAGCGTTAGTAGACCTGAAGGTTCTCTACAGCGTTAGTAGACCTGAAGGTTCTCTACAGCGTTAGTAGACCTGAAGGTTCTCTACAGCGTTAGTAGACCTGAAGGTTCTCTACAGCGTTAGTAGACCTGAAGGTTCTCTACAGCGTTAGTAGACCTGAAGGTTCTCTACAGCGTTAGTAGACCTGAAGGTTCTCTACAGCGTTAGTAGACCTGAAGGTTCTCTACAGCGTTAGTAGACCTGAAGGTTCTCTACAGCGTTAGTAGACCTGAAGGTTCTCTACAGCGTTAGTAGACCTGAAGGTTCTCTACAGCGTTAGTAGACCTGAAGGTTCTCTACAGCGTTAGTAGACCTGAAGGTTCTCTACAGCGTTAGTAGACCTGAAGGTTCTCTACAGCGTTAGTAGACCTGAAGGTTCTCTACAGCGTTAGTAGACCTGAAGGTTCTCTACAGCGTTAGTAGACCTGAAGGTTCTCTACAGCGTTAGTAGACCTGAAGGTTCTCTACAGCGTTAGTAGACCTGAAGGTTCTCTACAGCGTTAGTAGACCTGAAGGTTCTCTACAGCGTTAGTAGACCTGAAGGTTCTCTACAGCGTTAGTAGACCTGAAGGCCGTGTTTGTTCTGCCTGTTTGACTGACTTGTTGTTCTGTTTTCTGGGTTACCAGGTGCTGGAGGCTACCCGCGTCACACGCAGGAAAAGCAACATGGCGCTGAGGTGGGAGGCGGGGCTTTACGCTAATGAGGATGGAGAGGAGGAAGAAGAGGAGGAAGAAGAAGAGGAAGAAGAGGAGGAGGAAGAGGAGTAGACAGTCTTCCCTTGTGTTCTGTGACTATCAGGAATGTAGGGATAGAGGGATAGAGAGATGAAGGGATGGAGAGAGGAGGAGACAGCAAGACAACCACCAAGTATTTATTTTACTAAGTATTTTGATCACATGACCTGTCACGTGACCTACTGGATGGACCAACCAGGAAGTAACATCCATCCCCACACTGGAATACAGAGAGACTCATGGGATACGGCTGGTTGAGTATTGGTTCAACACAGAGACATACACTCTCAGAAGAAAAAATATGCTATGTAGAACCAAAAATGGTTCTTCAGCTGTCCCTGTGGGAGAAACCTTTGAAGAACCCTTTTGGTTTCAGGTAGAACATTTTCAGTTCCATGTAGAACCATTTTCAGTTCCATGTAGAACCATTTTCAGTTCCATGTAGAACCTTTTTCAGTTCCATGTAGAACCTTTCGTTCCAGTGCCTCGCCATGTAGAACCCTTTTCACAGAGGGCTCTACATGGAACCCAAAAGGGTTCTACATGGAACTGAAAAAGGTTCAACATGGAACTGAAAAAGAGTTCTTCCAAGGGTTCTTCCACAGGGACGGCCAATGAACCTTTTTTGAACCCTTGCCCCCCCGCCCCCAGAGTGTGTACGCTTGTCAAGTGATCCTATTCTATTATCTCAGTGGTGTGAGGAAGGATGTCAGACTCTGTGGAATCACTGGAATCCAGACTTCGTCCCAAATGGCACCTTTTTCCTATCGTGCAATATGGGCCCTGTTCAAAGTCGTGCACTACATAGGGACTAGTGGTCATTGTCACCCTCGTGACTATATGTAACCTTCTATATTACCAGTATTCCTCAGTAAGACAAGTGTTTAAATATATATTATCACTCTAGATCTGCTTTAAATGAGTTCCGTATTTATAAAGTAATGAAATAAGTCCTCTCCTCTTCCATTCCTAACATTTTACGATGGAACTTGAAACACACAGATACAGTATATGAGTTATCTAAAGAGCGGATAGGAGTTCATTTAAACTGAAGAGCATGTTTAGATTGAAAGCATTGGTCACTCGGAAGGAAGGAAGGAAGGAAGGAAGGAAGGAAGGAAGGAAGGAAGGAAGGAAGGAAGGAAGGAAGGAAGGAAGGAAGGATGGATGGAAGGAAGGAAGGAAGGAAGGAAGGAAGGAAGGAAGGAAGGAAGGAAGGAAGGAAGGAAGGAAGGAAGGAAGGAAGGAAGGAAGGAAGGAAGGAAGGAAGGAAGGAAGGAAGGAAGGAAGGAAGGAAGGAAGGAAGGAAGGAAGAAAGAAAGAAAGAAAGGAAGGAAGGAAGGAAGAAAGGAAGGAAGGAAGGAAGGAAGGAAGAAAGGAAGGAAGGAAGGAAGGAAGGAAGGAAGGAAGGGAAATGGAGAAAGCTATCTGTAGGTCATTTCTCAATGATTAATAATCACTTAATTGATCAGTTTGATCAATAAAGGAAGAGTTCATGTGTTTATAGATGGTTGGGATTATCAGGGAGTTGATGAGTGAATGTCCTACTAATCAATCAAGGAGATGAATGAGTTGAACATGAACATGCTCGTAGTCATAGATGTGCCTATTAACAATTATCGTTGTCATTTCAAAACAAACTATGCGATATGTCCCAAATGGCACCCTATTCCCTACATAGAGCCTATGGGCCCTGGTGAAAAGTAGTGCACTCTATATATATATATATATATATATGGCATAGGGTACCATTTGGGATGCATGCATTGTAATGCAACATAAGTGGCGTAGAAATATAACTATTATGGAGACAGTCAAAATGGCCGCCAGTCCACCCATGATGACATAATTCAAATTCTATGGATGTGAGACGATATACATGTCTGTGAGTTTGTGTTTTTTGGACTGTACAAGACAATATCATCATCCAACTGGTTTCAAAACAGTCTGTATTATTAAGTATTTGAATGTCAGATATTTAAAAAAAAAATAATAATAATAATAATAATTGTAACCCACTGATAATTTCTGTTGTACCTATTATCGGCATTGCTTGTTAAATTTCAGCTCTTCTCTGATGTAAGCAGTCTTTACTTGTGACATAATGACATAGGATTGATGTGGATGTGATGTATGGAAAAATCTGCCTCGGGAAGAAATGTTCTGATGTTTGACTCTTGATCTTGGTAGCAGAGGGGAGAAATTGGTGAGATTTGTTACCCAGTTAGATTGGGTCAAGGACCACACATTTCAAAACACCACAGTCTATTGCAGTCAAAATGATAGTTTGCATGAAAATATAATATTTTTGAAATCCAGTTATTATATCTTTAAAGGGGGCATATTTTTCAATACCAATAGGCACAGCTCTACAGTTCATTCAGAAAGTATTCAGACCCCTTCACTTCTTCCACATTTTGTTACGTTACAGCCTTATTCTAAAATGGATTAAAATAGTTTTTTTCCCCTCATCAATCTACACACAATACCCCATAACGACAAAGCAAAAACAGGTTTTGAAATTTTTGCTCTTTGAAATAATACATTTACATAAGTATTCAGGCCCTTTACTCAGTACTTTGTTGAAGCACCTTGGCAGCAATCACAGCCTCTAGTCTTCTTGGGTATGACGCTACAAGCTTGGGTCACCTGTATTTGGTTTCTCCCCGTTCTTCTCTGCAGATCCTCTCAAGCTCTGTCAGGTTGGATGGGGAGCATCACTGCACAGCTATTTCTCTCCTGAGATGTTCGATCGGGTTCAAGTCCAGGATCTGGCTGGGACACTCAAGGACATTCAGAGACTTGTCCCGAAGCCACTCCTGTGTTGTCTTGGCTGTGTGCTTAGGGTCGTTGTCCTGTTGGAAGGTGAACCTTTGCCCCAGTCTGAGGTCCTGAGTGCTCTGGAGCAGGTTTTCATCAAGGCTCTCTCGCTCCGTTCATCTTTCCCTCGATCCTGACTAGTCTCCCAGTCCCTGCAGTTGAAAAACATCCCCACAGCATGATGCTGCCACCAACATGCTTCACCGTAGGGATGGTGCCAGGTTTCCTCCAGATGTGACACTTGGCATTCAGGCCAAAGAGTTCAATCTTGGTTTCATCAGACCAGAGAATCTTGTTTCTCATGGTCTGAGAGTCTTTAGGTGCCTTTTGGTAAACTCCAAGCGGTGTCATGTGCCTTTTACTGAGGAGTGGCTTCCGTCTGGCCACTCTACCATAAAGGCCTGATTGGTCCCATGTGGCTCAGTTGGTAGAGCATGGTGTTTGCAACACCAGGGTTGTGGGTTCGTTTCCCACGGGGGGCCAGTACGGAGAAAAAAAATTATGAAATGTATGCACTCACTACTACTGTACGTCGGTCTGGATAAGAGCGTCTGCTAAATGACTAAAATGTAAATGTAAAATTGGTGGAGTGCTGCAGAGATGGTTGTCCTTCTGGAAGGTTCTCCCATCTCCACAGAGGAACTCTGGAGCTCTGTCAGACTGACCATCAGGTTCTTGGTCACCTCCCTGACCAAGGCCCTTCTCCCCCGTTTGCTCAGTTTGGCCAGGCGGCCAGCTCTAGGAAGAGTCTTGGTGGTTCCAAACTTCTACCATTTAAGAATGATGGAGACCAATGTGTTCTAGGGGACCTTCAATGCTGCAGAAATGCTTTTATACCCTTCCCCAAATCTGTGCCTCGACACAATCCTGTCTCAGAGCTCTACGGACAATTCCTTCGACCTCATGGCTTGGTTTTTGCTCTGACATGCACTGTCAACTGTGGGACCTTATATAGACAGATGTGTAGCTTTCCAAATAATGTCCAATCAATTGAATTTACCACAGATGGACTCCAATCAAGTTGTAGAAACAGGATGCAACTGAGCTCAATTTCAAGTCTCATAGCAAACGGTCTGAATACTTACAGTTGAAGTCGGAAGTTTACATACACCTTAGCCAAATACATTTAAACTCAGTTTTTCACAATTCCTGACATTTAATCCTAGTAAAAATTCTGTGTTTTAGGTCAGTTAGGATCACCATTTTATTTTAAGAATGTGAAATGTCAGAATAATAGTAGAGAGAATGATTTATTTCAGCTTTTATTTATTTCATCACATTCCCAGTGGGTCAAAAGTGTACATTAACTCAAGTACTATTTGGTACCATTGCCTTTAAATTGTTTAACTTGGGTCAAACATTTCGGGTAGCTTTCCACAAGTTTCCCACAATAAGTTGGGTGAATGTTGGCCCATTCCTCCTGACAGAGCTGGTGTAACTGAGTCAGGTTTGTAGGCCTCCTTGCTCGCACAAGCTTTTTCAGTTCTGCCCACAAATTTTCTGTTTTGCACTTTTCACAACAAAGTACGTTCATCTCTAGGAGACAGAACACGTCTCCTTCCTGAGCGGTATGACGGCTGCGTGGTCCCATGGTGTTTATACTTGCGTACTATTGTTTGTACAGATGAACGTGGTACCTTCAGGCATTTGGAAATTGCTCCCAAGAATGAACCAGACTTGTGGAGGTCAACAATTATTTTTCTGAGGTCTTGGCTGATTTCTTTTGATTTTCCCATGATGTCAAGCAAAGAGGCACTGAGTTTGAAGGTAGGCCTTGAAATACATCCACAGGTACACCTCCAATTGACTCAAATGATGTCAATTAGCCTATCAGAAGCTTCTAAAGCCATGACATCATTTTCTGGAATTTTCCAAGCTGTTTAAAGGCACAGTCAACTTAGTGTATGTAAACTTCTGACCCAGTGGAATTGTGATACAGTGAATTATAAGTGAAATAATCTGTCTGTAAACAATTGTTGTAAAAATGACTTGTGTCATGCACAAAGTAGATGTCCTAACCGACTTGCCAAAACTATAGTTTGTTAACAAGAAATTTGGGGAGTGGTTGAAAAACGAGTTTTAATGACTCCAACCTAAGTGAATGTAAACGTCTTACTTTAACTGTATGTAAATAAGGTATTTCTGTTTATTTTTTTTTATTTTTAATAGATTAGTAAACATTTCCAAAAACCTGTTTTTTGCTTTTTTGTCATTATGGGGTATTGTGTGTAGATTGCTGAAGATTTTTATTGATTTAATCCATTTTTTTTTTTTTTTTTTTTTTTGTATAAGGCTGTAAACGTGACAAAATGTGGAAAAAGTCCAAGGGGTCTGAATCGTTTCCGAAGACGCTGCATGTGCAGTCAGAACAAGACAGGAGTATTACCTTCTCTTAATGGACTAAACAGCAACAACAACAGGGGAAGTTAACTATTCATTTGACACTAAAACCAGAAGATGATAAAACAATGGACCAGCTGAGAACAGCAACATCTTTTTACTACAACGCCAAAAAAAGAGCCTGTTTTTCCTGAATGAGGACTCTCAGAAACTGAGAACTAAGGAAGTAGGTTGTGGGCCGTGCCCTCTGACCCCAAAGACCATTCTGGGCATGCTCTGAGTCTGTTCATTTCCCTGGAAAAAAAAAAATACCACAGACTGCAACTCAAATGGCACCCTATTCCCTATATATTGCTTTACGCTTGGACATGGTCATAAGCTCTGGTTAAAAGTAGTGTACTATATAGGGAATAGGGTGCCATTTGAGATTCAAGCCACCCTCAAGAACCTTGCAAATGGTTTCTTGTAATGTTTGTTTTTAATGATGCATATAATATATCAAAAAGTATTTAATGGACAATTGTGTCCTTTTATATGAGTTCAAGAAGTTTGATTTAGTTTCTGCTTTAGACTGACGACACAGAGAGGTGTGTTTCCGCTTTAGACTGACGACACAGAGAGGTGTGTTTCTGCTATAGACTGACGACACAGAGAGGTGTGTTTCTGCTATAGACTGACGACACAGAGAGGTGTGTTTCTGCTTTAGACTGACGACACAGAGAGGTGTGTTTCTGCTTTAGACTGACGACACAGAGAGGTGTGTTTCTGCATTAGACTGACGACACAGAGAGGTGTGTTTCTGCTTTAGACTGACGACACAGAGAGGTGCGTTTCCGCTTTAGACTGACGACACAGAGAGGTGTGTTTCCGCTTTAGACTGACGACACAGAGAGGTGTGTTTCCGCTTTAGACTGACGACACAGAGAGGTGTGTTTCCGCTTTAGACTGACGACACAGAGAGGTGTGTTTCTGCTTTAGACTGACGACACAGAGAGGTGTGTTTCTGCTATAGACTGACGACACAGAGAGGTGTGTTTCTGCTTTAGACTGACGACACAGAGAGGTGTGTTTCTGCTTTAGACTGACGACACAGAGAGGTGTGTTTCTGCTGTAGACTGACGACACAGAGAGGTGTGTTTCTGCTTTAGACTGACGACACAGAGAGGTGTGTTTCTGCTTTAGACTGACGACACAGAGAGGTGTGTTTCTGCTGTAGACTGACGACACAGAGAGGTGTGTTTCTGCTGTAGACTGACGACACAGAGAGGTGTGTTTCTGCTATAGACTGACGACACAGAGAGGTGTGTTTCTGCGTTTCTGCTGTAGACTGACGACACAGAGAGGTGCGTTTCTGCTTTAGACTGACGACACAGAGAGGTGAGTTTCTGCTTTAGACTGACGACACAGAGAGGTGTGTTTCTGCTGTAGACTGACGACACAGAGAGGTGTGTTTCTGCTATAGACTGACGACACAGAGAGGTGCGTTTCTGCTGTAGACTGACGACACAGAGAGGTGTGTTTCTGCTGTAGACTGACGACACAGAGAGGTGTGTTTCTGCTGTAGACTGACGACACAGAGAGGTGTGTTTCTGCTACAGACTGATGACACAGAGAGGTGCGTTTCTGCTTTAGACTGACGACACAGAGATTATACTATGGTCGTGTCCCAAATGGCACCCTATTCCCTACACAGTGACCTGGTCAAAAAGTTGTGCGCTATTTAAGCAATAGGGTCCCATTCAGGATGCAACCTGTGTTTGTGGGGCAACAGTGTTACCTGGGCAACAGTGTTGATTTGTTGACATTCAGTATTCAGTATTCTATTTGTTTTGAGAGAGGAGAGGGAGAGAGGAGAGGGAGAGAGGAGAGGGAGAGAGGAGAGGGGAGAGAGGAGAGGCAGAGAGGAGAGGGAGAGAGGAGAGGGAGAGAGGAGAGGCAGAGAGGAGAGGCAGAGAGGAGAGGCAGAGAGGAGAGGCAGAGAGGAGAGCGAGAGGATGAGAAGGGGAAAGAGAGCATTAAGAGATTATCCTGAACTTCCTAACGTTGTCCAGGAAAATGAACATAGATTGACCTGTGACCCAGGAAGTAATAATGCTGATCAGTGATTGGCTGATGATAGACAGAGGGCATGTATTACTTAAAGACAGTGTTGGTAGTTTGAAATGATGAACAGAAACACATCTGAAAAGAGTTAACTCACAAAAGGAGAAATGTGTTTTATCGTCTGGTTGTTGTGATGTGTGTGGGAGACAAATACTATTTTTGAGAGTTTTTTATTTGTGCAGTGGAAAATACACTAAAGGAAAATTGTTTTTCGGGGGCCTGTGTTTAAATACAGTGCACGCTCATCACAGAGAAGAGAGGGAGAGAGATGCTCATCACAGAGGAGAGAGGGAGAGAGATGCTCATCACAGAGGAGAGAGGGAGAGAGATGCTCATCACAGAGGAGAGAGGGAGAGAGATGCTCATCACAGAGGAGAGAGGGAGAGAGAGATGCTCATCACAGAGGAGAGAGGGAGAGAGATGCTCATCACAGAGGAGAGAGGGAGAGAGATGCTCATCACAGAGGAGAGAGGGAGAGAGATGCTCATCACAGAGGAGAGAGGGAGAGATGCTCATCACAGAGGAGAGAGAGAGAGAGAGATGCTCATCACAGAGGAGAGAGGGAGAGAGATGCTCATCACAGAGGAGAGAGGGAGAGAGATGCTCATCACAGAGAAGAGAGGGAGAGAGATGCTCATCACAGAGGAGAGAGATGCTCATCTAACCATGTTATGTATCATTATTTGGGCGCGCGCGCGTGTGTGTGTGTGTGTGTGTGTGTGTGTGTGTGTGTGTGTGTGTGTGTGTGTGTGTGTGTGTGGTCTTCAGGATACTGAATTTGCAACTAATAAATATGCAAAGTTAATGTTAGGATAACAAAAGGGTAATGTGACAAAATGGGCATGATGGGGTAACAAGAGGGTAATTTAACAAAAGGGTAATGTGGCAAAAGGGTAAGAGGGTAATGTAACAAGAGGGTAATGTTAGGGTAACGTTATGGTAACAAGGGGGTAATGTTATGGTAACAAGAGGGTAACGTTATGGTAACAAGGGGGTAATGTTATGGTAACAAGAGGGTAACGTTATGGTAACAAGAGGGTAATGTTATGGTAACAAGAGGGTAATGTTAGGGTAACAAGAGGGTAATGTTATGGTAACAAGAGGGTAATGTTATGGTAACAAGGGGGTAATGTTATGGTAACAAGGGGGTAATGTTATGGTAACAAGAGGGTAATGTTATGGTAACAAGAGGGTAATGTTAGGGTAACAAGGGGGTAATGTTATGGTAACAAGAGGGTAATGTTATGGTAACAAGGGGGTAATGTTATGGTAACAAGAGGGTAATGTTATGGTAACAAGGGGGTAATGTTATAGTAACAAGGGGGTAATGTTATGGTAACAAGAGGGTAATGTTAGGGTAACAAGGGGGTAATGTTATGGTAACAAGGGGGTAATGTTATGGTAACAGGGGGGTAATGTTATGGTAACAAGGGGGTAATGTTATGGTAACAAGGGGGTAATGTTATGGTAACAAGGGGATAATGTTATGGTAACAAGAGGGTAATGTTATGGTAACAAGGGGGTAATGTTATGGTAACAAGAGGGTAATGTTATGGTAACAAGGGGGTAATGTTATGGTAACAAGAGGGTAATGTTATGGTAACAAGAGGGTAATGTTATGGTAACAGGGGGGTAATGTTATGGTAACAGGGGGGTAATGTTATGGTAACAGGGGGGTAATGTTATGGTAACAAGGGGGTAATGTTATGGTAACAGGGGGGTAATGTTATGGTAACAAGGGGGTAATGTTATGGTAACAAGAAGGAACAAGGGGGTAATGTTATGGTAACAAGAGGGTAATGTTATGGTAACAGGGGGGTAATGTTATGGTAACAAGGGGGTAATGTTATGGTAACAAGAGGGTAATGTTATGGTAACAAGGGGGTAATGTTATGGTAACAAGAGGGTAATGTTATGGTAACAGGGGGGTAATGTTATGGTAACAGGGGGGTAATGTTATGGTAACAGGGGGGTAATGTTATGGTAACAAGGGGGTAATGTTATGGTAACAGGGGGGTAATGTTATGGTAACAAGGGGGTAATGTTATGGTAACAAGAAGGAACAAGGGGGTAATGTTATGGTAACAAGAGGGTAATGTTATGGTAACAGGGGGGTAATGTTATGGTAACAAGGGGGTAATGTTATGGTAACAAGAGGGTAATGTTATGGTAACAAGAGGGTAATGTTATGGTAACAGGGGGGTAATGTTATGGTAACAAGAGGGTAATGTTATGGTAACAGGGGGGTGTGTTCTCCCAGCTTTACACACCTGTCTGCTATTTGATTAGCATTAATCAAAACATATACTGCAGATGGAAACTGCGAGCTATTGCCATGTATTTACAATGTACAGTCTCTTATAGCATTAAGATACCAAAACAGCACAAATCCTATATTTGAAATAAAACATTCATCAAGTTGAATTTGGTCTCAGAACTTGAAAAGAAAGTAGATTTCTTTCTTGAATAACCAAATGAGTAATCGTGCTGTATATTTGGTGGGATAATGCAGTTTGCCATGTGTGAACATTAAATCCAAATGAGGAAATAGCAGCACAATAGAAGTAAACACACTATAGCCCAAGTGCATGACGCCGTAGAGCATGTTTCATGACAACTAGCTCTGGTCCAGGGTGTTACTGCAGCCTCAGCATTAACAAGCAGCACTAAATGCTCTGGTCCAGAGCTAGATGACAGCCATGGTGCACATACAGCATTAGATCTGCCAAGGGATTTGAACATAAAGTATTACTCCAGACATGTCTCCCATGGAGTAGAAATGTGAGCTTCTGAATATAGGCCTACCATATTATTGTATGCTTTTGGAATTTTAACTAATATACACAACAACAACAACAACAACAACAACAACAACAACAACAATATGAGTTGATGTTGTTTATTTCTGAATTCGTGGTGTTTTTTTATGATTACTTTATTTATCATTGTAACAAGAAAGGCTTTGCCTTACTGTCTTCACTTATGAACCACCATCCAGAGTGGAGAGCCCTGTGGGCTCCATCCAGAGTGGAGAGCTCTGTGGGCTCCATCCAGAGTGGAGAGCCCTGTGGGCTCCATCCAGAGTGGAGAGCTCTGTGGGCTCCATCCAGAGTGGAGAGCCCTGTGGGCTCCATCCAGAGTGGAGAGCTCTGTGGGCTCCATCCAGAGTGGAGAGCCCTGTGGGCTCCATCCAGAGTGGAGAGCCCTGTGGGCTCCATCCAGAGTGGAGAGCCCTGTGGGCTCCATCCAGAGTGGAGAGCTCTGTGGGCTCCATCCAGAGTGGAGAGCCCTGTGGGCTCCATCCAGAGTGGAGAGCCCTGTGGGCTCCATCCAGAGTGGAGAGCCCTGTGGGCTCCATCCAGAGTGGAGAGCTCTGTGGGCTCCATCCAGAGTGGAGAGCCCTGTGGGCTCCATCCAGAGTGGAGAGCCCTGTGGATAGAAGGCTGCCTGTGGGCTCCATCCAGAGTGGAGAGCCCTGTGGGCTCCATCCAGAGTGGAGAGCCCTGTGGATAGAAGGCTGCCTGTGGAGTAGGCCTAGTGGGAGGATCACAGGTGTAATAAAGAATTGATGTTGGTATGTAAAGCTCTGTTAATATGTTAACCACTTCTATGTTTATATTCTGCTTCTGTTGGTTTATATAGTAGGCTACTTGTAAAGGCTCACAGTTATACACCTATATAATTATTTTCTCATTAAAAAGAAAATCTGTCATTTTGTGACTATTGATTTATTATTGATTAAGCAGCTGATTGGTTTTCCTGTGTGAGTTATTGTATAGTCCTTTTATTATACCTATTCAAATATGGTCACCGTTTATACACACACACGCACACACACACGCACACACACACACTGATTCCCGTTATCTGTTATAGGCCTAATCTGTGCCAGCTACTGTAGGCCTTGGTTACAATAACCAACCTTGATGCACTTCAGAAGGTCGTGCACAATATGTGCTTCTTCTTAATAACGTGGCCTACACAGCCTATTTTATCACAAAACAAATTAAATTGATGCCTTTCGACCTCAAAAAATATATTTTTAATAAATATCAATGAATACCAATGAATAGACCAGAGATTGTATTCATTAAGGTGGATATTTGACTCACTCATGCAGTAAGGTAAAGATTTGTTATCGGAGCTAACGTTAAAGCAACATGTGCGTAATTTCAATAGGCTACACGTCGGTTTAATATTTACCATGACACAATAGCTTATATCAGGAGGGATAACTAATGTTTTTACAAAATACATGTACAAATAAATGATTGAACCCCCCCCAAAAAAAATACTTGAATAGGGTTATACACTAATGTGGATGTTTGGCTCATGAAGTAGCAATGTTCATTTCGTTTAACGTAAATAGTGACTAAAATATTCGTCAAACACCTACTTTTCAGCGGCAATTGATGAGACTATAACTGACTAAATAGACCCAGACAAATCTATAAACTAAACCAAAATGTTTTATTTTTATTTTAGTTGACTAAAATGAGAAGAGACAAAATTTCCTCTGTGACTAAAATCGAACTACTAAATGGACTGGACTAAGAGTTTTTTGTTGTTGAGAGATTTAAGAGCTTTTCAGTGATAAGCACGACGACTATTAGCAGCAAAGATGCGTTCAGCAGTGGGAAGGATACACCACACCTGGAAAAAACAGCCTACATCAGCTGGTGAGCTGCAGGGGGGGAGAAAGCGATGAGTGTGGGCAAACAGGTTGCTCCAGTTATTCACATTGAACAGGTGACTCTCTTGCTTCGCCTTAGCTAACCAGTCTCCATCATCCTTCTTAGTAGCTACCCTTTGCCTGGTTAAAAAACACAAGCTGCCTTATGAAATAAAAAACAATAAAAAACAATAGCAGCATTGAGTTTAATAGGAATTACAACAGTCTGTTTTTCTCTCCCTTGAGTATAGAAAAGTGGGCGGTCTTTGAATTTGTAGTCTGGCTTAACCCCTCCCACTTCATTTCATATACAGGCCTGTAGCGTCAGAGAAAACGGCTTGATTCTCAGGCTAACTTCAGGCTAACTTCAGGCTAACTTCAGGCTAACGTTAGGCTAACGTTAGGCTAACGTTAGGCTAACTTTAGGCTAACTTTAGGCTAACTTCAGGCTAACTTTAGGCTAACTTTAGGCTAACTTTAGGCTAACTTTAGGCTAACTTCAGGCTAACGTTAGGCTAACTTTAGGTTAACTTTAGGCTAACTTTAGGCTAACTTTCAATATGATCCATAATACCAGCACTACTTTTTGGTTTCTTTCTATTGTGCATTGGCAGGCAACATTTTACATTCATAAAGGATATCGAGGGCCGTTGTAAAACTAGGCTATCTGCGGGACGGACCATTAAAGATTTGTTCAGGCTACACTTTGTTCCGTTATGGTGCCCCATTAGCTAGGAAACAACTTGGGGCACGTTCAGCAAGACGCAAGATGTGTTGGAACGTTCAGATAGAAATATGCTATGTAGAACAAACATACTTCTCTGACATGTTGAATAAGGAATAGCGTAGGCTCTATTCATGGCGTTTCTATATTGTAACGACCCTGGGTTTATAAGCGCGGAAATCGACTCTGAGCATGCTTTTGCGGCACAGTCGATAGCGCGCCGGACTTCGGGCTTGAAGGTCGAGGGTTCGAGACCTGCTCCCTCCCTGCTGTTTCATTAAAAATTAAAAATTACAATCTGTTACGTTGGAGACTGAACCTGATTCTGCTAAACATTACCAGTAGCCAAAACATTGTTTAGAATTAGCTTTGTCTTCTGTTATGAAAAGAAGTTTAATAAATCATTATTATTGCCATCGTATTGGGAGAGGTCAGCGACCAGCCGGAGGAAGACGACACGACAGCATCCTCCTCAGGGGACAGGTACTCAGTGTGGAGCCAATTAGTACACACCTGGGCCCACTAATTGCTTTGTGTCTTCCTCTATATACACTACCGTTCAAAAGTTTGGGGTCACTTAGAAATGTCCTTGTTTTTTGAAAGAAAAGCTGAACATTTTTTTTTTTTAAATGGTGCATTAAAATAACATCAAATTGATCAGAAATACAGTGTAGGTCATTGTTTAAATGGTCGTCTGAAATCAGAGTGGAGCTAAGGGGTGAGGTGCTGACTACTAAAACCTCTGTTAGCTACTTGGGATGCATCCTTGATGGAAGCTTGGGAGGTGTGAGCATGGCCAATAAGGTGCTAGAAAGTTCCAAGCTGCTTGATAAGGACTCCATGAAAGTGCTAGCTGCTGCCCTCATTCAATGCCATTTTGACTATGCTAGTACTTCCTGGTTCGGGGACTTATCTAAACTTATGAAGGGGAAGCTCCAGATAGCCCAGAATAAGCTGATCAGGGTAGTATTGAAGGTGAGTCCACGTACTCACATAGGCAGGAGCTGCTTTCAGGAACTAAACTGGCTGCCTGTTGAGGCTAGGGTGTCCCAGAATAGACTAGGTTTGGTTTACAAGGGTATTTATGGTCCTGCGCCCAGATATCCAAGTTTACTTTCCTCGTGTTACTGGATGCACACAATCACAGCACCAGATCAGGTGTTGCTGATGTGTGCTCATACAGGTTCAGGAGTAATTCTGGGAAAGGTACTTTCTTGTAAACTGGAGCCTCAGAATGGAATGAGTTGCCTCTGCCCATAAAAACAACATCCTCCATGGACAGCTTTAAAAAATAAAGTAAAAATATGTTTTGATGTGTTCTGTGCCCATGTGAATAACCCCTATGATGTAACTGGAATGACGAGATAGATGTTCTTCTTCTTCTCTGTTTTCTGTTTTATTATTTCGCTGCCGTACTGTGTTCCATCTTGTCCAGCCATCTTGTCTCAAGACAGGATCACAATGGAAATCAGTCCCAGACTTTATTATGTTTTATCCTCCATGATTTTATTCATGTGCATGTATGGCTTTTTCAAGTTTTATGTGTGCTTGTTTTTTTTTTAAATGGTTGAATTAATAAACTAAACTAAAAAAAAAACTAAACTAATGTTGTAAATGACTATTGTAGCTGGAAACGGTAGATTTTTTTTATGGAATATCTACATAGGCGTTCAGAGGCCCATTATCAGCAACCATCACTCCTGTGTTCCAATGGCACGTTGTGTTAGCTAATCCAAGTTTATCATTTTAAAAGGCTAATTGATCGTTAGAAAACCCTTTTGCAATTATGTTAGCACAGCTGAAGGGAGGGATAGCAAACTATTTTGGACTAAATTCCTCTAAAACGCCAATACACTATATCAGACTGGGTGAATAACTCCTCTATATCTGACTGGGTAAATAACTCCTCTATATCAGACTGGGTAAATAACTCCTCTATATCTGACTGGGTAAATAACTCCTCTATATCTGACTGGGTAAATAACTCCTCTATATCTGACTGGGTGAATAACTCCTCTATATCTGACTGGGTAAATAACTCCTCTATATCTGACTGGGTGAATAACTCCTCTATATCTGACTGGGTGAATAACTCCTCTATATCTGACTGGGTGAATAACTCCTCTATATCAGACTGGGTAAATAACTCCTCTATATCTGACTGGGTGAATAACTCCTCTATATCTGACTGGGTAAATAACTTCTCTATATCTGACTGGGTGAATAACTCCTCTATATCTGACTGGGTGAATAACTCCTCTATATCTGACTGGGTGAATAACTCCTCTATATCTGACTGGGTAAATAACTCCTCTATATCTGACTGGGTAAATAACTCCTCTATATCTGACTGGGTGAATAACTCCTCTATATCTGACTGGGTGAATAACTCCTCTATATCTGACTGGGTAAATAACTCCTCTATATCTGACTGGGTGAATAACTCCTCTATATCAGACTGGGTGAATAACTCCTCTATATCTGACTGGGTGAATAACTCCTCTATATCTGACTGGGTGAATAACTCCTCTATATCTGACTGGGTAAATAACTCCTCTATATCCGCCTGGGTGAATAACTCCTCTATATCCGCCTGGGTGAATAACTCCTCTATATCTGACTGGGTAAATAACTCCTCTATATCTGACTGGGTAAATAACTCCTCTATATCTGACTGGGTAAATAACTCCTCTATATCTGACTGGGTGAATAACTCCTCTATATCTGACTGGGTAAATAACTTCTCTATATCCGCCTGGGTGAATAACTCCTCTATATCCGCCTGGGTGAATAACTCCTCTATATCTGACTGGGTAAATAACTCCTCTACTCTGACTGGGTAAATAACTCCTCTATATCTGACTGGGTGAATAACTCCTCTATATATGACTGGGTAAATAACTCCTCTATATCTGACTGGGTAAATAACTCCTCTATATCTGACTGGGTGAATAACTCCTCTATATCTGACTGGGTAAATAACTCCTCTATATCTGACTGGGTGAATAACTCCTCTATATCTGACTGGGTAAATAACTCCTCTATATCTGACTGGGTAAATAACTCCTCTATATCTGACTGGGTAAATAACTCTATATCTGACTGGGTGAATAACTCCTCTATATCTGACTGGGTAAATAACTCCTCTATATCTGACTGGGTAAATAACTCCTCTACTCTGACTGGGTAAATAACTCCTCTATATCTGACTGGGTAAATAACACCTCTATATCTGACTGGGTGAATAACTCCTCTATATCTGACTGGGTAAATAACTCCTCTATATCAGACTGGGTAAATAACTCCTCTATATCTGACTGGGTGAATAACTCCTCTATATCTGACTGGGTAAATAACTCCTCTATATCTGACTGGGTAAATAACTCCTCTATATCTGACTGGGTAAATAACACCTCTATATCTGACTGGGTAAATAACTCCTCTATATCTGACTGGGTAAATAACTCCTCTATATCTGACTGGGTAAATAACTCCTCTATATCTGACTGGGTGAATAACTCCTCTATATTGGACCATACGCACTACCCTCTGAAGTGCCTTGCGGTCGGAGGCTGAGCAGTTGCCATACCAGGCAGTGATGCAACCCGTCAGGATGCTCTCGATGGTGCAGCTGTAGAACCTTTTGAGGATCTGAGGACCCATGCCAAATCTTTTCGGTCTCCTGAGGGGGAATAGGCGTTGTCATGCCCTCTTCACAACTGTCTTGGGGTGCTTGGACCATGTTAGTTTGTTGGTGATGTGGACACCAAGGAACTTGAAGCTCTCAACCTGCTCCACTACAGCCCTGTCGATGTGAATCGGGGGCGTGCTCAGTCCTCTTTTTCCTGTAGTCCACAATCATCTCCTTTGTTTTTATCACGTTGAGGGAGAGGTTGTTGTCCTGGTACCACACGGCCAGGTCTCTGACCTCCTCCCTATAGGCTGTCTCGTTGTTGTCGGTGATCAGGCCTACCACTGTTGTGTCATCAGCAAACATAATGATGGTGTTGGAGTCGTGCCTGGCCGTGCAGTCATGAGTGAACAGGGAGTACAGGAGGGGACTGAGCACGCACCCCTGGGGAGCTCCAGTGTTGAGGATCAGCGTGGCGGATGTGTTGTTACCTACCCTTATCACCTGGGGGGTGACCCGTCAGGAATTCCAGGATCCAGTTGCAGAGGGAGGTGTTTAATCCCAGGATCCTGGACATCAACGTGGCTTCTGTGACATCATCAGCGTCTGTGGAACATTGATACAAATGGCGATGTCTCTAGCAAGTGACGGAGGTGCCACACATACTACTTGCGGCACAATCTGGTAATTTGTGGTACTCAATTCAACTCATTCAAGAGGCTTTATTACCATGGGAAACATATGTTTACATTGCCAAAGCAAGTGAAATGGATAAACAAAAGTGAAATCAACAATAAAAAGTTAACAGTAAATATTACACTCACACAAGTTCCAAAAGAATAAAGACATTTCAAATGTCATATTATGTCTATATACAGTGTTGTAGTGATAGTTAAAGTACAAATGGAAAATAAATGATAAAAAAAATAAAAAAATAATCACCTTTATTTAACCAGGTAGGCTAGTTGAGAACAAGTTCTCATTTGCATCTGCTACCTGGCCAAGCCAAGATAAAGCATAGCAATTCGACACATACAACAACACAGAGTTACACATGGAATAAACAAAACATACAGTCAATAATACAGTAGAACAAAAGAAAACAAAAAGTCTATATACAGTGAGTGCAAATGAGGTAAGGCAATAAATAGGCCATGGTGGCGAAGTAATTGCAATATAGCAATTAAACACTGGAATGGTAGATGTGCAGAAGATGAATGTGCAAGTAGAGATACTGGGGTGCAAAGGAGCAAGATAAATAAATAAATAAATAAATACAGTATGGGGATGAGGTAGGTAGATAGATGGGCTATTTACAGATGGGCTATGTACAGGTGCAGTGATCTGTGAGCTGCTCTGACAGCTGGTGCTTAAAGCTAGTGAGGGAGATATGAGTATCCAGCTTCAGAGATTTTTGCAGTTCGTTCCAGTCATTGGCAGCAGAGAACTGGAAGGAGAGGCGGCCAAAGGAGGAATTAGCTTTGGGGGTGACCAGTGAGATATAACTGCTGGAGCGCGTGCTACAGGTGGGTGCTGCTATGGTGACCAGTGAGCTGAGATAAGGTGGGGCTTTACCTAGCAGGGTCTTGTAGATAACCTGTAGCCAGTGGGTTTGGCGACGAGTATGAAGTGAGGGCCAACCAACGAGTGTGTACAGGTCGCAGTGGTGGGTAGTGTATGGGGCTTTGGTGACAAAACGGATGGCACTGGGATAGACTGCATCCAATTTGTTGAGTAGAGTGTTGGAGGCTATTTTATAGATGACATCGCCGAAGTCGAGGATCGGTAGGATGGTCAGTTTTACGAGGGTATGTTTGGCAGCATGAGTGAAGGAGGCTTTGTTGCGATATAGGAAGCCGATTCTAGATTTAATTTTGGATTGGAGATGCTTAATGAGAGTCTGGGTTGTATTTACAATGGTGTTTTGTTCTTCACTGGTTTCCGTTTTCTTGTGGCAACAGGTCACAAATCTTGCTGCTGTGATGGCACACCGTGGTATTTCACCCAATAGATATGGGAGTTTATCAAAATTGAATTTGTTTCGAATTCTTTGAGGGGGGGGGGGTCTGTGTTCTCTCTCTCGCTCTCCCATGTAATGTGTAATATCTATGTAGGCTGAATTAGGAATTTACATGATCATTCTTATATCATATAATTGTATTCTTCTATACGTTTGTCATATTTCTGTTGTTGGAAGTCAGTGATTGATAAAAGATTTTATATGTTTAAAGAAAATGATTAAATAATTCTACCCTGAAACGTAACTAATTGGTAATTAGTTGTTTATGTAGTATGTATAATGCATAATTAAAGTATTAAACATAAGTCCAACTAGGTTGGACTGGGAGGGAGATAAATGTGGTGTGTCTAAGAAAATACCGAGAACAATTAACCGACCTGGCTAGAACTCTGAGAAACTTATGATAGGATAGGGAGTTCTTCTCAAGGTTTCTCTAATCTCGGGGGAATGGAACGGACAGCGTTGGATAGTGATACACAGTGGTGAGAACTCTGGAGAAGCACACAACTCACCTACTGTTCGTGTGTATGTATGTGCTTAGGATATGTGGTCCCGTGTGGCTCAGTTGGTAGTGCATGGTGTTTGCAACGCCAGGGTTGTGGGCTCGATTCCCACGGGGGGCCAGTATTGAGTCAAAAATGTATGCATTCACTACTGTAAGTTGCTCTGGATAAGAGCGTCTGCTAAATGATTAAATGTAATGACTAAAATGTAAAAATGGATATCTATTGTTTGTGTGGATGTAGGAAGTGAACTATAAAATGGATGTGTGTCGACCCTCCCACTCTGTCTGCCGTATTCTCTCTCTTTGCTCTTGTTTCCTTATTAGGATGCCGGTGGGCGGAGTTGGGAGGGTCATCAGCTACATGGGAAACACCTGGGCCCGGGTGTGTCCCAGGATAAAGGCACCTCTTCCACTGTCATTGGAGAGACTCTCTCCATGCAGACACCTTTATTTGATTTCTGTTGTGGTAGTCTTGTGGCTTTTTGGTTGTTTGCTTTGGCACCCTGCACTATTACATTCAGGCATGCAAAACACTCACTTACACTACTGATTACACACACACCATTGTTCATTGTTCTTAGTTTACTTTATTTAATAAATATATATTTTGATACTCCTTGTCTCCACGTTGTCTCCCTTTTGTTGCGAACTCTGAGCCGGTTCGTAACAGATGTCTTTGTATAATGAACTTCAGAGTACGTGAATAAACATTTTGACTATTGTAAGCTGGGACTCTCGTCTGTTTCATTCAACCAGAATCTTACAAACTCTGGGTTGCAGACTGAGTAGATTAATTGAAGTTTATGAACATTGATAACGAAATTCACATAACAGTGGTACACACTACAGTTCAACAGTTTGGGGTCACTTAGAAATGTCCTTGTTTTTTGAAAGAAAAGCAATTTTTTTGTCCATTTAAGATAATATCAAATTGATCAGAAATACAGTGTAGACATTGTTACTGTTGTAAATGACTATTGTAGCTGGAAACGGCAGATTTTTTAATGGAATATCTACATAGGTGTACAGAGGCCCATTATCAGCAACCATCACTCCTGTGTTCCAATGGCACATTGTGTTAGCTAATCCAAGTTTATAATTTTAAAAGGCTAATTGATCATTACAAAACCCTTTTGCAATTATGTTAGTGTTGGTTCCACTTTTCTGGCCTTCGTTATTTACTTAAAAAATAAGGAATACTCCAAATGTGCACTTATAAATCATAACAATTTTAATCAAAATACAGAAGTCAAAGATCAAACATCAAACATACAACTGATGTCTCTCCTGAGTTCTGAAAAAAAGAGACAAGGTCTAAGTTGCTTTTATATGTTTGCAGTCAACCCCTAGTGATGTAACTGCCTACGTCAACACCTTCTACTCATGAGACCATGCCCATGCATATACAGTTTTACAAACTTGCAGAAGAAAACAATAGTTCCAGTGTTTTCTAAGGGCTCAGCAGTAATTTTCCACTTTTCCACAGTCAGTATGGGAATGATGCTCAAGCTTCCATTTCCTAACAATTCTATCCACATGTGCCTGCTGGGATAATTACACCACACAGAGTTGGTAGTTCTTACCGTGAAGACTGACTCACCTCTCCTGAGATGAGTTCTAGGCCATAGAGGGATCTGCCTGCTTCCTTCTACCACATTAGGTAAGTTTGCTCCCTTCTTGTGACCACCCCAACATTCATCTGTCCCATGATCTCCGGCTAACCTCTCAGTTCTTTTCCCAAAGAACAGTCCTGTGGTCTCCCTTCGCCTAGTAGGTTGTTTCTCATTACCTCTCTGCATAAAGTATAAAAACCCATATTCAAACTCCGTCCTTCTCATAGGCTCAACCTGACTCCCAAACAGCTCAGTGGTTGATGTTTTTTCATTTATTGTTTTACCTTTATTTAAAGAGGCAAGTCAGTTAAGAACCAATTCTTATTTTCAATGACGGCCTACTGGGGAACAGTGGGTTAACTGCCTTGTTCAGGGGCAGAACAACAGATTATTACCATATCAGCTCGGGGATTTGATCTTTTTCTCACTCTTTGTATCCATTTGTTGTTTTCCTCAGATCCCCCAGTGGGTCCTGTGGCTGCCAGACTACCGGCGTAATCTCTGTCTCCTAGTTATAGAACCTGAGTGTGAAATGATGTCTCCTTCTGCTCTTTGGCTAGAGTCGCCTTCTTCATCTTTCTTTCCGGCCTTTTGGTCTGGGCCCTCTGCTTCTGTCCTTTGGCTCGGACCTTCTTCCTCCTTCAGATGTCCTCTGTGTCCTTTTCTCCCTCCCTCCAGTCTCTCATCCATGGCTTCCACTCTGGGAGGTGCTTGCAGTGGTGGAGATGATGCCAGCCGGACCTCTCCGTTACCCGGATTGCAATCGGTGTTGCCATGGTCACCTGGACGGGTCCCCATCCATCTTGGCTGGTTCCATTTTCTTTTATGGACTCGTCTTTTTCACTCAGTCTCCTACGTAGATGGTCAGAGCATCTGGATCCTCACCTGGGATTGGTTCTGCTGCTTTGCTAGTGTGAGAGTGGAGAAAACTTACAACAGAAGTTAGTTTCTTCACGTACTCAAGATGGTCACACTGTGTCTCATTTATGTCTATCTGTCGGTCAGTCATAGGTCGAACACCTGGTGTGTTCATGGGTCGTCTTGTTAACATTTCATAAGGTGTACACACAATAACTTTGTTAACCTCTCTGGGTTAGGCGGGACGAAATCGTCCCACCTACGCAACAGCCAGTGTAATCCCGTGGCGCGATTTTCAAATACCTTTGAAATGCTATTACTTCAATTTCTCAAACATATGACTATTTTACACCATTTTAAAGACAAGACTCTCGTTAACCTCTCTAGGCTAGGCGGGACGAATTCGTCCCACCTACGTAACAGCCACGGCTATCCTGTGGCGCGATTTTCAAAACCTTAAAAATCCTATTACTTCAATTTCTCAAACATATGACTATTTTACAGCCATTTAAAGATAAGACTCTCGTTAATCTAACCACACTGTCCGATTTCAAAAAGGCTTTACAACGAAAGCAAAACATTAGATTATGTCAGCAGAGTACCAAGCCAGAAATAATCAGACACCCATTTTTCAAGCCAGCATATAATGTCACCAAAACCCAGAAGACAGCTAAATGCAGCACTCACCTTTGATGATCTTCATCAGATGACAACCCTAGGACATTATGTTATACAATACATGCATGTTTTGTTCAATCAAGTTCATATTTATATCAAAAACCAGCTTTTTACATTAGCATGTGACGTTCAGAACTAGCATACCCCCCGCAAACCTCCGGTGAATTTACTAAATTACTCACGATAAACGTTCACAAAAAACATAACAATTATTTTAAGAATTATAGATACAGAACTCCTTTGTGCAATCGAGGTGTCCGATTTTAAAATAGCTTTTCGGTGAAAGCACATTTTGCAATATTCTGAGTAGATAGCCCAGCCATCACGGCTAGCCATTTAGACACCCACCAAGTTTAGCCCTGACCAAACTCCGATTTACTATTACAAAAGTTTGATTACCTTTGATGTTCTTCATCAGAATGCACTCCCAGGACTGCTACTTCAATAACAAATGTTGGTTCGGTCCAAAATAATCCATCGTTATATCCAAATAGCGGCGTTTTGTTCGTGCGTTCAAGACACTATCCGAAGTGTAAATAAGGGTCACGAGCATGGCGCAATTCGTGACAAAAAAATTCTAAATATTCCATTACCGTACTTCGAAGCATGTCAACCGCTGTTTAAAATCCATTTTATGCCATTTTTCTCGTAAAAAAGCTATAATATTCCGACCGGGAAAGCGTGTTTACGTTCAAAGAGAGAGAAAATAAAAATATCTCGTCTAATGGTCCTCTGATCGGCCACTTACCAAAGGCGATAATGTGTTTCAGCCTGGGGCTGCCTCGATATCATTCAGCTTTTTCCCGGGTTCTGAGAGCGTATGGGAGCCGTAGGAAGTGTCACGTTACAGCAAAGATCCTCAGTCTTCAGTAAACAGAGCCAAGATGAACAAGAACTTGTCAGACAGGCCACTTCCTGTAAGGAATCTTCTCAGGTTTGTGCAAATACTGCCCCCTATCGCCAACAGGTTATTAAGGCTGCTGCGCATTTTCATGAGAACAATGGGCAAGCATTTCACCCAGCTCATTTTTCATGAGGACAAGGTGCAAGCATTCCACCCAGCTCATTTTTGTGGAATGGCAGGCTTTTACAAGCCCCCCTTTGATCATTTAATTAACCCTCTCTGTAATCCCGTTACTCCGCGGGTGATAGATGGACACAAACTTCTGGTCAACACCCATCATTTTGGCCACTTGGGCAACCACATCTCCTATGAGATGGGTCCCATTGTCTGCAGACAAAACCTCAGGCACTCCGAACCTGAGTATAATTTCCCTGACTAGCAATTGTTCAACTGTTCGCGCATCGCAGTTGGTGGTGGGAAATGCTTCTACCCACCTGGTGAACCTGTTAATTATCACCAAGCAGTATCTCTTTCTTTCTTTTCGCTCTACCATGTCTATGAAATCCATAGCAAGGTGGACAAAAAGGTCCTTTTGGAGTGGGGAACTTCCCTGGTTGCAGTGGAGTTCCCTTGTTTATGTTATATAACATAATATGGCGCGTAACGATAAATGAACTGTTTTACGGTGCTGATTCAAATTTTGGGCAAAACCATTGGGCCGAAATCTTCTCTTCCTCCATATCCCCCCTCTGACAAATGGCTCACTCCATGAGCCAATCGGCAAATAGTAGAGACCATGGTTGACGGTAAACAGAGCATGCCAGACAAAAGATGTAGCCATAAGCCAGACCTATTAGTAAACCCTCTTGCTCTCCAAACCCCACACCATGCTGAGTCTGAGTAGACAGTGAAGGCCTTCCCTTCCCCCAATTCACAAGCTGTGTTCAGAGCTAATAAATCTACCTGTTGTGCTGATAAAGGGTCTGGTAGGGGCTGTATAACCTCAATATCACCTCCCACATCTACTACAGCAAATCCGACATGTTTCTTCCCTGTGCTTTGATCTATATGAGCAGAACCATCAACAAACAGCACCATATCAGAGTCAAACAGAGGTTCATCAAACAAGTCTTTGTCCGGTACACATTCCTGGGCTGTCCCCGATGTCCCTGTTATTGATACTGATGATTTGCTCAGAGATGCCCGAACAAGGTTTGCCTAAACAGGAACAGTGAGCTCCAGGGTCTATTGGAAATGGTAGGTCATATTTCGGGGAGCAGGGGAATCGGGGAGCAGGGGAGTCGGGGAGCAGGGGAGCCGGGAGCAGAAGAGAAGGGGAATCGGGGAGAAGGAGAATCGGGGAGCAGGAGAATCGGGGAGCAGGGGAGCAGGGGAGCAGGGAGCAGGGGGGCAGGGGAGTCGGGGAGCAGGGGGGTCGGGGAGCAGGGTAGTCGGGGAGCAGGGGTGCAGGGGAGTCGGGGAGCAGGGGAGTCGGGGAGCAGGGGAGTCGGGGAGCAGGGGAGTCGGGGAGCAGGGGAGTCGGGGAGCAGGGGAGTCCGGGAGCAGGGGAGCAGGGGAATCGGGGAGAAGGGGAATCGGGGAGCAGGAGAATCGGGGAGCAGGGGAGCAGGGAGCAGGGGGGTCGGGGAGCAGGGTAGTCGGGGAGCAGGGGAGTCGGGGAGCCGGGGAGCAGGGGAGCAGGGGAGCAGGGGAGCCGGGGAGTCGGGGAGCAGGGGAGTCGGGGAGCAGGGGAGTCGGGGAGCAGGGGAGTCGGGGAGCAGGGGGGCAGGGGAGCAGGGGAGTCGGGGAGCAGGGGAGTCGGGGAGCAGGGGAGCAGGGGAGCAGGGGAGTCGGGGAGCAGGGGAGCCGGGGAGCAGGGGAGCAGGGTAGTCGGGGAGCAGGGGAGTCGGGGAGCAGGGGAGTCGGGGAGCAGGGGAGAAGGGGAATCGGGGAGAAGGGGAATCGGGGAGAAGGAGAATCGGGGAGCAGGAGAATCGGGGAGCAGGGGAGCAGGGGAGCAGGGAGCAGGGGGGTCGGGGAGCAGGGGAGTCGGGGAGCAGGGTAGTCGGGGAGCAACGGGGAGCAGGGGAGTCGGGGAGTCGGGGAGCAGGGGAGTCGGGGAGCAGGGGAGCAGGGTAGTCGGGGAGCAGGGGAGCAGGGTAGTCGGGGAGCAGGGGAGTCGGGGAGCAGGGGAGTCGGGGAGCAGGGGAGCAGGGGAGCAGGGGAGTCGGGGAGCAGGGGAGCAGGGGAGTCGGGGAGCAGGGGAGTCGGGGAGCAGGGGAGTCGGGGAGCAGGGGAGCAGGGGAGTCGGGGAGCAGGGGAGTCGGGGAGCAGGGGAGCAGGGGAGTCGAGGGGCAGGGGAGTCGGGGAGCAGGGGAGCAGGGGAAGTCGGGGAGCAGGGGAGTCGGGCGCCTTCATTGTTGATTCTGAGGGAAATAATAACTGTTGTTGTTCTGAATTCCCATTGGCCACGGCTGTCCTCTATCCTTGTCCATAGGGCATACCTCATTTCCACTCACTGTATATAGACATTTTGTTTTCTTTTGTTCTACTGTATTATTAACTGTATGTTTGTTTTATTCCATGTGTAACTCTGTGTTGTTGTATGTGTCGAATTGCTACGCTTTATCTTGGCCAGGTCTCAATTACAAATGAGAACTTGTTCTCAACTAGCCAACCTGGTTAAATAAAGGTGAAATAAAAATAAAATAAAATAAAAATGTGGTCCTGGAGGAGAATTTTCAGCTCCGGGCTAGTGGTACTGTGGCTGAGGAGCATATTGTTGCCATGGTGGGTAGTACACTCCAAGATGTGCATCAGCAAAGTTTCCTCTTCCTCTGCCAGGCCCAAAGTTTCCTCTGCCCCTGTAGTAACCTCTTCCTCTTTCATTTCCCCTACACTGCGAACTCACATGTCCCAACTGCCCACAGGACCAGCGTTGAGCGTTGTTCCAGTCACGAAGGGCTCTGGCGGGCCCACCTCCTCTTCCAATCCATGTTTGTGGGTCACGTTAATAAATGCTGAGCGGTGAAAAGCACATACCCTACAGGCAACAGCTTTCACAGGTGTGACTGATGTGACTGTGGAGGAGTGGCAGACTGTGGTTGTTGTGGTGAGACTGTAGCAACAACTTTGAGCAGCCATCATATTGTGAGTAAAACCCACCACTTCCTGTCTGGATGTGTGCAAGCTGGGCCTTCTTCAGTGCAATGCCTAGTCCTCCTTGTCTTGCTGTCTGAATAGTGGATGTGGACACATTGGACTTCTCTTTTGCTTCTTTAGTTGGGATGTCGAGGGAAACTCCCTCCGGGCACTGTGCCTCTTTCTTTTCATCCAATTTTATTGTTTTTCTGCCACTTGTTGCTGCCGTCCACCTCCTTCATCAGAGTCCCCTTGAAGATAACTGTAGTTGCTTCTCCATTTTCTTCTGTCAGTGGTATGAGAGGGTAGCTCTGTGTGTAGTCCACCCAGGGGATCTTCTGGGTTGATTCTCATACGGCAGCTGGGCGTTGCGGAGTACTCCTGTTCTGTCTCTGTCCTGACTCATTTCTTTCCTTCTGCACTCTATTGTTTTCTCCCATTTTCGTTTGGTCACGGTAGCCTTGTTAATGATGATCTGTCCTTATCATTCCTATCACAGTTTCTGCGTGTAATGTTTGTTTTCTCCAAATTCTATAGGGTTATCCTAAAGTGGATGTAATATGAAGGAATATGCCAATGTAAATTCTTCTCTATCGCCTTTCATTTGTATGTTAAACAACTGTGGGTGATACTGTAATCCTAATTCTACTCTCACTTAATCCAGGCTACAGTAAATGGTTCTACTAAACTCAAAGATATTTCAAACATGGGCGTCACAGAGACAACTGCATGATAGACTTCAATTCCTAATATTATATCTTAAAGGGGTAGAGTAACAGTAATATGTTATTCACCAGTGTCCCCATGGTGAATTTATGAAAATCGCTACAGAAAACTACTTCCTTGTGATCATTTTACTGGTATACTAAAGGTTGTACATTTCCTATACTGTCCTACGGTAGGAAAGTGCAGCTAACAAATATGTTTAAACTTTTATTCAAATAACTTCTGTCCTACTCCTAACTTTTTATTCCACCATTACCCAATAAAAAAAAAACCTTTACAGGCCTTTGCAGACATGATGAGCGTCGGTTTGGTTTTACTTGACAGTCAGCCGTGTGATGATAATGGTGTAGGTGCCCTATGTCAGCCTTTCCTACCTATTATCTAACTTGCAATAATGTCAATAGTGGATGTTGTATTCATTCTAACTCTATTTCCTCCACTGTCTTCTCATATGCCCATAAATCACAACCTCCTCTCCATCAATTCACCTTAAAAGGCTTCTTAACTATCCTTCCTACAAGTAATTATAGGTCGTATTTCAACAAAATATGTTGAGGGTATTATTCCTCAGGGTGTGGGGTAATATGTTGAGGGTATTACTAGTTCCTCAGGGTGTAGGGTAATATGTTGAGGGTATTACTAGTTCCTCAGGGTGTAGGGTAATATGTTGAGGGTATTACTAGTTCCTCAGGGTGTAGGGTAATATGTTGAGGGTATTACTAGTTCCTCAGGGTGTAGGGTAATATGTTGAGGGTATTACTAGTTCCTCAGGGTGTAGGGTAATATGTTGAGGGTATTACTAGTTCCTCAGGGTGTAGGGTAATATGTTGAGGGTATTACTAGTTCCTCAGGGTGTAGGGTAATATGTTGAGGGTATTACTAGTTCCTCAGGGTGTAGGGTAATATGTTGAGGGTATTACTAGTTCCTCAGGGTGTAGGGTAATATGTTGAGGGTATTACTAGTTCCTCAGGGTGAAGGGTAATATGTTGAGGGTATTACTAGTTCCTCAGGGTGTAGGGTAATATGTTGAGGGTATTACTAGTTCCTCAGGGTGTAGGGTAATATGTTGAGGGTATTACTAGTTCCTCAGGGTGAAGGGTAATATGTTGAGGGTATTACTAGTTCCTCAAGGTGTAGGGTAATATGTTGAGGGTATTACTAGTTCCTCAGGGTGTAGGGTAATATGTTGAGGGTATTACTAGTTCCTCAGGGTGTAGGGTAATATGTTGAGGGTATTACTAGTTCCTCAGGGTGTAGGGTAGTATGTTGAGGGTATTACTAGTTCCTCAGGGTGTAGGGTAATATGTTGAGGGTATTACTAGTTCCTCAGGGTGTAGGGTAATATGTTGAGGGTATTACTAGTTCCTCAGGGTGTGGGGTAATATGCGTATTAGAGGTATTATCTTTATCAAACCCGCCTTTTCTTATATAATGACAGAACTGCTTCCTGCCGTCCTCACGTCCAAAAATCACTTTCTTATACTATTCCAATGTAATGGCTGTTCCTCGTCCTCCTCCGTATTCAAAACCCACTTACAACGGCTCTCAGTCCTCAGACCAAATAATCCATTCTCCATTCGTTTATCTCCCCACCCACTGTGCATTTCACTCAAACCAAACAAACACATGACTGACAACGTATTATTTCTATCTTCCAGGTGTCCCGTAGGTTATAGACCTATTTCAGAACTGTTCTCTCAGCGAATACCACAGATAACTTCACAGATCTTTATTGTAAAGGGTTTAAACACTGTTTCTTATGCTTGTTCCCTCAACAATGACGTAAATGTAAATGTTCAATGAACCATAAACAATTAATGAACATGCACCTGTGGAACGGTCGTTAAGACACAAACAGCTTACAGACGGTAGGCAATTAAGGTCACAGTTATGAAAACTTAGGACATTAAAGAGGCCTTTCTACTGACTCTGAAAAACACCGAAAGCAAGACGCCCAGGGTCCCAGCTCATCTGTGTGAACGTGCCTTAGGCATATGCTGCAAGAAGGCATGAGGACTGCAGATAACAAATTGCAATGTCCGTACTGTGAGACGCCTAAGACAGCGCTACAGGGAGACAGGACGGGCAGCTGATCGTCCTCACAGTGGCAGACCACGTGTAACAACACCTGCACAGGATCGGTAAATCCGAACATCACACCTGCGGGACAGGTACAGGATGGCGATAACAACTGCCCGAGTTACACCAAGAACGCACAATCCCTCCATCAGTGCTCAGACTGTCCGCAATAGGATGAGAGAGGCTGGACTGAGGGCTTGTAGGCCTGTTGTAAGGCAGGTCCTCACCAGACATCACCGGTAACAACCTATGGGTACAAACCCACCGTCGCTGGACCAGACAGGACTGGCAAAAAGTGCTCTTCAGGTTTTGTCTCACCAGGGGTGATGGTCGGATTCACATTTATCATCGAAGGAATGAGCATTACACCGAGGCCTGTACTCTGGAGCGGGATCGATTTGGAGGTGGAGGGTCCGTCATGGTCTGGGGCGGTGTGTCACAGCATCATCGGACTGAGCTTGTTGTCATTGCAGGCAATCTCAACGCTGTGCGTTACAGGGAAGACATCCTCCTCCCTCATGTGGTACCCTTCCAGCAGGCTCATCCTGACATGACCCTCCTGCATGACAATGCCAACAGCCATACTGCTCGTTCTGTGCGTGATTTCATGCAAGACAGGAATGTCAGTGTTCTGCCATGACCAGCGAAGAGCCCGGATCTCAATCCCATTGAGCAGGTCTGGGACCTGTCGGATCGTTGGCTGAGGTCTAGGGCCATTCCCTCCAGAAATGTCCGGGAACTTGCAGGTGCCTTGGTGGATTAGTGGGGTAACATCTCACAGCAAGAACAGGCAAATCTGGTGCAGTCCATGAGGAGGAGATGCACTGCAGTACTTAATGCAGCTGGTGGCCACACCAGATACTGACTGTTACTTTTGATTTTGACCCCCCTTTGTTCAGGGACACATTATTCAGTTTCTGTTAGTCACATGTCTGTGGATCTTGTTCAGTTTGTCTCAGTTGTTTAATCTTATGTTCATACAAATATTTACACATGTTAAGTTTGCTGAAAATAAACGCAGTTGACAGTGAGAGGACGTTTCTATTTTTTTGCTGAGTTTATAACAAATAACACACATTGACATACAACAATTACCACACATTCAGTGACTTATACATGCACATTTCAGGTTTCTTTGTTTTTATAATTACAAGAGGGAGGCGGTGCATTTATATACCAGTAAAACACTGAACACCCACTTCTTATAAATGACAGACTTCGATATAACAGGTGTCTGTTTACTTTATAATTTGGTGATCAGAGAAGGGAAAGGTTCAGGTTCCGTCCAGTAGTGTTACACTCCCTCCTGGCTAGCTCGCCAAATGTTGGTTCCACTTTTCTGGGCTCCGTTATTTACTTAACAAATAAGGAATACTCAAAATGTGCACTTATAAATCATAACAATTTTAATCAAAATACAGCTGTAAACAGAAGTCAAAGATCCAACTGATGTCTCTCCTGAGTTCTGCAAAATAGGAAAAGTCCAAGTTGCTTTTATATGTTTGCAGTCAACCCCTAGTGATGTAACTGCCTACGTCAACACCTTCTACTCACGAGACCAAGCCCATGCATATACAGTTTTACAAACTTGCAGGAGAGAATAATAGTTCCAGTGTTTTCTAAAGGCTCAGCAGTAATATTCCACTCCCCAAGATGCTTTATAGTGGTACGTCTGACTCTCTTATCTCTTTCACTCCCCTGCAGGGTTCTGTGTCTATTAATCTCTTTTAGCCATGAGGCGCTTTCTCACAGACACCCTGTTTTAACTGCAAATAACTCACACATCTCTCAGATAATTTCTTATAAGAAGCAGAGACTAGAAAAGAACTGTGGAACAGTATTAAACCTTTAGCTATATATTTATATATATACAAATGCTAAGTTTGTAAATGATGCCTGAGTGTTGGGAGTGTGCCCCTGGCTAACCATAAATAAATAAATAAAATACAAATGGTGCTGCTTAATATAAGGAATTTGAAAGTATTTATACTTTTGATACTTAAGGATATTTTCGTAATTACTTTTACTTTTGATACAAGTACATTTAAAACCAAATACTTTTAGACTTTTACTCAAGTAGTATTTTTACTGGGTGACTTTTACTTGAGTTATTTTCTATTAAGGTATCTTTACTTTTACTCAAGTATGACATCTGGGTACTTTTCCCAGCACTGGTCATTATTCAAATGACAAACATGTAACTTAATGATATTTTTAGTAAAAATGACCAAGACTAGACTATATCTGAAAACGAATTTCAAAATGAACACTGTGCAGTGGGCTTGTTTTAATATTTGTTCTGAGCTAACTTCCCTAAGAAGCTGTCGTACCACTCCCAGTCCCTCCCAGTCTTTTGTCATCATGTTACGTACATGAATCTACTCTGTGAGGCCATGGCTCGGTTTGAAACACGGAACTAAGACGTGAATGGGTATTGGATAGGATATGTCGTGATCAGTAAAGCGCAAATGTCTACAGTCACCCAGGCTTGGACAGGTGGCAGTCCTTGGTTAGGTTAAGGCGTTGGGAGTTTACTTGGTACATTTATTTTTGTTTTATATATAGTCTGCCTGTAGATTTCTATCGGGACTAATCATGTTGTCATTCGGGAAAATGCGTAAACGCATCGAGCCGGTTGTTTTATGTGCCCAAATAGCCAGCGCGTTTTTCGACACCTGTTTGCAGATGGTAGTCAAGGAGAGATGCGCCAACATGACCGATGCGCTCTATCCCACCCCTACCGAAGACAGCCGGCAGAAAGCCATGTCCAACTTCTACATGATATATAATATGCTGGCCAAGTTCATTCCGATCCTACCCGCTATTCTTTTAGCTAAGGTAAGTCGATACTCAGTATTAATCCGGGATCATTTTTAATATAGCCTATTGTTTTACTTAATAAAATGGCAACTTTGTGTGTTTTAATTATGTCTAATAAAATGCATTAATTTATCCATCCAAGGTAGGGGATCTGGGGTACCGTAAGATCCCCATCGTTATCCCTCTGGTGGGTTACCTGGTCTCCAGAGTGGTCTTACTCCTGGTCATACTGATGGAGCTCCCGGTACAGGTTCTGTTCGGTGGGGTGGTGGTCCACGGACTCAGCGGCGGGTTCTGCTCTTACTGGGCCGGGATCATGGCCCTGGTGTCGCTCACCTCCACCGAGGAGGACCGCTCTCTCCACATGATGCATATCGAGCTGGTCTACGGAGTAGCCGGTCTAATAGGTAGTCTAGTGTCTGGGCACCTCTTCCAGTTGTACAGTGTGGATTTTAAACAGGGGACTCTGTTAGTGAGCTTGAGTGTCTTCCTCTACTTTGTGTGTCTTATCTACACAACGTTCTTCTTTCTAATGCCAAACGTCTCGACAAGCGCGCAAGAGCGCACCGAGACCAATGGCTTCGTCACCGAGCGATATTCCAGGAATATTTTGAACATTCTGCTTCTCTTTGCGAGCGGTATTTTATATGACGTGGCTGTCGGAGGAGGGATGGAGATATTGGTGACCTTTGAGATGAAGGAGCCCCTGAACTGGAGTGCTACACAGGTAAGTTAAAATGCATTTTTATTTTAGGTATAAAATATATATATTACATGATTAGTCCTGATTAAATCAAACAAGATGTGCATTTTTGTAGCCTGGTTAACCTGTCTGTTTGTGCCATCATGCCACACTCCTTGCCCTTGTCATGCCAAACATGTTTGACAAGGAGTTGGAATAGTAGCACAAACAAAGATCTAGGACAAACCCTTTATGAACTCTTGCATTAGAAGTCTCTGGTTAAACACAACACATCAACAGGTAGGTTACGGTAACGCCGCCGGGTTCCTGGTCTTCCTGACCAGCTTCCTGGGCGTCATGGTAATGTCCAGGTGGGTGAGTGACGTCACCCTCATCATCATCGGCATGGTGTCCTTCGCCGCTGGGATCTACTTCATGGCCTTCGTCACGGCAACGTACATGTTCTATCTGGGTAAGATAATAATATATTGTATTTAAAGGTGCCCTTATCATTTGTAAGTACAGTAGCTTATAATTTATGATAGATTTAGATGTACTTTGCCCAAGCAAATCTAACTGCTTGGACACACACATATATATATATATATATATATATATATATATATATATATATATATATATATATATATATATATGTATGTATGTATGTATGTATGTGTCAACTCAAAAGAATAATAAACAGGATATCAGTGGTCAATGATGCATTGTATGCCCACGCACACGCACACACACACACAGACACACACACACACACACACACACACACACACACACACACACACACCACACACACACCTCTGCCTGCGGGTAACTCTGTCATTGAGTTGGAATGAGGAAGGAGGCTGGCTAAACTAAATGGAGTTCCAGCCCACCATACAATGTAGCATGATGTGGGCTGAGTGGGACTTTACTGCTGCAGTGTGAAGATAAGACTTGTTTTTAAATAAACAAGGTATCGCTGTCTTTTCAAATATACTATCAGACATCCTCCTCTGTGTTTCAACTTCTCGTTTCTGACAGGGTTTACAGCTTGTGTAGATCAATGGTGTGTGAGAGAAGGGGGGTAGGGGAGTGTGTGTGTGTGTGTGTGTGTGTGTGTGTGTGTGTGTGTGTGTGTGTGTGTGTGTGTGTGTGTGTGTGTGTGTGTGTGTGTGTGTGTGTGTGTGTGGAGGGGTAGGGTTGTTGCATGGAGAGGTAGTTACTGTAGGAGAGGTAGTTACTGTAGGAGAGGTAGTTACTGCACAGAGAGGTAGTTACTGTAGGAGAGGTAGTTACTGTAGGAGAGGTAGTTACTGTAGGAGAGGTAGTTACTGTAGGAGAGGTAGTTACTGCACAGAGAGGTAGTTACTGTAGGAGAGGTAGTTACTGTAGGAGAGGTAGTTACTGTAGGAGAGGTAGTTACTGCACAGAGAGGTAGTTACTGTAGGAGAGGTAGTTACTGTAGGAGAGGTAGTTACTGCAGGAGAGGTAGTTACTGTAGGAGAGGTAGTTACTGTAGGAGAGGTAGTTACTGCAGGAGAGGTAGTTACTGCAGGAGAGGTAGTTACTGCAGGAGAGGTAGTTACTGCAGGAGAGGTAGTTACTGTAGGAGAGGTAGTTACTGTAGGAGAGGTAGTTACTGCAGGAGAGGTAGTTACTGTAGGAGAGGTAGTTACTGTAGGAGAGGTAGTTACTGCAGGAGAGGTAGTTACTGCACGGAGAGGTAGTTACTGTAGGAGAGGTAGTTACTGTAGGAGAGGTAGTTACTGTAGGAGAGGTAGTTACTGTAGGAGAGGTAGTTACTGTAGGAGAGGTAGTTACTGCACAGAGAGGTAGTTACTGTAGGAGAGGTAGTTACTGCAGGAGAGTTAGTGGAAACACTAGAGTGTAAGGGGTGCTCCCCTATGGACTAGCTTCAACAGAATTGTGTTCAGACCTAAACACTCACTCACTTCTTTCTTACAAAATCACCCAGGAGGCTAAATAGAATCCAGCAGAATAGACTAGAACACAATAGACCATAAACCTATTCTGCTGGAATGGTCACCTGATCTCGTCTGTAATTGTTCACCTGAATAGTTATTTTTTGTTGTTGTATTCACACCCTTCCTTATATTTCTGTTTCAGCTCGAGCCTTAACCCTGTTCGCGCTGATTCCCATGCCAACCATCCGGGCTCTTCTATCTAAACAGGTGAACGGCTCATCGTACGGTAAGTCCCGTAGTTCCCTGTCTGTCTCTCAGCCATAACAGCGGCTGTACGTCTCCAAGCTGGAGTGCTGATTTAGGATCAGTTTTACCTTTCAGATCACAATGAATATGATTACAATCCAGATCTAGACCTGTTTGTGTTTACAATCCAGATCTAGACCTGTTTGTGTTTACAATCCAGATCTAGACCTGTTTGTGTTTACGTTCCAGATCTAGACCTGTTTGTGTTTACGATCCAGATCTAGACCTGTTTGTGTTTACGATCCAGATCTAGACCTGTTTGTGTTTACATTCCAGATCTAGACCTGTTTGTGTTTACAATCCAGATCTAGACCTGTTTGTGTTTACAATCCAGATCTAGACCTGTTTGTGTTTACAATCCAGATCTAGACCTGTTTGTGTTTACAATCCAGATCTAGACCTGTTTGTGTTTACAATCCAGATCTAGACCTGTTTGTGTTTACATTCCAGATCTAGACCTGTTTGTGTTTACATTCCAGATCTAGACCTGTTTGTGTTTACGATCCAGATCTAGACCTGTTTGTGTTTACGATCTAGATCTAGACCTGTTTGTGTTTACATTCCAGTCCTTGCCACTCCACTCATAATATGCCACAGATATTTGGCAAATAACACAGAGGACAAGGAGGCGTCACTACAGACCCTGGTTCGATTCCAGGCTGTATCACAACCGGCCGTGATTGGGAGCCCCATAGGGCGGCGCACAATTGGCCCAGCGTCGTCCGGGGTAGATCGTCACTGTAAATAAGAATTTGTTCTTAACTGACTTTCCTAGTTAAATAACGGTTAAATAAAAAATAAATAAAATGAGATTTACTGACGTTTCCATTGATCACATACTGTATCCACCGATGTGTCTTTCACTCACATCTGATATTACAAAACGCAGTTGACAAACCACTGTTTCTACTCACTTTCTGGGGCCTGCAAGTCATGAAGGACAATGCATTCCCTTACAACACTGGGTGCTAGGGAGAAACCAGTAGGGTAGATTAGTGTTATGTTAGGGAGAAACCAGTAGGGTAGATTAGTGCCATGTTAGGGATTAACCAGTAGGGTAGATTAGTGCCATGTTAGGGAGAAACCAGTAGGGTAGATTAGTGTTATGTTAGGGATTAACCAGTAGGGTAGATTAGTGTTATGTTAGGGAGAAACCAGTAGGGTAGATTAGTGTTATGTTAGGGAGAAACCAGTAGGGTCGATTAGTGTTATGTTAGGGATTAACCTGTTAGGGCTAGGGGGCAGTATTGACACAGCTGGATAAAAAACGTACCCGATTTAATCTGGTTACTACTCCTGCCCAGTAACTAGAATATGCATATAATTATTGGCTTTGGATAGAAAACACCCTAAAGTTTCTAAAACTGTTTGAATGGTGTCTTTGAGTATAACAGAACTCATATGGCAGTCCAAAACCTGAGAAGATTTCAAGCAGGAAGTGGCCTGTCTGATAAGTAGCGTTTCATCTTGGCTCTTTTTATTGAAGACTCAGGATCTGTGCAATAACGTGACACTTCCTACGGCTTCCATAGGGTCTCAGAGCCCGGGAAAAAGCTGAACGATATCGAGGCAGGCTCTGGCTGAAACACTTTATCGCTTTTGGCAAGTGGCCACTCAGAGTACTATGGGCTTAGGCGCGTGCCCGCTTCGACCGAATGCTTTCTTTTCCTTTGTCTGTTTACCTAAAAGCAGATTCCCGGTCGGAATATTATCGCTTTTTTATGAGAAAAATGGCATAAAAATTGATTTTAAACAGCGGTTGACATGCTTCGAAGTACGGTAATGGAATATTTAGAATTTTTTTGTCACGAATTGCGCCATGCTCGCCACCCTTATTTACCCTTTAGGATAGTGTCTAGAACGCACGAACAAAAGGCCGCTATTTGGATATAACGATGGATTATTTTGGACCAAACCAACATTTGTTATTGAAGTAGAAGTCCTGGGAGTGCATTCTGACGAAGACAACAAAGGTAATAACATTTTTCTTATAGTAAATCTGACTTTGATGAGTGCTAAACTTGCTGGGTGTCTAAATAGCTAGCCCTGTGATGCCGGGCTATCTACTGAGAATATTGCAAAATGTGCTTTCACCGAAAAGCTATTTTAAAATCGGACATATCGAGTGCATAGAGGAGTTCTGTATCTATAATTCTTAAAATAATTGTTATGCTTTTTGTGAACGTTTATCGTGAGTAATTTAGTAAATTCACCGGAAGTTTGCTAGTTCTGAACGTCACATGCTAATGTAAAAAGCTGGTTTTTGATATAAATATGAACTTGATTGAACAAAACATGCATGTATTGTATAACATAATGTCCTAGGGTTGTCATCTGATGAAGATCATCAAAGGTTAGTGCTACATTTAGCTGTGGTTTGGGTTTATGTGACATTATATGCTAGCTTGAAAAATGGGTGTCTGATTATTTCTGGCTGGGTACTCTGCTGACATAATCTAATGTTTTGTTTTCGTTGTAAAGCCTTTTTGAAATCGGACAGTGTGGTTAGATTAACGAGAGTCTTATCTTTAAAATGGTGTAAAATAGTCATATTTTTGAAAAATTGAAGTAATAGCATATCTAAGGTATTTGAATAACGCGCCACAGGATTCCACTGGCTGTTGAGTAGGTGCGTCCCACCTAGCCCATAGAGGGATTAACCAGTAGGGTACATTTAGAAACCAGTAAGGTAGATTAGTGTTATGTTAGGGATTAACCAGTAGGGTAGATTAGTGTTATGTTAGGGATTAACCAGTAGGGTACATTTAGAAACCAGTAAGGTAGATTAGTGTTATGTTAGGGATTAACCAGTAGGGTAGATTAGTGTTATGTTAGGGATTAACCAGTAGGGTACATTTAGAAACCAGTAAGGTAGATTAGTGTTATGTTAGGGATTAACCAGTAGGGTAGATTAGTGTTATGTTAGGGATTAACCAGTAGGGTACATTTAGAAACCAGTAGGGTAGATTAGTGTTATGTTAGGGAGAAACCAGTAGGGTAGATTAGTGTTATGTTAGGGATTAACCAGTAGGGTAGATTAGTGCCATGTTAGGGATTAACCAGTAGGGTAGATTAGTGCCATGTTAGGGATTAACCAGTAGGGTAGATTAGTGTCATGTTAGGGAGAAACCAGTAGGGTAGATTAGTGCCATGTTAGGGATTAACCAGTAGGGTAGATTAGTGTCATGTTAGGGAGAAACCAGTAGGGTAGATTAGTGTCATGTTAGGGAGAAACCAGTAGGGTAGATTAGTGCCATGTTAGGGAGAAACCAGTAGGGTAGATTTAGAAAAAACAGGAATCTCAATCTCTATCACGCTTCCCTCCCCAGAATCGAATAAAGCATCGGACCAAACTGCACTACATTTTAGTTCTGGGTTAACCAAGATTAGGTCCCCAATATAGTCCACTACTAACCCTTTCATATCTATGTAGTGCACTACTTTAGACCAGAGCCCTATAGAACCCTATTCCCTATATAGTGCACTACTTTAGACCAGAACCCTATGGAACCCTATTCCCTATGTAGTGCACTACTTTAGACCAGAGTCCTATGGAACCCTATTCCCTATATAGTGCACTACTTTAGACCAGAGCCCTATAGAACCCTATTCCCTATGTAGTGCACTACTTTAGACCAGAGCCCTATAGAACCCTATTCCCTATATAGTACACTACTTTAGACCAGAGCCCTATGACCCCCTATTCCCTATATAGTGCACTACTTTTGACCAGAGCCCTATGGGTTAAGTGCACACCATAAGGAATAGGGTGCCATTTGGGACGGAGCCCGCCTGTTCTTTATAACCCTCTCCGTGATATTTAAACAGACAGACCAGTAGGGTAGATTAGTGCCATGTTAGGGATTAACCAGTAGGGTAGATTAGTGTCATGTTCGTAATATTTAAACAGACAGAATGGCTTTCTGTTTATTAAGAAATGAATAGAATTGGAAGCCAGACAATGTCTTTTACCCATTGACATATCCCCCTTCACCAAGCTGCTTGTTTGACCAACCTGTTCCTCTCAGACCAACAGTAGCACCCTCTATATATATTCTAGTGGATAAGAACCAAATATACCCCAGATCGTTCCACTTTATGATACAAGTACCAAACTTGGTACACTAATACCAGATCCCTTTAAGGAACATTGAAAAGATTGGAGGCAGTCTGGGGAAGCATGTCAGTCAACCAGGACATTTGAATAAAAAAAATACCATCCAGATTTCCTGTTAGAGTAAAATAGGGTGAATAGGGTGAAATCCAAATAGGGTGAAATCCAAATAGGGTGAAATCCAAATAGGGTGAAATCCAAATAGGGTGAAATCCAAACGACTTCATTACGTCATCTACCCACTAAAATCAACCCCGCCGATAATACAGACAACACTTGTGATCATAAAATACTGAAAGACATCCATGGAGGTCACATTGAGGTCTGTGTGATAGTGCCACCAAATTTCACACAGCAAGGGCATGTCTAAAGAAGTCTTTTTTGGCTATAGTGCTATTCCAGATTTTGTCCATTACCCCCCCCCTGGCGGCCATTTCCAATATTGGACTAGATTCACTTGACCATATCTCTATAAATAATTGGAACATACAGCCTAATGATGGCTTTAAATGTTTGAGGGGGTTCTGATGAGGTACAACAGTTGAACTAAGCTCATGAGGCACTTATAAGTTATATTCTTCAAGAATCAATGGGTAAATATCATTGATTTATAAGTTATATTCTTCAAGAATCAATGGGTAAATATCATTGATTTATAGGTCCAAAAATGGATGTAGCTACTGCTGATTGCACCTTAAGGTATCTAATATTAGTGTACCAACTTTGATACTATTATCATAAAATGGAACAATTATTTCACCTATCAGGACTACTATTGATACAGTACTGAACTGCTGTAGGCAGACTACACATTAGGTTAGAGCTGGCAGACTACACATTAGGTTAGAGTTGGCAGACTACACATTAGGTTAGAGCGGGCAGACTACACATTTAGGTTAGAGCGGGCAGACTACACATTTAGGTTAGAGCGGGCAGACTACACATTAGGTTGGAATGGGCAGACTACACATTTAGGTTAGAGCGGGCAGACTACACATTAGGTTAGAGCTGGCAGACTACACATTAAGTTAGAGCTGGCAGACTACACATTAGGTTAGAGCGGGCAGACTACACATTAGGTTGGAGCGGGCAGACTACACATTAGGTTGGAGCTGGCAGACTACACATTTAGGTTAGAGCGGGCAGACTACACATTAGGTTAGAGCTGGCAGACTACACATTAGGTTGGAATGGGCAGACTACACATTTAGGTTAGAGCGGGCAGACTACACATTTAGGTTAGAGCGGGCAGACTACACATTTAGGTTAGAGCTGGCAGACTACACATTTAGGTTAGAGCGGGCAGACTACACATTAGGTTAGAGCTGGCAGACTACACATTAGGTTAGAGCTGGCAGACTACACATTAGGTTAGAGCTGGCAGACTACACATTAGGTTAGAGCTGGCAGACTACACATTAGGTTGGAGCTGGCAGACTACACATTAGGTTAGAGCTGGCAGACTACACATTAGGTTAGAGCTGGCAGACTACACATTAGGTTAGAGCTGGCAGACTACACATTTAGGTTAGAGCTGGCAGACTACACATTAGGTTAGAGCTGGCAGACTACACATTAGGTTGGAGCTGGCAGACTACACATTAGGTTAGAGCTGGCAGACTACACATTTAGGTTAGAGCGGGCAGACTACACATTTAGGTTAGAGCGGGCAGACTACACATTAGGTTGGAATGGGCAGACTACACATTTAGGTTAGAGCGGGCAGACTACACATTAGGTTAGAGCTGGCAGACTACACATTAGGTTAGAGCGGGCAGACTACACATTTAGGTTAGAGCGGGCAGACTACACATTAGGTTAGAGCTGGCAGACTACACATTAGGTTAGAGCGGGCAGACTACACATTAGGTTAGAGCTGGCAGACTACACATTAGGTTGGAGCTGGCAGACTACACATTAAGTTAGAGCTGGCAGACTACCAAGTGGACGAGTGTAGTCCATCCACGACAGCGGAAAGTTGCATATTGTTGTGGTTTTCCAACAACAAGTCTCAGATCAACATGGCAGTGTTGCCATGAAAGGTTTTCTTTAAAATGTCAAAATAAACATGTTTCTAACCCTCATAATATCACATTTTACATAAGTATTCAGACCCTTTACTCAGTACTTTGTTGAAGCACCTTTGTCAGCGATTACAGCATCGAGTCTTCTTGGGCATGACGCTACAAGCTTGGCACACCTGTATTTGGGGAGTTTCTCCCATTCTTCTCTGCAGATCCTCCAAAGCTCTGTCAGGTTGAATGGGGAGCGTTGCTGCACAGCTATTTTCAGGTCTCTCCAGAGATGTTCGACCGGGTTCAAGTCCGGGCTCTGGCTGGGCCACTCAAGGACATTCAGAAGCCACTCCTGCATTGTCTTGGCTGTGGGCTTAGGGTCGTTGTCCTGCTGGAAGGTGAACCTTCGCCCCAGTCTGAGGTACTGGGCGCTCGGGAGCAGGTTTTCATCAAGGATCTCCTCTGTACTTTGCTCCGTTCATCTTTCCCTCGATCCTGACTAGTCCCACAGTCCCTGCCGCTGAAAAACATCCCCACAGCATGATGCTACCACCACCATGCTTCACTTCAGGGATGGTGCCAGGCTTCCTCCAGACGTGACGCTTGGGAGTTCAATCTTGGTTTCATCTGAGCCTGTAATTGCGGCAAAGTTGGTTCCTGTCTTGGTCACGTTCGCGCCGTTGACCGCCGTTGACCCCCCCCCCCCCCCCCCAAAAGAAAATAGGGCCTCCCACTAGCCAGGCGACTGCTGCAGGGTGCCGTCGGTAAAACACAGAAGCTTTGTCGACTGCAGTGAAAACTTCATGACCTTAGATCACACGTAGGCGGCAGTCAGACAATTTGTATCCCATAATGCAACACATTTTGAAAGGCGGCGACATTTTTGTAGCCGTTGACATGTAATTTGTACTTCACAGGGATCACCCTCATCTCACTGCAGCTGTCCTTTAAGATCGCCAGCCTGGCCTACACTCCCATCTACACCAAGGTTTACCAGGCTACGCTGGACTGGTTCCCTGGGTTCGTCTTCACCCTGTCCAGCATCATCACTGTCCTGGCCACCATACCTGTCAGGTAAGATGTGACATCATCTGTCCTGGCCACCCATACCTGGTCAGGTAAGATGTGACATCATCTGTCCTGGCCACCCATACCTGGTCAGGTAAGATGTGACATCATCTGTCCTGGCCACCCATACCTGGTCAGGTAAGATGTGACATCATCTGTCCTGGCCACCCATACCTGGTCAGGTAAGATGTGACATCATCTGTCCTGGCCACCCATACCTGGTCAGGTAAGATGTGACATCATCTGTCCTGGCCACCCATACCTGGTCAGGTAAGATGTGACATCATCTGTCCTGGCCACCCATACCTGGTCAGGTAAGATGTGACATCATCTGTCCTGGCCACCCATACCTGGTCAGGTAAGATGTGACATCATCAGTCCTCACCCCCATACCTGGTCAGGTAAGATGTGACATCATCTGTCCTGGCCACCATACCTGTCAGGTAAGATGTGACATCATCTGTCCTGGCCACCCATACCTGGTCAGGTAAGATGTGACATCATCTGTCCTGGCCACCCATACCTGGTCAGGTAAGATGTGACATCATCTGTCCTGGCCACCCATACCTGGTCAGGTAAGATGTGACATCATCTGTCCTGGCCACCCATACCTGGTCAGGTAAGATGTGACATCATCTGTCCTGGCCACCCATACCTGGTCAGGTAAGATGTGACATCATCTGTCCTGGCCACCATACCTGGTCAGGTAAGATGTGACATCATCTGTCCTGGCCACCATACCTGTCAGGTAAGACGTGACATCATCAGTCCTCACCCCCATACCTGGTCAGGTAAGATGTGACATCATCTGTCCTGGCCACCATACCTGTCAGGTAAGATGTGACATCATCAGTCCTGGCCACCATACCTGGTCAGGTAAGACGTGACATCATCAGTCCTGGACGTTTTTACCCGAGTTTCCACTCGTCTTGAACTCACTGAAGTCGGAGATTTCCCAGTTCCCAGCTGTTTTGAACACGGCACCAGTACAAGGTTACAAATAATAAATCCAACAGTTGTTACACGGTACAGTAATAAAGACCTGTAATGTAAAGCGTCACCACATTTCCTTTGTGCTGTGTTTCTGTCCTCCAGCATGGTGGGCTGCAGAGCTGGCCGGGCTGAAGGTTACGAGAGGATCCCGGGGGACTGACAGCGGACGGCTTTGAGATTGAGTCACGTTAATATCCTTGGTGCCGCCATCACAGGCCCTCGTCCGTCTCTGTGACACTTGAGCTGACATCCGCAGCACTTACCATGAATTCAATCTCTGCAAACGTATGGTGTTGGTAGCGGAGTGCACTATCAACATGCCCAACTGACTGACAGGGCTGAGACAGGGCACTGTTGAAAACACTGACATTCTCTAAAGCCTTCAAATTCTGGACCTCCAAGCCAGTTCATTGTTCCCCTCTGTTCCCCCAGAGCTGAATTAACTTGAAATACTGTACTGTCATTTTTTTAATACATTATTCTTTTTTTGTATTTTAACTATTGTAATTGTTTATTATGTATATCAAAAGCATTTGAGTGAACAGATTAAATACTTTTTTATTTTATTGGTCCAATATCTAAAAATCATTTGAGGTAAAGATATTTGCATCAAAACAACATCCATATACAGGCTATTATTTCAATATGTTGTCTCAACATCAAAATGTACATATTATGACTCAATAGTAAACAATGCACACTGAAAAGGAGGTCAGTAGAGAGAACAACAGGAGGACAGTAGAGAGAGAGAACAACAGGAGGTCAGTAGAGAGAACAACAGGAGGACAGTAGAGAGAGAGAACAACAGGAGGACAGTAGAGAGAGAGAACAACAGGAGGTCAGTAGAGAGAACAACAGGAGGACAGTAGAGAGAGAACAACAGGAGGACAGTAGAGAGAGAGAACAACAGGAGGACAGTAGAGAGAGAGAACAACAGGAGGACAGTAGAGAGAGAGAACAACAGGAGGACAGTAGAGAGAGAGAACAACAGGAGGACAGTAGAGAGAGAGAACAACAGGAGGACAGTAGAGAGAGAGAGAACAACAGGAGGACAGTAGAGAGAGAGAACAACAGGAGGACAGTAGAGAGAGAGAGAACAACAGGAGGACAGTAGAGAGAGAGAGAACAACAGGAGGACAGTAGAGAGAGAGAGAACAACAGGAGGACAGTAGAGAGAGAGAACAACAGGAGGACAGTAGAGAGAGAGAGAACAACAGGAGGACAGTAGAGAGAGAGAGAACAACAGGAGGACAGTAGAGAGAGAGAACAACAGGAGGACAGTAGAGAGAGAGAGAACAACAGGAGGACAGTAGAGAGAGAGAGAACAACAGGAGGACAGTAGAGAGAGAGAACAACAGGAGGACAGTAGAGAGAGAGAGAACAACAGGAGGACAGTAGAGAGAGAGAACAACAGGAGGACAGTAGAGAGAGAGAGAACAACAGGAGGACAGTAGAGAGAGAGAGAACAACAGGAGGACAGTAGAGAGAGAGAGAACAACAGGAGGACAGTAGAGAGAGAGAACAACAGGAGGACAGTAGAGAGAGAGAGAACAACAGGAGGACAGTAGAGAGAGAGAGAACAACAGGAGGACAGTAGAGAGAGAACAACAGGAGGTCAGTAGAGAGAACAACAGGAGGACAGTAGAGAGAGAGAACAACAGGAGGACAGTAGAGAGAGAGAACAACAGGAGGTCAGTAGAGAGAACAACAGGAGGACAGTAGAGAGAGAGAACAACAGGAGGACAGTAGAGAGAACAACAGGAGGACAGTAGAGAGAGAGAACAACAGGAGGACAGTAGAGAGAGAACAACAGGAGGACAGTAGAGAGAGAGAGAACAACAGGAGGACAGTAGAGAGAGAGAGAACAACAGGAGGACAGTAGAGAGAGAGAACAACAGGAGGACAGTAGAGAGAGAGAGAACAACAGGAGGACAGTAGAGAGAGAGAGAACAACAGGAGGACAGTAGAGAGAGAACAACAGGAGGACAGTAGAGAGAGAGAGAACAACAGGAGGACAGTAGAGAGAGAGAACAACAGGAGGACAGTAGAGAGAGAGAACAACAGGAGGACAGTAGAGAGAGAGAACAACAGGAGGACAGTAGAGAGAGAGAACAACAGGAGGACAGTAGAGAGAGAGAGACAACAGGAGGACAGTAGAGAGAGAACAACAGGAGGACAGTAGAGAGAGAGAACAACAGGAGGACAGTAGAGAGAGAGAACAACAGGAGGACAGTAGAGAGAGAGAACAACAGGAGGACAGTAGAGAGAGAGAGAACAACAGGAGGACAGTAGAGAGAGAGAACAACAGGAGGACAGTAGAGAGAGAGAACAACAGGAGGACAGTAGAGAGAGAGAACAACAGGAGGACAGTAGAGAGAGAGAGAACAACAGGAGGACAGTAGAGAGAGAGAACAACAGGAGGACAGTAGAGAGAGAGAACAACAGGAGGACAGTAGAGAGAGAGAACAACAGGAGGACAGTAGAGAGAGAGAACAACAGGAGGACAGTAGAGAGAGAGAGAACAACAGGAGGACAGTAGAGAGAGAGAGAACAACAGGAGGACAGTAGAGAGAGAGAACAACAGGAGGACAGTAGAGAGAGAGAACAACAGGAGGACAGTAGAGAGAGAGAACAACAGGAGGACAGTAGAGAGAGAGAACAACAGGAGGACAGTAGAGAGAGAGAGAACAACAGGAGGACAGTAGAGAGAGAGAACAACAGGAGGACAGTAGAGAGAGAGAACAACAGGAGGACAGTAGAGAGAGAGAGAACAACAGGAGGACAGTAGAGAGAGAGAACAACAGGAGGACAGTAGAGAGAGAGAACAACAGGAGGACAGTAGAGAGAGAGAGAACAACAGGAGGACAGTAGAGAGAGAGAGAACAACAGGAGGACAGTAGAGAGAGAGAACAACAGGAGGACAGTAGAGAGAGAGAACAACAGGAGGACAGTAGAGAGAGAGAACAACAGGAGGACAGTAGAGAGAGAGAACAACAGGAGGACAGTAGAGAGAGAGAACAACAGGAGGACAGTAGAGAGAGAGAACAACAGGAGGACAGTAGAGAGAGAGAGAACAACAGGAGGACAGTAGAGAGAGAGAACAACAGGAGGACAGTAGAGAGAGAGAGAACAACAGGAGGACAGTAGAGAGAGAGAACAACAGGAGGACAGTAGAGAGAGAGAACAACAGGAGGACAGTAGAGAGAGAGAACAACAGGAGGACAGTAGAGAGAGAGAGAACAACAGGAGGACAGTAGAGAGAGAGAACAACAGGAGGACAGTAGAGAGAGAGAACAACAGGAGGACAGTAGAGAGAGAGAGACAACAGGAGGACAGTAGAGAGAGAGAACAACAGGAGGACAGTAGAGAGAGAGAGAACAACAGGAGGACAGTAGAGAGAGAGAACAACAGGAGGACAGTAGAGAGAGAGAACAACAGGAGGACAGTAGAGAGAGAGAGAACAACAGGAGGACAGTAGAGAGAGAGAACAACAGGAGGACAGTAGAGAGAGAGAACAACAGGAGGACAGTAGAGAGAGAGAGAACAACAGGAGGACAGTAGAGAGAGAGAACAACAGGAGGACAGTAGAGAGAGAGAACAACAGGAGGACAGTAGAGAGAGAGAGAACAACAGGAGGACAGTAGAGAGAGAGAACAACAGGAGGACAGTAGAGAGAGAGAGAACAACAGGAGGACAGTAGAGAGAGAGAGAACAACAGGAGGACAGTAGAGAGAGAGAACAACAGGAGGACAGTAGAGAGAGAGAACAACAGGAGGACAGTAGAGAGAGAGAACAACAGGAGGACAGTAGAGAGAGAGAACAACAGGAGGACAGTAGAGAGAGAGAGAACAACAGGAGGACAGTAGAGAGAGAGAACAACAGGAGGACAGTAGAGAGAGAGAGAACAACAGGAGGACAGTAGAGAGAGAGAGAACAACAGGAGGACAGTAGAGAGAGAGAACAACAGGAGGACAGTAGAGAGAGAGAGAACAACAGGAGGACAGTAGAGAGAGAGAACAACAGGAGGACAGTAGAGAGAGAGAACAACAGGAGGACAGTAGAGAGAGAGAGAACAACAGGAGGACAGTAGAGAGAGAGAGAACAACAGGAGGACAGTAGAGAGAGAGAACAACAGGAGGACAGTAGAGAGAGAGAACAACAGGAGGACAGTAGAGAGAGAGAACAACAGGAGGACAGTAGAGAGAGAGAGAGAACAACAGGAGGACAGTAGAGAGAGAGAACAACAGGAGGACAGTAGAGAGAGAGAGAACAACAGGAGGACAGTAGAGAGAGAGAACAACAGGAGGACAGTAGAGAGAGAGAGACAACAGGAGGACAGTAGAGAGAGAGAACAACAGGAGGACAGTAGAGAGAGAGAGAACAACAGGAGGACAGTAGAGAGAGAGAACAACAGGAGGACAGTAGAGAGAGAGAGAACAACAGGAGGACAGTAGAGAGAGAGAACAACAGGAGGACAGTAGAGAGAGAGAACAACAGGAGGACAGACAACAGGAGGACAGTAGAGAGAGAGAACAACAGGAGGACAGTAGAGAGAGAGAGAACAACAGGAGGACAGTAGAGAGAGAGAGAACAACAGGAGGACAGTAGAGAGAGAGAACAACAGGAGGACAGTAGAGAGAGAGAGAACAACAGGAGGACAGTAGAGAGAGAGAACAACAGGAGGACAGTAGAGAGAGAGAGAACAACAGGAGGACAGTAGAGAGAGAGAACAACAGGAGGACAGTAGAGAGAGAGAGACAACAGGAGGACAGTAGAGAGAGAGAGAACAACAGGAGGACAGTAGAGAGAGAGAACAACAGGAGGACAGTAGAGAGAGAGACAACAGGAGGACAGTAGAGAGAGAGAACAACAGGAGGACAGTAGAGAGAGAGAACAACAGGAGGACAGTAGAGAGAGAGAACAACAGGAGGACAGTAGAGAGAGAGAACAACAGGAGGACAGTAGAGAGAGAGAGAACAACAGGAGGACAGTAGAGAGAGAGAACAACAGGAGGACAGTAGAGAGAGAGAGAACAACAGGAGGACAGTAGAGAGAGAGAACAACAGGAGGACAGTAGAGAGAGAGAACAACAGGAGGACAGTAGAGAGAGAGAACAACAGGAGGACAGTAGAGAGAGAGAGAACAACAGGAGGACAGTAGAGAGAGAGAACAACAGGAGGACAGTAGAGAGAGAGAACAACAGGAGGACAGTAGAGAGAGAGAGAACAACAGGAGGACAGTAGAGAGAGAGAACAACAGGAGGACAGTAGAGAGAGAGAGAACAACAGGAGGACAGTAGAGAGAGAGAACAACAGGAGGACAGTAGAGAGAGAGAACAACAGGAGGACAGTAGAGAGAGAGAGAACAACAGGAGGACAGTAGAGAGAGAGAACAACAGGAGGACAGTAGAGAGAGAGAACAACAGGAGGACAGTAGAGAGAGAGAACAACAGGAGGACAGTAGAGAGAGAGAGAACAACAGGAGGACAGTAGAGAGAGAGAGAACAACAGGAGGACAGTAGAGAGAGAGAGAACAACAGGAGGACAGTAGAGAGAGAGAACAACAGGAGGACAGTAGAGAGAGAGAACAACAGGAGGACAGTAGAGAGAGAGAACAACAGGAGGACAGTAGAGAGAGAGAACAACAGGAGGACAGTAGAGAGAGAGAACAACAGGAGGACAGTAGAGAGAGAGAACAACAGGAGGACAGTAGAGAGAGAGAACAACAGGAGGACAGTAGAGAGAGAGAGAACAACAGGAGGACAGTAGAGAGAGAGAACAACAGGAGGACAGTAGAGAGAGAGAGAACAACAGGAGGACAGTAGAGAGAGAGAGAACAACAGGAGGACAGTAGAGAGAGAGAACAACAGGAGGACAGTAGAGAGAGAGAACAACAGGAGGACAGTAGAGAGAGAGAACAACAGGAGGACAGTAGAGAGAGAGAACAACAGGAGGACAGTAGAGAGAGAGAACAACAGGAGGACAGTAGAGAGAGAGAACAACAGGAGGACAGTAGAGAGAGAGAACAACAGGAGGACAGTAGAGAGAGAGAGAACAACAGGAGGACAGTAGAGAGAGAGAGAACAACAGGAGGACAGTAGAGAGAGAGAACAACAGGAGGACAGTAGAGAGAGAGAACAACAGGAGGACAGTAGAGAGAGAGAACAACAGGAGGACAGTAGAGAGAGAGAACAACAGGAGGACAGTAGAGAGAGAGAACAACAGGAGGACAGTAGAGAGAGAGAACAACAGGAGGACAGTAGAGAGAGAGAGAACAACAGGAGGACAGTAGAGAGAGAGAACAACAGGAGGACAGTAGAGAGAGAGAACAACAGGAGGACAGTAGAGAGAGAGAACAACAGGAGGACAGTAGAGAGAGAGAACAACAGGAGGACAGTAGAGAGAGAGAACAACAGGAGGACAGTAGAGAGAGAGAACAACAGGAGGACAGTAGAGAGAGAGAGAACAACAGGAGGACAGTAGAGAGAGAGAGAACAACAGGAGGACAGTAGAGAGAGAGAACAACAGGAGGACAGTAGAGAGAGAGAGAACAACAGGAGGACAGTAGAGAGAGAGAACAACAGGAGGACAGTAGAGAGAGAGAGAACAACAGGAGGACAGTAGAGAGAGAGAACAACAGGAGGACAGTAGAGAGAGAGAGAACAACAGGAGGACAGTAGAGAGAGAGAACAACAGGAGGACAGTAGAGAGAGAGAGAACAACAGGAGGACAGTAGAGAGAGAGAACAACAGGAGGACAGTAGAGAGAGAGAGAACAACAGGAGGACAGTAGAGAGAGAGAGAACAACAGGAGGACAGTAGAGAGAGAGAACAACAGGAGGACAGTAGAGAGAGAGAACAACAGGAGGACAGTAGAGAGAGAGAACAACAGGAGGACAGTAGAGAGAGAACAACAGGAGGACAGTAGAGAGAGAACAACAGGAGGACAGTAGAGAGAGAGAACAACAGGAGGACAGTAGAGAGAGAGAGAACAACAGGAGGACAGTAGAGAGAGAGAGAACAACAGGAGGACAGTAGAGAGAGAGAGAACAACAGGAGGACAGTAGAGAGAGAGAACAACAGGAGGACAGTAGAGAGAGAGAACAACAGGAGGACAGTAGAGAGAGAGAACAACAGGAGGACAGTAGAGAGAGAGAACAACAGGAGGACAGTAGAGAGAGAGAACAACAGGAGGACAGTAGAGAGAGAGAGAACAACAGGAGGACAGTAGAGAGAGAGAACAACAGGAGGACAGTAGAGAGAGAGAACAACAGGAGGACAGTAGAGAGAGAGAGAACAACAGGAGGACAGTAGAGAGAGAGAACAACAGGAGGACAGTAGAGAGAGAGAGAACAACAGGAGGACAGTAGGAGAGAGAGAGAACAACAGGAGGACAGTAGAGAGAGAGAGAACAACAGGAGGACAGTAGAGAGAGAGAACAACAGGAGGACAGTAGAGAGAGAGAGAACAACAGGAGGACAGTAGAGAGAGAGAACAACAGGAGGACAGTAGAGAGAGAGAACAACAGGAGGACAGTAGAGAGAGAGAACAACAGGAGGACAGTAGAGAGAGAGAACAACAGGAGGACAGTAGAGAGAGAGAGAACAACAGGAGGACAGTAGAGAGAGAGAACAACAGGAGGACAGTAGAGAGAGAGAGAACAACAGGAGGACAGTAGAGAGAGAGAGAACAACAGGAGGACAGTAGAGAGAGAGAGAACAACAGGAGGACAGTAGAGAGAGAGAACAACAGGAGGACAGTAGAGAGAGAGAACAACAGGAGGACAGTAGAGAGAGAGAACAACAGGAGGACAGTAGAGAGAGAGAACAACAGGAGGACAGTAGAGAGAGAGAACAACAGGAGGACAGTAGAGAGAGAGAACAACAGGAGGACAGTAGAGAGAGAGAGAACAACAGGAGGACAGTAGAGAGAGAGAACAACAGGAGGACAGTAGAGAGAGAGAGAACAACAGGAGGACAGTAGAGAGAGAGAACAACAGGAGGACAGTAGAGAGAGAGAACAACAGGAGGACAGTAGAGAGAGAGAACAACAGGAGGACAGTAGAGAGAGAGAACAACAGGAGGACAGTAGAGAGAGAGAACAACAGGAGGACAGTAGAGAGAGAGAGAACAACAGGAGGACAGTAGAGAGAGAGAACAACAGGAGGACAGTAGAGAGAGAGAACAACAGGAGGACAGTAGAGAGAGAGAACAACAGGAGGACAGTAGAGAGAGAGAACAACAGGAGGACAGTAGAGAGAGAGAGAACAACAGGAGGACAGTAGAGAGAGAGAACAACAGGAGGACAGTAGAGAGAGAGAGAACAACAGGAGGACAGTAGAGAGAGAGAACAACAGGAGGACAGTAGAGAGAGAGAGAACAACAGGAGGACAGTAGAGAGAGAGAACAACAGGAGGACAGTAGAGAGAGAGAGAACAACAGGAGGACAGTAGAGAGAGAGAACAACAGGAGGACAGTAGAGAGAGAGAACAACAGGAGGACAGTAGAGAGAGAGAGAACAACAGGAGGACAGTAGAGAGAGAGAACAACAGGAGGACAGTAGAGAGAGAGAACAACAGGAGGACAGTAGAGAGAGAGAACAACAGGAGGACAGTAGAGAGAGAGAACAACAGGAGGACAGTAGAGAGAGAGAACAACAGGAGGACAGTAGAGAGAGAGAACAACAGGAGGACAGTAGAGAGAGAGAGAACAACAGGAGGACAGTAGAGAGAGAGAACAACAGGAGGACAGTAGAGAGAGAGAACAACAGGAGGACAGGAACAACAGGAGGACAGTAGAGAGAGAGAGAACAACAGGAGGACAGTAGAGAGAGAGAGAACAACAGGAGGACAGTAGAGAGAGAGAGAACAACAGGAGGACAGTAGAGAGAGAGAACAACAGGAGGACAGTAGAGAGAGAGAGAACAACAGGAGGACAGTAGAGAGAGAGAACAACAGGAGGACAGTAGAGAGAGAGAACAACAGGAGGACAGTAGAGAGAGAGAACAACAGGAGGACAGTAGAGAGAGAGAACAACAGGAGGACAGTAGAGAGAGAGAACAACAGGAGGACAGTAGAGAGAGAGAACAACAGGAGGACAGTAGAGAGAGAGAACAACAGGAGGACAGTAGAGAGAGAGAGAACAACAGGAGGACAGTAGAGAGAGAGAGAACAACAGGAGGACAGTAGAGAGAGAGAACAACAGGAGGACAGTAGAGAGAGAGAACAACAGGAGGACAGTAGAGAGAGAGAACAACAGGAGGACAGTAGAGAGAGAGAACAACAGGAGGACAGTAGAGAGAGAGAGAACAACAGGAGGACAGTAGAGAGAGAGAACAACAGGAGGACAGTAGAGAGAGAGAACAACAGGAGGACAGTAGAGAGAGAGAACAACAGGAGGACAGTAGAGAGAGAGAACAACAGGAGGACAGTAGAGAGAGAGAACAACAGGAGGACAGTAGAGAGAGAGAGAACAACAGGAGGACAGTAGAGAGAGAGAACAACAGGAGGACAGTAGAGAGAGAGAGAACAACAGGAGGACAGTAGAGAGAGAGAACAACAGGAGGACAGTAGAGAGAGAGAACAACAGGAGGACAGTAGAGAGAGAGAGAACAACAGGAGGACAGTAGAGAGAGAGAACAACAGGAGGACAGTAGAGAGAGAGAACAACAGGAGGACAGTAGAGAGAGAGAACAACAGGAGGACAGTAGAGAGAGAGAACAACAGGAGGACAGTAGAGAGAGAGAACAACAGGAGGACAGTAGAGAGAGAGAACAACAGGAGGACAGTAGAGAGAGAGAACAACAGGAGGACAGTAGAGAGAGAGAGAACAACAGGAGGACAGTAGAGAGAGAGAGAACAACAGGAGGACAGTAGAGAGAGAGAACAACAGGAGGACAGTAGAGAGAGAGAGAACAACAGGAGGACAGTAGAGAGAGAGAACAACAGGAGGACAGTAGAGAGAGAGAACAACAGGAGGACAGTAGAGAGAGAGAACAACAGGAGGACAGTAGAGAGAGAGAGAACAACAGGAGGACAGTAGAGAGAGAGAACAACAGGAGGACAGTAGAGAGAGAGAGAACAACAGGAGGACAGTAGAGAGAGAGAACAACAGGAGGACAGTAGAGAGAGAGAACAACAGGAGGACAGTAGAGAGAGAGAACAACAGGAGGACAGTAGAGAGAGAGAACAACAGGAGGACAGTAGAGAGAGAGAACAACAGGAGGACAGTAGAGAGAGAGAGAACAACAGGAGGACAGTAGAGAGAGAGAACAACAGGAGGACAGTAGAGAGAGAGAGAACAACAGGAGGACAGTAGAGAGAGAGAGAACAACAGGAGGACAGTAGAGAGAGAGAGAACAACAGGAGGACAGTAGAGAGAGAGAACAACAGGAGGACAGTAGAGAGAGAGAGCAACAGGAGGACAGTAGAGAGAGAACAACAGGAGGACAGTAGAGAGAGAGAGAACAACAGGAGGACAGTAGAGAGAGAGAACAACAGGAGGACAGTAGAGAGAGAGAACAACAGGAGGACAGTAGAGAGAGAGAACAACAGGAGGACAGTAGAGAGAGAGAGAACAACAGGAGGACAGTAGAGAGAGAGAACAACAGGAGGACAGTAGAGAGAGAGAGAACAACAGGAGGACAGTAGAGAGAGAGAACAACAGGAGGACAGTAGAGAGAGAGAACAACAGGAGGACAGTAGAGAGAGAGAACAACAGGAGGACAGTAGAGAGAGAGAACAACAGGAGGACAGTAGAGAGAGAGAGAACAACAGGAGGACAGTAGAGAGAGAGAACAACAGGAGGACAGTAGAGAGAGAGAACAACAGGAGGACAGTAGAGAGAGAGAGAACAACAGGAGGACAGTAGAGAGAGAGAGAACAACAGGAGGACAGTAGAGAGAGAGAACAACAGGAGGACAGTAGAGAGAGAGAGAACAACAGGAGGACAGTAGAGAGAGAGAGAACAACAGGAGGACAGTAGAGAGAGAGAACAACAGGAGGACAGTAGAGAGAGAGAGAACAACAGGAGGACAGTAGAGAGAGAGAGAACAACAGGAGGACAGTAGAGAGAGAGAACAACAGGAGGACAGTAGAGAGAGAGAACAACAGGAGGACAGTAGAGAGAGAGAACAACAGGAGGACAGTAGAGAGAGAGAGAACAACAGGAGGACAGTAGAGAGAGAGAGACAACAGGAGGACAGTAGAGAGAGAGAGAACAACAGGAGGACAGTAGAGAGAGAGAACAACAGGAGGACAGTAGAGAGAGAGAACAACAGGAGGACAGTAGAGAGAGAGAGACAACAGGAGGACAGTAGAGAGAGAGAACAACAGGAGGACAGTAGAGAGAGAGAGAACAACAGGAGGACAGTAGAGAGAGAGAACAACAGGAGGACAGTAGAGAGAGAGAACAACAGGAGGACAGTAGAGAGAGAGAACAACAGGAGGACAGTAGAGAGAGAGAACAACAGGAGGACAGTAGAGAGAGAGAACAACAGGAGGACAGTAGAGAGAGAGAGAACAACAGGAGGACAGTAGAGAGAGAGAACAACAGGAGGACAGTAGAGAGAGAGAGAACAACAGGAGGACAGTAGAGAGAGAGAACAACAGGAGGACAGTAGAGAGAGAGAGAACAACAGGAGGACAGTAGAGAGAGAGAACAACAGGAGGACAGTAGAGAGAGAGAGAACAACAGGAGGACAGTAGAGAGAGAGAGACAACAGGAGGACAGTAGAGAGAGAGAGAACAACAGGAGGACAGTAGAGAGAGAGAACAACAGGAGGACAGTAGAGAGAGAGAGAACAACAGGAGGACAGTAGAGAGAGAGAACAACAGGAGGACAGTAGAGAGAGAGAACAACAGGAGGACAGTAGAGAGAGAGAACAACAGGAGGACAGTAGAGAGAGAGAGAACAACAGGAGGACAGTAGAGAGAGAGAACAACAGGAGGACAGTAGAGAGAGAGAGAACAACAGGAGGACAGTAGAGAGAGAGAACAACAGGAGGACAGTAGAGAGAGAGAACAACAGGAGGACAGTAGAGAGAGAGAACAACAGGAGGACAGTAGAGAGAGAGAACAACAGGAGGACAGTAGAGAGAGAGAGAACAACAGGAGGACAGTAGAGAGAGAGAACAACAGGAGGACAGTAGAGAGAGAGAGAACAACAGGAGGACAGTAGAGAGAGAGAACAACAGGAGGACAGTAGAGAGAGAGAACAACAGGAGGACAGTAGAGAGAGAGAGAACAACAGGAGGACAGTAGAGAGAGAGAACAACAGGAGGACAGTAGAGAGAGAGAGAACAACAGGAGGACAGTAGAGAGAGAGAACAACAGGAGGACAGTAGAGAGAGAGAGAACAACAGGAGGACAGTAGAGAGAGAGAACAACAGGAGGACAGTAGAGAGAGAGAGAACAACAGGAGGACAGTAGAGAGAGAGAACAACAGGAGGACAGTAGAGAGAGAGAACAACAGGAGGACAGTAGAGAGAGAGAACAACAGGAGGACAGTAGAGAGAGAGAACAACAGGAGGACAGTAGAGAGAGAGAGAACAACAGGAGGACAGTAGAGAGAGAGAGAACAACAGGAGGACAGTAGAGAGAGAGAACAACAGGAGGACAGTAGAGAGAGAGAACAACAGGAGGACAGTAGAGAGAGAGAACAACAGGAGGACAGTAGAGAGAGAGAGACAACAGGAGGACAGTAGAGAGAGAGAGAACAACAGGAGGACAGTAGAGAGAGAGAACAACAGGAGGACAGTAGAGAGAGAGAACAACAGGAGGACAGTAGAGAGAGAGAACAACAGGAGGACAGTAGAGAGAGAGAGACAACAGGAGGACAGTAGAGAGAGAGAACAACAGGAGGACAGTAGAGAGAGAGAACAACAGGAGGACAGTAGAGAGAGAGAACAACAGGAGGACAGTAGAGAGAGAGAGAACAACAGGAGGACAGTAGAGAGAGAGAGAACAACAGGAGGACAGTAGAGAGAGAGAACAACAGGAGGACAGTAGAGAGAGAGAGAACAACAGGAGGACAGTAGAGAGAGAGAACAACAGGAGGACAGTAGAGAGAGAGAGAACAACAGGAGGACAGTAGAGAGAGAGAGAACAACAGGAGGACAGTAGAGAGAGAGACAACAGGAGGACAGTAGAGAGAGAGAACAACAGGAGGACAGTAGAGAGAGAGAGAACAACAGGAGGACAGTAGAGAGAGAGAACAACAGGAGGACAGTAGAGAGAGAGAACAACAGGAGGACAGTAGAGAGAGAGAACAACAGGAGGACAGTAGAGAGAGAGAGAACAACAGGAGGACAGTAGAGAGAGAGAGAACAACAGGAGGACAGTAGAGAGAGAGAACAACAGGAGGACAGTAGAGAGAGAGAGAACAACAGGAGGACAGTAGAGAGAGAGAGAACAACAGGAGGACAGTAGAGAGAGAGAGAACAACAGGAGGACAGTAGAGAGAGAGAGAACAACAGGAGGACAGTAGAGAGAGAGAACAACAGGAGGACAGTAGAGAGAGAGAACAACAGGAGGACAGTAGAGAGAGAGAACAACAGGAGGACAGTAGAGAGAGAGAACAACAGGAGGACAGTAGAGAGAGAGAACAACAGGAGGACAGTAGAGAGAGAGAGACAACAGGAGGACAGTAGAGAGAGAGAACAACAGGAGGACAGTAGAGAGAGAGAGAACAACAGGAGGACAGTAGAGAGAGAGAACAACAGGAGGACAGTAGAGAGAGAGAACAACAGGAGGACAGTAGAGAGAGAGAACAACAGGAGGACAGTAGAGAGAGAGAACAACAGGAGGACAGTAGAGAGAGAGAACAACAGGAGGACAGTAGAGAGAGAGAGAACAACAGGAGGACAGTAGAGAGAGAGAGAACAACAGGAGGACAGTAGAGAGAGAGAACAACAGGAGGACAGTAGAGAGAGAGAACAACAGGAGGACAGTAGAGAGAGAGAACAACAGGAGGACAGTAGAGAGAGAGAGAACAACAGGAGGACAGTAGAGAGAGAGAGAACAACAGGAGGACAGTAGAGAGAGAGAACAACAGGAGGACAGTAGAGAGAGAGAGAACAACAGGAGGACAGTAGAGAGAGAGAACAACAGGAGGACAGTAGAGAGAGAGAACAACAGGAGGACAGTAGAGAGAGAGAACAACAGGAGGACAGTAGAGAGAGAGAGAACAACAGGAGGACAGTAGAGAGAGAGAGAACAACAGGAGGACAGTAGAGAGAGAGAACAACAGGAGGACAGTAGAGAGAGAGAGAACAACAGGAGGACAGTAGAGAGAGAGAACAACAGGAGGACAGTAGAGAGAGAGAGAACAACAGGAGGACAGTAGAGAGAGAGAGAACAACAGGAGGACAGTAGAGAGAGAGAACAACAGGAGGACAGTAGAGAGAGAGAACAACAGGAGGACAGTAGAGAGAGAGAGAACAACAGGAGGACAGTAGAGAGAGAGAACAACAGGAGGACAGTAGAGAGAGAGAACAACAGGAGGACAGTAGAGAGAGAGAGAACAACAGGAGGACAGTAGAGAGAGAGAGAACAACAGGAGGACAGTAGAGAGAGAGAACAACAGGAGGACAGTAGAGAGAGAGAACAACAGGAGGACAGTAGAGAGAGAGAACAACAGGAGGACAGTAGAGAGAGAGAGAACAACAGGAGGACAGTAGAGAGAGAGAACAACAGGAGGACAGTAGAGAGAGAGAACAACAGGAGGACAGTAGAGAGAGAGAACAACAGGAGGACAGTAGAGAGAGAGAACAACAGGAGGACAGTAGAGAGAGAGAACAACAGGAGGACAGTAGAGAGAGAGAACAACAGGAGGACAGTAGAGAGAGAGAGACAACAGGAGGACAGTAGAGAGAGAGAGAACAACAGGAGGACAGTAGAGAGAGAGAACAACAGGAGGACAGTAGAGAGAGAGAGAACAACAGGAGGACAGTAGAGAGAGAGAACAACAGGAGGACAGTAGAGAGAGAGAACAACAGGAGGACAGTAGAGAGAGAGAACAACAGGAGGACAGTAGAGAGAGAGAACAACAGGAGGACAGTAGAGAGAGAGAGAACAACAGGAGGACAGTAGAGAGAGAGAACAACAGGAGGACAGTAGAGAGAGAGAACAACAGGAGGACAGTAGAGAGAGAGAACAACAGGAGGACAGTAGAGAGAGAGAGAACAACAGGAGGACAGTAGAGAGAGAGAGAACAACAGGAGGACAGTAGAGAGAGAGAGAACAACAGGAGGACAGTAGAGAGAGAGAGAACAACAGGAGGACAGTAGAGAGAGAGAGAACAACAGGAGGACAGTAGAGAGAGAGAACAACAGGAGGACAGTAGAGAGAGAGAACAACAGGAGGACAGTAGAGAGAGAGAACAACAGGAGGACAGTAGAGAGAGAGAACAACAGGAGGACAGTAGAGAGAGAGAACAACAGGAGGACAGTAGAGAGAGAGAGAACAACAGGAGGACAGTAGAGAGAGAGAACAACAGGAGGACAGTAGAGAGAGAGAGAACAACAGGAGGACAGTAGAGAGAGAGAACAACAGGAGGACAGTAGAGAGAGAGAGAACAACAGGAGGACAGTAGAGAGAGAGAACAACAGGAGGACAGTAGAGAGAGAGAGAACAACAGGAGGACAGTAGAGAGAGAGAACAACAGGAGGACAGTAGAGAGAGAGAACAACAGGAGGACAGTAGAGAGAGAGAACAACAGGAGGACAGTAGAGAGAGAGAGAACAACAGGAGGACAGTAGAGAGAGAGAGAACAACAGGAGGACAGTAGAGAGAGAGAACAACAGGAGGACAGTAGAGAGAGAGAACAACAGGAGGACAGTAGAGAGAGAGAGAACAACAGGAGGACAGTAGAGAGAGAGAACAACAGGAGGACAGTAGAGAGAGAGAGAACAACAGGAGGACAGTAGAGAGAGAGAACAACAGGAGGACAGTAGAGAGAGAGAACAACAGGAGGACAGTAGAGAGAGAGAACAACAGGAGGACAGTAGAGAGAGAGAACAACAGGAGGACAGTAGAGAGAGAGAGAACAACAGGAGGACAGTAGAGAGAGAGAACAACAGGAGGACAGTAGAGAGAGAGAACAACAGGAGGACAGTAGAGAGAGAGAACAACAGGAGGACAGTAGAGAGAGAGAACAACAGGAGGACAGTAGAGAGAGAGAGAACAACAGGAGGACAGTAGAGAGAGAGAGAACAACAGGAGGACAGTAGAGAGAGAGAGAACAACAGGAGGACAGTAGAGAGAGAGAACAACAGGAGGACAGTAGAGAGAGAGAGAACAACAGGAGGACAGTAGAGAGAGAGAACAACAGGAGGACAGTAGAGGAGAGAGAACAACAGGAGGACAGTAGAGAGAGAGAACAACAGGAGGACAGTAGAGAGAGAGAACAACAGGAGGACAGTAGAGAGAGAGAACAACAGGAGGACAGTAGAGAGAGAGAGAACAACAGGAGGACAGTAGAGAGAGAGAACAACAGGAGGACAGTAGAGAGAGAGAACAACAGGAGGACAGTAGAGAGAGAGAGAACAACAGGAGGACAGTAGAGAGAGAGAACAACAGGAGGACAGTAGAGAGAGAGAACAACAGGAGGACAGTAGAGAGAGAGACAACGGAGGACAGTAGAGAGAGCAGATAGAGAGAGAGAGAACAACAGGAGGACAGTAGAGAGAGAGAACAACAGGAGGACAGTAGAGAGAGAGAACAACAGGAGGACAGTAGAGAGAGAGAACAACAGGAGGACAGTAGAGAGAGAGAGAACAACAGGAGGACAGTAGAGAGAGAGAACAACAGGAGGACAGTAGAGAGAGAGAACAACAGGAGGACAGTAGAGAGAGAGAGAACAACAGGAGGACAGTAGAGAGAGAGAACAACAGGAGGACAGTAGAGAGAGAGAACAACAGGAGGACAGTAGAGAGAGAGAACAACAGGAGGACAGTAGAGAGAGAGAACAACAGGAGGACAGTAGAGAGAGAGAACAACAGGAGGACAGTAGAGAGAGAGAACAACAGGAGGACAGTAGAGAGAGAGAGAACAACAGGAGGACAGTAGAGAGAGAGAACAACAGGAGGACAGTAGAGAGAGAGAGAACAACAGGAGGACAGTAGAGAGAGAGAACAACAGGAGGACAGTAGAGAGAGAGAGAACAACAGGAGGACAGTAGAGAGAGAGAACAACAGGAGGACAGTAGAGAGAGAGAACAACAGGAGGACAGTAGAGAGAGAGACAAGGAGGACAGTAGAGAGAGAGAACAACAGGAGGACAGTAGAGAGAGAGAACAACAGGAGGACAGTAGAGAGAGAGAGAACAACAGGAGGACAGTAGAGAGAGAGAACAACAGGAGGACAGTAGAGAGAGAGAACAACAGGAGGACAGTAGAGAGAGGAGAACAACAGGAGGACAGTAGAGAGAGAGAGAACAACAGGAGGACAGTAGAGAGAGAGAACAACAGGAGGACAGTAGAGAGAGAGAGAACAACAGGAGGACAGTAGAGAGAGAGAACAACAGGAGGACAGTAGAGAGAGAGAGAACAACAGGAGGACAGTAGAGAGAGAGAACAACAGGAGGACAGTAGAGAGAGAGAACAACAGGAGGACAGTAGAGAGAGAGAGACAACAGGAGGACAGTAGAGAGAGAGAACAACAGGAGGACAGTAGAGAGAGAGAACAACAGGAGGACAGTAGAGAGAGAGAGAACAACAGGAGGACAGTAGAGAGAGAGAACAACAGGAGGACAGTAGAGAGAGAGAACAACAGGAGGACAGTAGAGAGAGAGAACAACAGGAGGACAGTAGAGAGAGAGAACAACAGGAGGACAGTAGAGAGAGAGAGACAACAGGAGGACAGTAGAGAGAGAGAGAACAACAGGAGGACAGTAGAGAGAGAGAACAACAGGAGGACAGTAGAGAGAGAGAGAACAACAGGAGGACAGTAGAGAGAGAGAGAACAACAGGAGGACAGTAGAGAGAGAGAACAACAGGAGGACAGTAGAGAGAGAGAACAACAGGAGGACAGTAGAGAGAGAGAGAACAACAGGAGGACAGTAGAGAGAGAGAGAACAACAGGAGGACAGTAGAGAGAGAGAACAACAGGAGGACAGTAGAGAGAGAGAACAACAGGAGGACAGTAGAGAGAGAGAACAACAGGAGGACAGTAGAGAGAGAGAACAACAGGAGGACAGTAGAGAGAGAGAGAACAACAGGAGGACAGTAGAGAGAGAGAACAACAGGAGGACAGTAGAGAGAGAGAGAACAACAGGAGGACAGTAGAGAGAGAGAGACAACAGGAGGACAGTAGAGAGAGAGAACAACAGGAGGACAGTAGAGAGAGAGAACAACAGGAGGACAGTAGAGAGAGAGAACAACAGGAGGACAGTAGAGAGAGAGAACAACAGGAGGACAGTAGAGAGAGAGAGAGACAACAGGAGGACAGTAGAGAGAGAGAACAACAGGAGGACAGTAGAGAGAGAGAGAACAACAGGAGGACAGTAGAGAGAGAGAGAACAACAGGAGGACAGTAGAGAGAGAGAACAACAGGAGGACAGTAGAGAGAGAGAACAACAGGAGGACAGTAGAGAGAGAGAACAACAGGAGGACAGTAGAGAGAGAGAGAACAACAGGAGGACAGTAGAGAGAGAGAACAACAGGAGGACAGTAGAGAGAGAGAGAACAACAGGAGGACAGTAGAGAGAGAGAACAACAGGAGGACAGTAGAGAGAGAGAGAACAACAGGAGGACAGTAGAGAGAGAGAACAACAGGAGGACAGTAGAGAGAGAGAACAACAGGAGGACAGTAGAGAGAGAGAACAACAGGAGGACAGTAGAGAGAGAGAACAACAGGAGGACAGTAGAGAGAGAGAACAACAGGAGGACAGTAGAGAGAGAGAACAACAGGAGGACAGTAGAGAGAGAGAGAACAACAGGAGGACAGTAGAGAGAGAGAACAACAGGAGGACAGTAGAGAGAGAGAACAACAGGAGGACAGTAGAGAGAGAGAGAACAACAGGAGGACAGTAGAGAGAGAGAACAACAGGAGGACAGTAGAGAGAGAGAACAACAGGAGGACAGTAGAGAGAGAGAACAACAGGAGGACAGTAGAGAGAGAGAACAACAGGAGGACAGTAGAGAGAGAGAACAACAGGAGGACAGTAGAGAGAGAGAACAACAGGAGGACAGTAGAGAGAGAGAACAACAGGAGGACAGTAGAGAGAGAGAACAACAGGAGGACAGTAGAGAGAGAGAACAACAGGAGGACAGTAGAGAGAGAGAACAACAGGAGGACAGTAGAGAGAGAGATAGAGAGAGAGAGAACAACAGGAGGACAGTAGAGAGAGAGAGAACAACAGGAGGACAGTAGAGAGAGAGAACAACAGGAGGACAGTAGAGAGAGAGAACAACAGGAGGACAGTAGAGAGAGAGAGAACAACAGGAGGACAGTAGAGAGAGAGAACAACAGGAGGACAGTAGAGAGAGAGAACAACAGGAGGACAGTAGAGAGAGAGAACAACAGGAGGACAGTAGAGAGAGAGAACAACAGGAGGACAGTAGAGAGAGAGAGAACAACAGGAGGACAGTAGAGAGAGAGAACAACAGGAGGACAGTAGAGAGAGAGAGAACAACAGGAGGACAGTAGAGAGAGAGAACAACAGGAGGACAGTAGAGAGAGAGAACAACAGGAGGACAGTAGAGAGAGAGAACAACAGGAGGACAGTAGAGAGAGAGAGACAACAGGAGGACAGTAGAGAGAGAGAACAACAGGAGGACAGTAGAGAGAGAGAACAACAGGAGGACAGTAGAGAGAGAGAACAACAGGAGGACAGTAGAGAGAGAGAGAACAACAGGAGGACAGTAGAGAGAGAGAACAACAGGAGGACAGTAGAGAGAGAGAACAACAGGAGGACAGTAGAGAGAGAGAACAACAGGAGGACAGTAGAGAGAGAGAACAACAGGAGGACAGTAGAGAGAGAGAACAACAGGAGGACAGTAGAGAGAGAGAACAACAGGAGGACAGTAGAGAGAGAGAACAACAGGAGGACAGTAGAGAGAGAGAACAACAGGAGGACAGTAGAGAGAGAGAACAACAGGAGGACAGTAGAGAGAGAGAACAAGCAACGGAGGACAGTAGAGAGAGAGAACAACAGGAGGACAGTAGAGAGAGAGAACAACAGGAGGACAGTAGAGAGAGAGAACAACAGGAGGACAGTAGAGAGAGAGAACAACAGGAGGACAGTAGAGAGAGAGAACAACAGGAGGACAGTAGAGAGAGAGAACAACAGGAGGACAGTAGAGAGAGAGAACAACAGGAGGACAGTAGAGAGAGAGAGAACAACAGGAGGACAGTAGAGAGAGAGAACAACAGGAGGACAGTAGAGAGAGAGAACAACAGGAGGACAGTAGAGAGAGAGAACAACAGGAGGACAGTAGAGAGAGAGAGAACAACAGGAGGACAGTAGAGAGAGAGAGAACAACAGGAGGACAGTAGAGAGAGAGAGAACAACAGGAGGACAGTAGAGAGAGAGAACAACAGGAGGACAGTAGAGAGAGAGAACAACAGGAGGACAGTAGAGAGAGAGAACAACAGGAGGACAGTAGAGAGAGAGAACAACAGGAGGACAGTAGAGAGAGAGAACAACAGGAGGACAGTAGAGAGAGAGAGAACAACAGGAGGACAGTAGAGAGAGAGAACAACAGGAGGACAGTAGAGAGAGAGAGAACAACAGGAGGACAGTAGAGAGAGAGAACAACAGGAGGACAGTAGAGAGAGAGAACAACAGGAGGACAGTAGAGAGAGAGAACAACAGGAGGACAGTAGAGAGAGAGAACAACAGGAGGACAGTAGAGAGAGAGAACAACAGGAGGACAGTAGAGAGAGAGAACAACAGGAGGACAGTAGAGAGAGAGAGAACAACAGGAGGACAGTAGAGAGAGAGAACAACAGGAGGACAGTAGAGAGAGAGAGAACAACAGGAGGACAGTAGAGAGAGAGAACAACAGGAGGACAGTAGAGAGAGAGACAACAGGAGGACAGTAGAGAGAGAGAACAACAGGAGGACAGTAGAGAGAGAGAACAACAGGAGGACAGTAGAGAGAGAACAACAGGAGGACAGTAGAGAGAGAGAGAACAACAGGAGGACAGTAGAGAGAGAGAACAACAGGAGGACAGTAGAGAGAGAGAACAACAGGAGGACAGTAGAGAGAGAGAACAACAGGAGGACAGTAGAGAGAGAGAACAACAGGAGGACAGTAGAGAGAGAGAACAACAGGAGGACAGTAGAGAGAGAGAACAACAGGAGGACAGTAGAGAGAGAGAACAACAGGAGGACAGTAGAGAGAGAGAGACAACAGGAGGACAGTAGAGAGAGAGAACAACAGGAGGACAGTAGAGAGAGAGAACAACAGGAGGACAGTAGAGAGAGAGAACAACAGGAGGACAGTAGAGAGAGAGAACAACAGGAGGACAGTAGAGAGAGAGAACAACAGGAGGACAGTAGAGAGAGAGAACAACAGGAGGACAGTAGAGAGAGAGACAACAGGAGGACAGTAGAGAGAGCAGGAGGACAGTAGAGAGAGAGAGAACAACAGGAGGACAGTAGAGAGAGAGAACAACAGGAGGACAGTAGAGAGAGAGAACAACAGGAGGACAGTAGAGAGAGAGAGAACAACAGGAGGACAGTAGAGAGAGAGAGAACAACAGGAGGACAGTAGAGAGAGAGAGAACAACAGGAGGACAGTAGAGAGAGAGAACAACAGGAGGACAGTAGAGAGAGAGAGAACAACAGGAGGACAGTAGAGAGAGAGAACAACAGGAGGACAGTAGAGAGAGAGAGAACAACAGGAGGACAGTAGAGAGAGAGAACAACAGGAGGACAGTAGAGAGAGAGAACAACAGGAGGACAGTAGAGAGAGAGAACAACAGGAGGACAGTAGAGAGAGAGAACAACAGGAGGACAGTAGAGAGAGAGAACAACAGGAGGACAGTAGAGAGAGAGAACAACAGGAGGACAGTAGAGAGAGAGAGAACAACAGGAGGACAGTAGAGAGAGAGAACAACAGGAGGACAGTAGAGAGAGAGAGAACAACAGGAGGACAGTAGAGAGAGAGAGAGACAACAGGAGGACAGTAGAGAGAGAGAGAACAACAGGAGGACAGTAGAGAGAGAGAACAACAGGAGGACAGTAGAGAGAGAGAACAACAGGAGGACAGTAGAGAGAGAGAACAACAGGAGGACAGTAGAGAGAGAGAACAACAGGAGGACAGTAGAGAGAGAGAACAACAGGAGGACAGTAGAGAGAGAGAACAACAGGAGGACAGTAGAGAGAGAGATAGAGAGAGAGAGAACAACAGGAGGACAGTAGAGAGAGAGAACAACAGGAGGACAGTAGAGAGAGAGAACAACAGGAGGACAGTAGAGAGAGAGAGAACAACAGGAGGACAGTAGAGAGAGAGAACAACAGGAGGACAGTAGAGAGAGAGAACAACAGGAGGACAGTAGAGAGAGAGAACAACAGGAGGACAGTAGAGAGAGAGAGAACAACAGGAGGACAGTAGAGAGAGAGAGAACAACAGGAGGACAGTAGAGAGAGAGAGAACAACAGGAGGACAGTAGAGAGAGAGAACAACAGGAGGACAGTAGAGAGAGAGAACAACAGGAGGACAGTAGAGAGAGAGAACAACAGGAGGACAGTAGAGAGAGAGAGAACAACAGGAGGACAGTAGAGAGAGAGAACAACAGGAGGACAGTAGAGAGAGAGAACAACAGGAGGACAGTAGAGAGAGAGAACAACAGGAGGACAGTAGAGAGAGAGAACAACAGGAGGACAGTAGAGAGAGAGAACAACAGGAGGACAGTAGAGAGAGAGAGAACAACAGGAGGACAGTAGAGAGAGAGAGACAACAGGAGGACAGTAGAGAGAGAGAACAACAGGAGGACAGTAGAGAGAGAGAACAACAGGAGGACAGTAGAGAGAGAGAACAACAGGAGGACAGTAGAGAGAGAGAGAACAACAGGAGGACAGTAGAGAGAGAGAGAACAACAGGAGGACAGTAGAGAGAGAGAACAACAGGAGGACAGTAGAGAGAGAGAGAACAACAGGAGGACAGTAGAGAGAGAGAACAACAGGAGGACAGTAGAGAGAGAGAACAACAGGAGGACAGTAGAGAGAGAGAACAACAGGAGGACAGTAGAGAGAGAGAACAACAGGAGGACAGTAGAGAGAGAGAACAACAGGAGGACAGTAGAGAGAGAGAACAACAGGAGGACAGTAGAGAGAGAGAGAACAACAGGAGGACAGTAGAGAGAGAGAACAACAGGAGGACAGTAGAGAGAGAGAACAACAGGAGGACAGTAGAGAGAGAGAACAACAGGAGGACAGTAGAGAGAGAGAGCAACAGGAGGACAGTAGAGAGAGAGAACAACAGGAGGACAGTAGAGAGAGAGAACAACAGGAGGACAGTAGAGAGAGAGAACAACAGGAGGACAGTAGAGAGAGAGAACAACAGGAGGACAGTAGAGAGAGAGAGAGACAACAGGAGGACAGTAGAGAGAGAGAACAACAGGAGGACAGTAGAGAGAGAGAGAACAACAGGAGGACAGTAGAGAGAGAGAGACAACAGGAGGACAGTAGAGAGAGAGAACAACAGGAGGACAGTAGAGAGAGAGAACAACAGGAGGACAGTAGAGAGAGAGAACAACAGGAGGACAGTAGAGAGAGAGAACAACAGGAGGACAGTAGAGAGAGAGAGAACAACAGGAGGACAGTAGAGAGAGAGAGAACAACAGGAGGACAGTAGAGAGAGAGAACAACAGGAGGACAGTAGAGAGAGAGAACAACAGGAGGACAGTAGAGAGAGAGAGAACAACAGGAGGACAGTAGAGAGAGAGAGAACAACAGGAGGACAGTAGAGAGAGAGAGAACAACAGGAGGACAGTAGAGAGAGAGAACAACAGGAGGACAGTAGAGAGAGAGAGAACAACAGGAGGACAGTAGAGAGAGAGAGAACAACAGGAGGACAGTAGAGAGAGAGAGAACAACAGGAGGACAGTAGAGAGAGAGAACAACAGGAGGACAGTAGAGAGAGAGAACAACAGGAGGACAGTAGAGAGAGAGAGAACAACAGGAGGACAGTAGAGAGAGAGAGACAACAGGAGGACAGTAGAGAGAGAGAACAACAGGAGGACAGTAGAGAGAGAGAGAACAACAGGAGGACAGTAGAGAGAGAGAGAACAACAGGAGGACAGTAGAGAGAGAGAGAACAACAGGAGGACAGTAGAGAGAGAGAACAACAGGAGGACAGTAGAGAGAGAGAACAACAGGAGGACAGTAGAGAGAGAGAGAACAACAGGAGGACAGTAGAGAGAGAGAGACAACAGGAGGACAGTAGAGAGAGAGAACAACAGGAGGACAGTAGAGAGAGAGAACAACAGGAGGACAGTAGAGAGAGAGAGAACAACAGGAGGACAGTAGAGAGAGAGAACAACAGGAGGACAGTAGAGAGAGAGAACAACAGGAGGACAGTAGAGAGAGAACAACAGGAGGACAGTAGAGAGAGAGAACAACAGGAGGACAGTAGAGAGAGAGAACAACAGGAGGACAGTAGAGAGAGAGAACAACAGGAGGACAGTAGAGAGAGAGAACAACAGGAGGACAGTAGAGAGAGAGAACAACAGGAGGACAGTAGAGAGAGAGAACAACAGGAGGACAGTAGAGAGAGAGAGAACAACAGGAGGACAGTAGAGAGAGAGAACAACAGGAGGACAGTAGAGAGAGAGAACAACAGGAGGACAGTAGAGAGAGAGAGAACAACAGGAGGACAGTAGAGAGAGAGAGAACAACAGGAGGACAGTAGAGAGAGAGAACAACAGGAGGACAGTAGAGAGAGAGAACAACAGGAGGACAGTAGAGAGAGAGAACAACAGGAGGACAGTAGAGAGAGAGAACAACAGGAGGACAGTAGAGAGAGAGAGAACAACAGGAGGACAGTAGAGAGAGAGAGAACAACAGGAGGACAGTAGAGAGAGAACAACAGGAGGACAGTAGAGAGAGAGAACAACAGGAGGACAGTAGAGAGAGAGAACAACAGGAGGACAGTAGAGAGAGAGAGAACAACAGGAGGACAGTAGAGAGAGAGAGAACAACAGGAGGACAGTAGAGAGAGAGAGAGCAACAGGAGGACAGTAGAGAGAGAGAACAACAGGAGGACAGTAGAGAGAGAGAGCAACAGGAGGACAGTAGAGAGAGAGAACAACAGGAGGACAGTAGAGAGAGAGAACAACAGGAGGACAGTAGAGAGAGAGAACAACAGGAGGACAGTAGAGAGAGAGAACAACAGGAGGACAGTAGAGAGAGAGAGAACAACAGGAGGACAGTAGAGAGAGAGAACAACAGGAGGACAGTAGAGAGAGAGAGAACAACAGGAGGACAGTAGAGAGAGAGAGCACAACAGGAGGACAGTAGAGAGAGAACAACAGGAGGACAGTAGAGAGAGAGAACAACAGGAGGACAGTAGAGAGAGAGAACAACAGGAGGACAGTAGAGAGAGAGAACAACAGGAGGACAGTAGAGAGAGAGAGAACAACAGGAGGACAGTAGAGAGAGAGAGCAACAGGAGGACAGTAGAGAGAGAGAACAACAGGAGGACAGTAGAGAGAGAGAGAACAACAGGAGGACAGTAGAGAGAGAGAACAACAGGAGGACAGTAGAGAGAGAGAACAACAGGAGGACAGTAGAGAGAGAGAGAACAACAGGAGGACAGTAGAGAGAGAGAACAACAGGAGGTCAGTAGAGAGAGAGAACAACAGGAGGACAGTAGAGAGAGAGAACAACAGGAGGACAGTAGAGAGAGAGAACAACAGGAGGACAGTAGAGAGAGAACAACAGGAGGACAGTAGAGAGAGAGAACAACAGGAGGACAGTAGAGAGAGAGAGAACAACAGGAGGACAGTAGAGAGAGAACAACAGGAGGACAGTAGAGAGAGAGAACAACAGGAGGACAGTAGAGAGAGAGAGAACAACAGGAGGACAGTAGAGAGAGAGAACAACAGGAGGACAGTAGAGAGAGAGAGAACAACAGGAGGACAGTAGAGAGAGAGAACAACAGGAGGACAGTAGAGAGAGAGAGAACAACAGGAGGACAGTAGAGAGAGAGAGAACAACAGGAGGACAGTAGAGAGAGAGAACAACAGGAGGCCAGTAGAGAGAGAGAACAACAGGAGGACAGTAGAGAGAGAGAACAACAGGAGGACAGTAGAGAGAGAGAACAACAGGAGGACAGTAGAGAGAGAGAACAACAGGAGGACAGTAGAGAGAGAACAACAGGAGGACAGTAGAGAGAGAGAGAACAACAGGAGGACAGTAGAGAGAGAGAGAACAACAGGAGGACAGTAGAGAGAGAGAACAACAGGAGGACAGTAGAGAGAGAGAACAACAGGAGGACAGTAGAGAGAGAGAACAACAGGAGGACAGTAGAGAGAGAACAACAGGAGGACAGTAGAGAGAGAGAGAACAACAGGAGGACAGTAGAGAGAGAGAGAACAACAGGAGGACAGTAGAGAGAGAGAGAACAACAGGAGGACAGTAGAGAGAGAGAACAACAGGAGGCCAGTAGAGAGAGAGAACAACAGGAGGACAGTAGAGAGAGAGAACAACAGGAGGACAGTAGAGAGAGAGAACAACAGGAGGACAGTAGAGAGAGAGAACAACAGGAGGACAGTAGAGAGAGAGAACAACAGGAGGACAGTAGAGAGAGAACAACAGGAGGACAGTAGAGAGAGAGAGAACAACAGGAGGACAGTAGAGAGAGAACAACAGGAGGACAGTAGAGAGAGAGAACAACAGGAGGACAGTAGAGAGAGAGAACAACAGGAGGACAGTAGAGAGAGAGAACAACAGGAGGACAGTAGAGAGAGAGAACAACAGGAGGACAGTAGAGAGAGAGAACAACAGGAGGACAGTAGAGAGAGAGAGAACAACAGGAGGACAGTAGAGAGAGAGAACAACAGGAGGACAGTAGAGAGAGAACAACAGGAGGACAGTAGAGAGAGAGAACAACAGGAGGACAGTAGAGAGAGAGAACAACAGGAGGACAGTAGAGAGAGAGAACAACAGGAGGACAGTAGAGAGAGAGAGAACAACAGGAGGACAGTAGAGAGAGAGAGCACAACAGGAGGCCCACATAACCATAGGTTGTCATTGGATCTGATTGTGCATGGGTAAAGCCCCAACACAGCCACACCTGATCTGACCCACTCGGGGATACCAGGACCCTGGGGTTACTTGACAATAGTCATGAGACAAAACTCTGTCCAGCTGCTTGAAGAAGAGAAAACCATCTGTTCTGAAAGGACAGGTTGAAGGACTGGTAGGTTGACTAGTTCAGGGACAGGTTGAAGGACTGGTAGGTTGACTAGTTCAGAGTAAACAAAAAGGGGTGTATTCATTAGTGCACAAATTAGCTAAACGTTTTAAAATAGAAAACTGTTTGCAATAAAAACGAGAGCATCTTACAGGGCAAATTCAGGTCCCTCCTCATTTGGTCTTGTTTGCTTCTGTTTGGTTTCATCAAGCTGGTACAGACCCACCGATGAACCCTGGTCTAAAGTAGTGCACTATATAGGGAATAGGGTTCCATAGGGCTCTGGTCTAAAGTAGTGCACTATATAGGGAATAGGGTTCCATAGGGCTCTGGTCTAAAGTAGTGCACTATATAGGGAATAGGGTTCCATAGGGCTCTGGTCTAAAGTAGTGCACTATATAGGGAATAGGGTTCTATAGGGCTCTGGTATAAAGTAGTGCACTATATAGGGAATAGGGTTCCATAGGGCTCTGGTCTAAAGTAGTGCACTATATAGGGAATAGGGTTCTATAGGGCTCTGGTATAAAGTAGTGCACTATATAGGGAATAGGGTTCTATAGGGCTCTGGTCTAAAGTAGTGCACTATATAGGGAATAGGGTCCCATAGGGCTCTGGTCTAAAGTAGTGCACTATATAGGGAATAGGGTCCCATAGGGCTCTGGTCTAAAGTAGTGCACTATATAGGGAATAGGGTGCCATAGAGCTCTGGTCTAAAGTAGTGCACTATATAGGGAATAGGGTCCCATAGGGCTCTGGTCTAAAGTAGTGCACTATATAGGGAATAGGGTGCCATAGGGCTCTGGTCTATAGTAGAGCACTATATAGGGAATAGGGCTCTGGTCTAAAGTAGTCTACTATATAGGGAATAGGGTGCCATAGGGTTCTGGTCTATAGTAGTGCACTATATAGGGAATAGGGCTCTGGTCTATAGTAGTGCACTATATAGGGAATAGGGTTCCATAGGGCTCTGGTCTAAAGTAGTGCACTATATAGGGAATAGGGTTCCATAGGGCTCTGGTCTAAAGTAGTGCACTATATGGGGAATAGGGTTCCACTTGGGACACAAGCAGAGAGCAGGTCTGTTTATATCTGGTGCCTCTGTCTCCAAAGCAACATGATGAAGATGAAGACGATGAAACAAATATATATATATATTTTTTTATTCCAACTGGTTTTAGAACACACACAATGAATTATTCAAACATAAAACACATCAGAATAGTTCCTTCCTGGCTGAAGTGTGATCATGAACACTAAATTAGGGAGAAAGTACAGTTCCACCGCGGTCAGATTAAAAAATAAACAATTATACAGAGAATGTAAATGTGTAACAGTATGTGTACATCCCAAATAGAGCCCTATTCCCTATATAGTGCACTACTTTAGACCAGAGCCCTATGGAACCCTATTCCCTATATAGTGCACTACTTTAGACTTTGCCCACTACCCACACTGTGTTACATCAGGAAGTGGGGGAGGGAGGCAGCCCAACAGTAGTTGGCACTACATAGCCTGCGTCCCAAATGGGACCCTAATCCATATATTGTGCTCTACTTTTTTAAAACAAAAGTAGTGCACTATATAGGGAATAGGGTGCCATTTGCTCCCAAGTGGCGGAGAAGTCTAAGGCGTTGCATCTCAGTGCAAGAGACGTCACTACAGTCCCTGGTTCGAATTCAGGGACTGTGATTGAGAGTCCCATTGGGCAGTGCACAATTGGCCCATGTCCGAGTTTGGCCCGTGGTAGGCTGTCATTGTAAATAAGAATTTTTTCTTAACTGACTTGTCTAGTTAAATAAAAGGTTAAATAAAAAACGAAATACAAATTTGGGACGCAATCATGGATTCCACCAGTTAAACTTCAACCTCATCCCCAGACTATTTGGCACAGGAGGAAGTGTCTGGGAACAGGAGGAAGTGTCTGGGAACAGGAGGAAGTGCCTGGGCAAAGGAGGAAGTGTCTGGGAACAGGAGGAAGTGTCTGGGAACAGGAGGAAGTGTCTGGGAACAGGAGGAAGTGTCTGAGCACAGGAGGAAGTGTCTGAGCACAGGAGGAAGTGTCTGAGCACAGGAGGAAGTGTCTGAGCGCAGGAGGAAGTGTCTGAGCACAGGAGGAAGTGTCTGAGCACAGGAGGAAGTGTCTGAGAACAGGAGGAAGTGTCTGGGCACAGGAGGAATAGTCTGGGCACAGGAGGAAGTGTCTGAGCACAGGAGGAAGTGTCTGAGAACAGGAGGAAGTGTCTGGGCACAGGAGGAATAGTCTGGGCACAGGAGGAAGAGTCTGGGCACAGGAGGAAGAGTCTGAGCACAGGAGGAAGAGTCTGAGCACAGGAGGAAGTGTCTGGGAACAGGAGGAAGTGTCTGGGAACAGGAGGAAGTGTCTGAGCACAGGAGGAAGTGTCTGAGCGCAGGAGGAAGTGTCTGAGCGCAGGAGGAAGTGTCTGAGCACAGGAGGAAGTGTCTGAGAACAGGAGGAAGTGTCTGGGCACAGGAGGAATAGTCTGGGCACAGGAGGAAGTGTCTGAGCACAGGAGGAAGTGTCTGAGAACAGGAGGAAGTGTCTGGGCACAGGAGGAAGTGTCTGGGAACAGGAGGAAGTGTCTGGGAACAGGAGGAAGTGTCTGAGCACAGGAGGAAGTGTCTGGGAACAGGAGGAAGTGTCTGGGAACAGGAGGAAGTGTCTGGGAACAGGAGGAAGTGTCTGAGCACAGGAGGAAGTGTCTGAGCGCAGGAGGAAGTGTCTGAGCGCAGGAGGAAGTGTCTGAGCACAGGAGGAAGTGTCTGAGCACAGGAGGAAGTGTCTGAGAACAGGAGGAAGTGTCTGGGCACAGGAGGAATAGTCTGGGCACAGGAGGAAGTGTCTGAGCACAGGAGGAAGTGTCTGAGAACAGGAGGAAGTGTCTGGGCACAGGAGGAATAGTCTGGGCACAGGAGGAAGAGTCTGAGCACAGGAGGAAGAGTCTGAGCACAGGAGGAAGTGTCTGGGAACAGGAGGAAGTGTCTGAGCACAGGAGGAAGTGTCTGAGCACAGGAGGAAGTGTCTGGGACCAGGAGGAAGTGTCTGGGAACAGGAGGAAGTGTCTGGGAACAGGAGGAAGTGTCTGGGCACAGGAGGAAGTGTCTGGGCACAGGAGGAAGTGTCTGGGAACAGGAGGAAGTGTCTGGGAACAGGAGGAAGTGTCTGGGAACAGGAGGAAGTGTCTGGGAACAGGAGGAAGTGTCTGGGAACAGGAGGAAGTGTCTGAGCACAGGAGGAAGTGTCTGAGCGCAGGAGGAAGTGTCTGAGCACAGGAGGAAGTGTCTGAGCGCAGGAGGAAGTGTCTGAGCACAGGAGGAAGTGTCTGAGCACAGGAGGAAGTGTCTGGGACCAGGAGGAAGTGTCTGGGACCAGGAGGAAGTGTCTGGGACCAGGAGGAAGTGTCTGAGAACAGGAGGAAGTGTCTGGGCACAGGAGGAAGTGTCTGAGCACAGGAGGAAGTGTCTGGGAACAGGAGGAAGTGTCTGGGAACAGGAGGAAGTGTCTGGGCATAGGAGGAAGTGCCTGGGAACAGGAGGAAGTGTCTGAGCACAGGAGGAAGTGTCTGGGCACAGGAGGAAGTGTCTGAGCGCAGGAGGAAGTGTCTGAGCACAGGAGGAAGTGTCTGAGAACAGGAGGAAGTGTCTGGGCACAGGAGGAAGTGTCTGGGAACAGGAGGAAGTGTCTGAGCACAGGAGGAAGTGTCTGGGCATAGGAGGAAGAGTCTGGGAACAGGAGGAAGTGTCTGGGAACAGGAGGAAGTGTCTGGGAACAGGAGGAAGTGCCTGGGAACAGGAGGAAGTGTCTGGGAACAGGAGGAAGTGTCTGGGAACAGGAGGAAGTGTCTGGGAACAGGAGGAAGTGTCTGGGAACAGGAGGAAGTGTCTGGGAACAAGAGGAAGTGTCTGGGAACAGGAGGAAGTGTCTGGGCACAGGAGGAAGTGCCTGGGCAAAGGAGGAAGTGTCTGGGAACAAGAGGAAGTGCCTGGGAACAGGAGGAAGTGTCTGGGAACAGGAGGAAGTGTCTGGGAACAGGAGGAAGTGTCTGGGAACAGGAGGAAGTGTCTGAGCACAGGAGGAAGTGTCTGAGCACAGGAGGAAGAGTCTGGGCACAGGAGGAAGAGTCTGGGAACAGGAGGAAGTGTCTGGGAACAGGAGGAAGTGCCTGGGAACAGGAGGAAGTGCCTGGGCAAAGGAGGAAGTGTCTGGGAACAGGAGGAAGTGTCTGGGAACAGGAGGAAGTGCCTGGGCAAAGGAGGAAGTGTCTGGGAACAGGAGGAAGTGTCTGGGAACAGGAGGAAGTGTCTGGGAACAGGAGGAAGTGTCTGGGAACAGGAGGAAGTGTCTGGGAACAGGAGGAAGTGCCTGGGAACAGGAGGAAGTGTCTGGGAACAGGAGGAAGTGTCTGGGAACAGGAGGAAGTGTCTGGGAACAGGAGGAAGTGTCTGGGAACAGGAGGAAGTGCCTGGGAACAGGAGGAAGTGTCTGGGAACAGGAGGAAGTGTCTGGGCACAGGAGGAAGTGTCTGGGAACAGGAGGAAGTGTCTGAGCACAGGAGGAAGTGTCTGAGAACAGGAGGAAGTGTCTGGGAACA
>NC_138303.1:112885000-113067500 GCF_965601325.2 Salmo salar | reverse complement strand
AGTGTTGGAGTCTGTCCCTGGCTATCTGTAAATAATGAGTGATGGAGTCTGTCCCTGGCTATCTGTAAATAATGAGTGTTGGAGTCTGTCCCTGGCTATCTGTAAATAATGAGTGTTGGAGTCTGTCCCTGGCTATCTGTAAATAATGAGTGTTGGAGTCTTTCCCTGGCTATCTGTAAATAATGAGTGGTGGAGTCTGTCCCTGGCTATCTGTAAATAATGAGTGTTGGAGTCTGTTCCTTGCTATCTGTAAATAATGAGTGTTGGAGTCTGTCCCTGGCTATCTGTAAATAATGAGTGGTGGAGTCTGTCCCTGGCTATCTGTAAATAATGAGTGTTGGAGTCTGTCCCTGGCTATCTGTAAATAATGAGTGTTGGAGTGTTGGAGTCTGTCCCTGGCTATCTGTAAATAATGAGTGTTGGAGTCTGTCCCTGGCTATCTGTAAATAATGAGTGTTGGAGTCTGTCCCTGGCTATCTGTAAATAATGAGTGTTGGAGTCTGTCCCTGGCTATCTGTAAATAATGAGTGTTGGAGTGTTGGAGTGTGTCCCTGGCTATCTGTAAATAATGAGTGTTGGAGTCTGTCCCTGCCTATCTGTAAATAATGAGTGTTGGAGTGTTGGAGTCTGTCCCTGGCTATCTGTAAATAATGAGTGTTGGAGTGTTGGAGTCTGCCCCTGGATATCTGTAAATAATGAGTGTTGGAGTCTGTCCCTGGCTATCTGTAAATAATGACTGTTGGAGTCTGCCCCTGGCTATCTGTAAATAATGAGTGTTGGAGTCTGTCCCTGGCTATCTGTAAATAATGAGTGTTGGAGTCTGTCCCTGGCTATCTGTAAATAATGAGTGTTGGAGTCTGTTCCTTGCTATCTGTAAATAATGAGTGTTGGAGTCTGTCCCTGGCTATCTGTAAATAATGAGTGGTGGAGTCTGTCCCTGGTTATCTGTAAATAATGAGTGTTGGAGTCTGTCCCTGGCTATCTGTAAATAATGAGTGTTGGAGTCTGTCCCTGGCTATCTGTAAATAATGAGTGTTGGAGTCTGTCCCTGGCTATCTGTAAATAATGAGTGTTGGAGTCTGTCCCTGCCTATCTGTAAATAATGAGTGTTGGAGTGTTGGAGTCTGTCCCTGGCTATCTGTAAATAATGAGTGTTGGAGTGTTGGAGTCTGCCCCTGGATATCTGTAAATAATGAGTGTTGGAGTCTGTCCCTGGCTATCTGTAAATAATGACTGTTGGAGTCTGCCCCTGGCTATCTGTAAATAATGAGTTTTGGAGTCTGTCCCTGGCTATCTGTAAATAATGAGTGTTGGAGTGTGCCCCTGGCTATCTGTAAATAATGAGTGTTGGAGTCTGTCCCTGACTATCTGTAAATAATGAGTGTTGGAGTCTGTCCCTGGCTATCTGTAAATAATGAGTGTTGGAGTCTGCCCCTGGCTATCTGTAAATAATGAGTGTTGGAGTCTGTCCCTGGCTATCTGTAAATAATGAGTGTTGGAGTCTGTCCCTGGCTATCTGTAAATAATGAGTGTTGGAGTCTGTCCCTGGCTATCTGTAAATAATGAGTGTTGGAGTCTGTCCCTGGCTATCTGTAAATAATGAGTGTTGGAGTCTGTCCCTGGCTATCTGTAAATAATGAGTGTTGGAGTCTGTCCCTGGCTATCTGTAAATAATGACTGTTGGAGTCTGTCCCTGGCTATCTGTAAATAATGACTGTTGGAGTCTGTCCCTGGCTATCTGTAAATAATGAGTTTTGGAGTCTGTCCCTGGCTATCTGTAAATAATGAGTGTTGGAGTCTGTCCCTGGCTATCTGTAAATAATGAGTGATGGAGTCTGTCCCTGGCTATCTGTAAATAATGACTGTTGGAGTCTGTCCCTGGCTATCTGTAAATAATGAGTGTTGGAGTCTGTCCCTGGCTATATGTAAATAATGAGTGTTGGAGTCTGTCCCTGGCTATCTGTAAATAATGACTGTTGGAGTCTGTCCCTGGCTATCTGTAAATAATGACTGTTGGAGTCTGTCCCTGGCTATCTGTAAATAATGAGTTTTGGAGTCTGTCCCTGGCTATCTGTAAATAATGAGTGTTGGAGTCTGTCCCTGGCTATCTGTAAATAATGAGTGTTGGAGTCTGTCCCTGGCTATCTGTAAATAATGAGTGTTGGAGTCTGTCCCTGGCTATCTGTAAATAATGAGTGTTGGAGTGTGCCCCTGGCTATCTGTAAATAATGAGTGTTGGAGTCTGTCCCTGGCTATCTGTAAATAATGAGTGTTGGAGTCTGTTCCTTGCTATCTGTAAATAATGAGTGTTGGAGTCTGTCCCTGGCTATCTGTAAATAATGAGTGGTGGAGTCTGTCCCTGGCTATCTGTAAATAATGAGTGTTGGAGTCTGTCCCTGGCTATCTGTAAATAATGAGTGTTGGAGTGTTGGAGTCTGCCCCTGGATATCTGTAAATAATGAGTGTTGGAGTCTGTCCCTGGCTATCTGTAAATAATGAGTGGTGGAGTCTGTCCCTGGCTATCTGTAAATAATGAGTGTTGGAGTCTGTCCCTGGCTATCTGTAAATAATGAGTGTTGGAGTCTGTCCCTGGCTATCTGTAAATAATGAGTGTTGGAGTCTGTCCCTGGCTATCTGTAAATAATGAGTGTTGGAGTCTGTCCCTGCCTATCTGTAAATAATGAGTGTTGGAGTCTGTCCCTGGCTATATGTAAATAATGAGTGGTGGAGTCTGTCCCTGGCTATCTGTAAATAATGAGTGTTGGAGTCTGTCCCTGGCTATCTGTAAATAATGAGTGTTGGATGGTGGAGTGTGTCCCTGGCTATCTGTAAATAATGAGTGTTGGAGTCTGTTCCTTGCTATCTGTAAATAATGAGTGTTGGAGTCTGTCCCTGGCTATCTGTAAATAATGAGTGTTGGAGTCTGTCCCTGGCTATCTGTAAATAATGAGTGTTGGAGTCTGTCCCTGGCTATCTGTAAATAATGAGTGTTGGAGTCTGTCCCTGCCTATCTGTAAATAATGAGTGTTGGAGTCTGTCCCTGGCTATATGTAAATAATGAGTGGTGGAGTCTGTCCCTGGCTATCTGTAAATAATGAGTGTTGGAGTCTGTCCCTGGCTATCTGTAAATAATGAGTGTTGGATGGTGGAGTGTGTCCCTGGCTATCTGTAAATAATGAGTGTTGGAGTCTGTTCCTTGCTATCTGTAAATAATGAGTGTTGGAGTCTGTTCCTTGCTATCTGTAAATAATGAGTGTTGGAGTCTGTCAGGTAGCCTAGTGGTTAGAGTGTAGAGGAGGCAGGTAGCCTAGTGGTTAGAGTGTAGAGGAGGCAGGTAGCCTAGTGGTTAGAGTGGAGGGGAGGTAGGTAGCCTAGTGGTTAGAGTGTAGGGGAGGCAGGTAGCCTAGTGGTTAGAGTGTAGAGGAGGCAGGTAGCCTAGTGGTTAGAGTGTAGGGGAGGTAGGTAGCCTAGTGGTTAGAGTGTAGGGGAGGCAGGTAGCCTAGTGGTTAGAGTGTAGAGGAGGCAGGTAGCCTAGTGGTTAGAGTGTAGAGGAGGCAGGTAACCTAGTGGTTAGAGTGTAGAGGCGGCAGGTAGCCTAGTGGTTAGAGTGTAGGGGAGGCAGGTAGCCTAGTGGTTAGAGTGTAGAGGCGGCAGGTAGCCTAGTGGTTAGAGTGTGGTGGTGGCAGGTAGCCTAGTGGTTAGAGTGTAGAGGAGGCAGGTAGCCTAGTGGTTAGAGTGTAGAGGAGGCAGGTAGCCTAGTGGTTAGAGTGTAGGGGAGGCAGGTAGCCTAGTGGTTAGAGTGTAGAGGCGGCAGGTAGCCTAGTGGTTAGAGTGTAGTGGTGGCAGGTAGCCTAGTGGTTAGAGAGTAGAGGTGGCAGGTAGCCTAGTGGTTAGAGTGTAGAGGTGGCAGGTAGCCTAGTGGTTAGAGTGTAGAGGTGGCAGGTAGCCTAGTGGTTAGAGTGTAGAGGTGGCAGGTAGCCTAGTGGTTAGAGTGTAGAGGAGGCAGGTAGCCTAGTGGTTAGAGTGTAGAGGAGGCAGGTAGCCTAGTGGTTAGAGTGTAGGGGAGGCAGGTAGTCTAGTGGTTAGAGTGTAGAGGAGGCAGGTAGACTAGTGGTTAGAGTGTAGAGGTGGCAGGTAGTCTAGTGGTTAGAGTGTAGAGGAGGCAGGTAGCCTAGTGGTTAGAGTGTAGAGAAGGCAGGTAGCCTAGTGGTTAGAGTGTAGAGGTGGCAGGTAGCCTAGTGGTTAGAGTGTAGAGGAGGCAGGTAGCCTAGTGGTTAGAGTGTAGAGGAGGCAGGTAGTCTAGTGGTTAGAGTGTAGGGGAGGCAGGTAGTCTAGTGGTTAGAGTGGAGGGGTGGCAGGTAGCCTAGTGGTTAGAGTGTAGGGGAGGCAGGTAGCCTAGTGGTTAGAGTGTAGAGGAGGCAGGTAGCCTAGTGGTTAGAGTGTAGGGGAGGCAGGTAGTCTAGTGGTTAGAGTGGAGGGGTGGCAGGTAGCCTAGTGGTTAGAGTGTAGGTTCGGCAGGTAGCCTAGTGGTTAGAGTGTAGAGGCGGCAGGTAGCCTAGTGGTTAGAGTGTAGAGGAGGCAGGTAGTCTAGTGGTTAGAGTGTAGGGGAGGCAGGTAGCCTAGTGGTTAGAGTGTAGAGGTGGCAGGTAGCCTAGTGGTTAGAGTGTAGAGGAGGCAGGTAGCCTAGTGGTTAGAGTGTAGAGGAGGCAGGTAGCCTAGTGGTTAGAGTGTAGAGGAGGCAGGTAGCCTAGTGGTTAGAGTGTAGAGGAGGCAGGTAGCCTAGTGGTTAGAGTGTAGGGGAGGCAGGTAGCCTAGTGGTTAGAGTGTAGAGGAGGCAGGTAGCCTAGTGGTTAGAGTGTAGAGGAGACAGGTAGCCTAGTGGTTAGAGTGTAGAGGAGGCAGGTAGCCTAGTGGTTAGAGTGTAGAGGAGGCAGGTAGCCTAGTGGTTAGAGTGTAGGGGCGGCAGGTAGCCTAGCGGTTAGAGTGTAGGGGCGGCAGGTAGCCTAGTGGTTAGAGGTAGTAGAGGTACTAGAGGTACAGGAGGAAGTAGAGGTACTACAGGAGGATGTAGAGGTACTACAGGAGGTACTACAGGGGGTAGTAGAGGTACTACAGGAGGTACTACAGGGGGTAGTAGAGGTACTACAGGAGGAAGTAGAGGTACTACAGGGGGTAGTAGAGGTACTACAGGAGGTACTAGAGGAGGAAGTAGAGGTACTAGAGGAGGAAGTAGAGGTACTACAGGGGGTAGTAGAGGTACTACAGGAGGTACTAGAGGAGGAAGTAGAGGTACTAGAGGAGGAAGTAGAGGTACTAGAGGAGGAAGTAGAGGTACTAGAGGAGGAAGTAGAGGTACTAGAGGAGGTACTAGAGGAGGAAGTAGAGGTACTACAGGAGGTACTAGAGGAGGAAGTAGAGGTACTACTGGAGGTACTAGAGGAGGAGGTAGAGGTACTACAGGAGGTAGTAGAGGTACTAGAGGAGGTAGTAGAGGTACTACAGGAGGTAGTAGAGGTACTAGAGGAGGTACTACAGGAGGTACTAGAGGAGGAAGTAGAGGTACTAGAGGAGGAAGTAGAGGTACTAGAGGAGGTAGTAGAGGTACTAGAGGAGGAAGTAGAGGTACTAGAGGAGGTAGTAGAGGTACTAGAGGAGAAAGTAGAGGTACTAGAGGAGGAGGTAGAGGTACTAGAGGAGGTAGTAGAGGTACTAGAGGAGGTAGTAGAGGTACTAGAGGAGGAAGTAGAGGTACTAGAGGAGGAAGTAGAGGTACTAGAGAGACTAGAGAAGAAATAAGAGCTGAGACCATTTTCTTCTAGTTGACCTATGATCACCTGGGTTACACCAAGAAAACCATGACAAACCATTTACCATGGTCAAGATAAGGTCTGGGTTGGGTTTAAGATTTTGGTAAGGGACAATTAGATATATTATAACAAAAAGGCAGTGGGTCATCTCCCCTCTTACCTTCTCATAGTACTGGATGTTGTGGTCTGCCCTCTTACCTTCTCATAGTCCTGGATGTTGTGGTCGGCCCTCTTACCTTCTCATAGTACTGGATGTTGTGGTCGGCCCTCTTACCTTCTCATAGTACTGGATGTTGTGGTCGGCCCTCTTACCTTCTCATAGTACTGGATGTTGTGGTCGGCCCTCTTACCTTCTCATAGTACTGGATGTTGTGGTCGGCCCTCTTACCTTCTCATAGTACTGGATGTTGTGGTCGGCCCTCTTACCTTCTCATAGTCCTGGATGTTGTGGTCGGCCCTCTTACCTTCTCATAGTACTGGATGTTGTGGTCGGCCCTCTTACCTTCTCATAGTACTGGATGTTGTGGTCGGCCCTCTTACCTTCTCATAGTCCTGGATGTTGTGGTCGGCCCTCTTACCTTCTCATAGTACTGGATGTTGTGGTCGGCCCTCTTACCTTCTCATAGTACTGGATGTTGTGGTCGGCCCTCTTACCTTCTCATAGTACTGGATGTTGTGGTCGGCCCTCTTACCTTCTCATAGTACTGGATGTTGTGGTCGGCCCTCTTACCTTCTCATAGTCCTGGATGTTGTGGTCGGCCCTCTTACCTTCTCATAGTACTGGATGTTGTGGTCGGCCATGCCAGTGAGTAGCTGTCTGAAGTCTTGTCTCTTGTTGTTTTGCCAGCGGTCCCAGTCTGACTTCAGGTCAGCATTGCAACACTCCACTCTGTCATGGCACTTCTCCACGTCTGTAGGCACCTGCTGTAGGGAGGGGACAGGAAACAGAACTAATCACCTGCTGTAGGGAGGGGACAGGAAACAGAACTAATCACCTGCTGTAGAGAGGGGACAGGAAACAGAACTAATCACCTGCTGTAGGGAGGGGACAGGAAACAGAACTAATCACCTGCTGTAGGGAGGGGACAGGAAACAGAACTAAGCACCTGCTGTAGGGAGGGGACAGGAAACAGAACTAAGCACCTGCTGTAGGGAGGGGACAGGAAACAGAACTAATCACCTGCTGTAGGGAGGGGACAGGAAACAGAACTAAGCGCCTGCTGTAGGGAGGGGACAGGAAACAGAACTAATCACCTGCTGTAGGGAGGGGACAGGAAACAGAACTAATCACCTGCTGTAGGGAGGGGACAGGAAACAGAACTAATCACCTGCTGTAGGGAGGGGACAGGAAACAGAACTAATCACCTGCTGTAGGGAGGGGACAGGAAACAGAACTAATCACCTGCTGTAGAGAGGGGACAGGAAACAGAACTAAGCACCTGCTGTAGGGAGGGGACAGGAAACAGAACTAAGCACCTGCTGTAGGGAGGGGACAGGAAACAGAACTAAGCACCTGCTGTAGGGAGGGGACAGGAAACAGAACTAATCACCTGCTGTAGGGAGGGGACAGGAAACAGAACTAATCACCTGCTGTAGGGAGGGGACAGGAAACAGAACTAATCACCTGCTGTAGGGAGGGGACAGGAAACAGAACTAATCACCTGCTGTAGGGAGGGGACAGGAAACAGAACTAAGCACCTGCTGTAGGGAGGGGACAGGAAACAGAACTAAGCACCTGCTGTAGGGAGGGGACAGGAAACAGAACTAATCACCTGCTGTAGGGAGGGGACAGGAAACAGAACTAAGCACCTGCTGTAGGGAGGGGACAGGAAACAGAACTAAGCACCTGCTGTAGGGAGGGGACAGGAAACAGAACTAATCACCTGCTGTAGGGAGGGGACAGGAAACAGAACTAATCACCTGCTGTAGGGAGGGGACAGGAAACAGAACTAATCACCTGCTGTAGGGAGGGGACAGGAAACAGAACTAATCACCTGCTGTAGGGAGGGGACAGGAAACAGAACTAAGCACCTGCTGTAGGGAGGGGACAGGAAACAGAACTAAGCACCTGCTGTAGGGAGGGGACAGGAAACAGAACTAATCAAGGCACTACAGGGCATGTGGCTACGCTCTGAACACATTACAATGGGCATAGCATTACGCAAAAATAGTCTAAATGAATAGTTAGGGAAAAACATAGATTGTTAGCATTAGCATTGACAGTATACAGAGTTGTAAGTTAATCAAATAAAATTTTAAGTACATTGTTATAGCTAGGTAATGACCATATAGACAGCACAAACAGATCTGAGACCAGGCTAGGAAATGACCATAGGAGTTGATAAATAAACGAAACATATCTGAGACCAGGCTAGGAAATGACCATAGGAGTTGATAAATAAACAAAACATATCTGAGACCAGGCTAGGAAATGACCATAGGAGTTGATAAATAAACAAAACATATCTGAGACCAGGCTAGGAAATGACCATAGGAGTTGATAAATAAACAAAACATATCTGAGACCAGGCTAGGAAATGACCATAGGAGTTGATAAATAAACGAAACATATCTGAGACCAGGCTAGGAAATGACCATAGGAGTTGATAAATAAACAAAACATATCTGAGACCAGGCTAGGAAATGACCATAGGAGTTGATAAATAAACAAAACATATCTGAGACCAGGCTAGGAAATGACCATAGGAGTTGATAAATAAACAAAACATATCTGAGACCAGGCTAGGAAATGACCATAGGAGTTGATAAATAAACAAAACATATCTGAGACCAGGCTAGGAAATGACCATAGGAGTTGATAAATAAACAAAACATATCTGAGACCAGGCTAGGAAATGACCATAGGAGTTGATAAATAAACAAAACATATCTGAGACCAGGCTAGGAAATGACCATAGGAGTTGATAAATAAACAAAACATATCTGAGACCAGGCTAGGAAATGACCATAGGAGTTGATAAATAAACGAAACATATCTGAGACCAGGCTAGGAAATGACCATAGGAGTTGATAAATAAACGAAACATATCTGAGACCAGGCTAGGAAATGACCATAGGAGTTGATAAATAAACAAAACATATCTGAGATCAGGCTAGGAAATGACCATAGGAGTTGATAAATAAACAAAACATATCTGAGACCAGGCTAGGAAATGACCATAGGAGTTGATAAATAAACAAAACATATCTGAGACCAGGCTAGGAAATGACCATAGGAGTTGATAAATAAACAAAACATATCTGAGACCAGGCTAGGAAATGACCATAGGAGTTGATAAATAAACAAAACATATCTGAGACCAGGCTAGGAAATGACCATAGGAGTTGATAAATAAACAAAACATATCTGAGACCAGGCTAGGAAATGACCATAGGAGTTGATAAATAAACAAAACATATCTGAGACCAGGCTAGGAAATGACCATAGGAGTTGATAAATAAACAAAACATATCTGAGACCAGGCTAGGAAATGACCATAGGAGTTGATAAATAAACAAAACATATCTGAGACCAGGCTAGGAAATGACCATAGGAGTTGATAAATAAACAAAACATATCTGAGACCAGGCTAGGAAATGACCATAGGAGTTGATAAATAAACAAAACATATCTGAGACCAGGCTAGGAAATGACCATAGGAGTTGATAAATAAACAAAACATATCTGAGACCAGGCTAGGAAATGACCATAGGAGTTGATAAATAAACAAAACATATCTGAGACCAGGCTAGGAAATGACCATAGGAGTTGATAAATAAACAAAACATATCTGAGACCAGGCTAGGAAATGACCATAGGAGTTGATAAATAAACAAAACATATCTGAGACCAGGCTAGGAAATGACCATAGGAGTTGATAAATAAACAAAACATATCTGAGACCAGGCTAGGAAATGACCATAGGAGTTGATAAATAAACAAAACATATCTGAGACCAGGCTAGGAAATGACCATAGGAGTTGATAAATAAACAAAACATATCTGAGACCAGGCTAGGAAATGACCATAGGAGTTGATAAATAAACAAAACATATCTGAGACCAGGCTAGGAAATGACCATAGGAGTTGATAAATAAACAAAACATATCTGAGACCAGGCTAGGAAATGACCATAGGAGTTGATAAATAAACAAAACATATCTGAGACCAGGCTAGGAAATGACCATAGGAGTTGATAAAAAAACAAAACATATCTGAGACCAGGCTAGGAAATGACCATAGGAGTTGATAAATAAACAAAACATATCTGAGACCAGGCTAGGAAATAGTTCAGTAGAGTAGACTCACTGTGGCTGATGCTCTTTCCTCTTTCCGGAAAGCAGCAGCTTCCAGTTTAGATTCGTATTCAGCTTGGATGTTATCTCGCTTCTTCAGAACAATCTGTCAGAGCAGAAACACAGCAGACTAAATATAACACACACACACACACTGTCCCATCTCCTTTAGAACAGAGCAAAAACACACCAGAGATGTAAGCAGCCTGCTGCAGAAAGAGGCCAGACTGCTACAGCCACTTGGCAGCCCAGACTGGTTGTGGTTCATCCACGCTCCTCAGAGACTCCCCTCTCTGCATCAGATCTCACTTAGACTGACACTAATAAAGCACACAGTCAGTCTGTCTAGAGCCATTCATTATGCTCATAATAGCAATCTAGACTTCTTAATTAAATCATAGTTTAAAATCATCATTTAATATCTGTTTTCATATTAAATAAAAAATAACATATACAGTGCCTCGCAAAAGTATATATATATATTTTTTTAAAGATTAATAAAAATGTAAAACATTAAATATTGTTGTTGCGTAAGTATTCATCTCCCTGTTAGAAAACCCCTTTTGTCAGTAAGACTCAAAGCTGTGAGTCTATTTGGGCAAGTCTCTAAGAGCTATGCACACCTAGAATGTAAAATATTTTATGGTTGGGTGGTATGCAGATGTCCATACCTTCATACCGTACCTGTGCCATCCTGGGATATATGGTATTACTGATAGTGCACACAAGAGGCACAATTTCCTCGCCCGCAAAAAAACCCCATTAACTTACCAGAATGCTAACAAAATGATAACAAGTAGTAAGGAATTCTCATAGACGATGCTAGGCAAAAGCTAACAAACGCATGCAAATATTTACTACTAAGACAGACAACCTAGCTCATAAAGTTATGCAGGTACACTATACAAAAAAAATGTGTGAACTAGTGTTGTCACGATACCAAGATTTTGCTGCGATACCAGGCCAAGTATCACGATACCGGTTAGTATCCAGACCCGGGTTTAGGCCGTCATTGTAAATAAGAATTTGTTCTTAAACTTACTTGCCTAGTTAAATAAAGCTCAAATAAAGGTTGAATAAAGGTTAAATAAAGGTTACATAAAAGTTAAATAAAGGTTACATAAAAGTTAAATAAAGGTTACATAAAGGTTAAATAAAGGTTACATAAAGGTTACATACGAGTATCACGATAACACGATGGTGAAGGAAAAAAAAATAATCAGTGGCCTAGTATTATGTTACCCTGGCGCCCGGGAATCTCCTTCACGTTTTATAAACGTTCCCCGAAAACCTGTCACTGAACTGCACACTTCTCTACTCAATACAACACACTGAATTTAACTTCACACAATTCAGTGCATGATAAACTAGTGCATATAAAATGGCTGATTTTCTCATATAAGCAAAGGCCAAGCTGTGATTTGGCTGGAGGAATGAGAGGAAGGAATAGAGATGCATATTGATCTGTATGTCAGGGGACAACACTGCATGAAATGTTCTTTACTATTTTAGTTAACACACACACACACACACACACACACACACACACACGCGCGCGCGCGCGCGCGGTCCCTCCCTTCCTCACACCTCTCTCTCTCCCCCAAAAGAAAAGACTCTCAGACCATGAGAAACAAGATTCTCTGGTCTGATGAAGCCAAGAATGAACTCTTTGGCCTGAATGCCAAGCGTCACTTCTGGAGGAAACCTGGCACCATCCCTACGGTGAAGCATGGCTGTGGCAGCATCAAGCTGTGGGGATGTTTTTCAGCGGCAGGGACTGGGAGACTAGTCAGGATAGAAGGAAAGATGAACGGAGCAAAGTACAGAGATCCTTGATGAAAACCTGCTCCAGAGCGCTCAGGACCTCAGACTGGGGCGAAGGTTCACCTTCCAACAGGACAACGACCCTAAGCACACAGCAAAGACAACGCAGGAGTGGCTTCGGGACAAGTCTCTGAATGTCCTTGAGTGGCCCAGCCAGAGCCCGGACTTGAACCCGGTCGAACATCTCTGGAGAGACCTGAAAATAGCTGTGCAGCAACGCTCTCCATCCAACCTGACAGAGGTTGAGAGGATCTGCAGAGAAGAATGGGAGAAACTCCCCAAATACAGGTTTTCCAAGCTTGTAGCGTCATACACAAAAAGACTCTAGGCTGTTTTAGCTTTGTTATTATAGAGTATTGAGTGTCGATAGATTTTTTTACATTTATTTAACCTTTATTTAACTAGGCAAGTGAGTTAAGAACAAATTCTTATTTAAAATGACGGCCTACCCCGGCCAAACCCGGACGACGCTGGGCCGATTGTGCACCGTCCTATGGGACTCCCAATCACGGCCGGATGTGATACAGCCTGGATTTGAACCAGGGACTACAGTGCCTTAGACCGCTGCGCCACTCGGGAGCCCTGTATTGTATGTATTGATCTTTTTACTTAATCGTTTACGATCGGCCAGCATAGCTAAAATATTTTAGAATAAGGCTGTAACGTAACAAAATGTGGAAAAAGTCAAGGGGTCTGAATACTTTCTGAATGCTCCTAATCCAGGAGGGGATTATCTCTGCTGCAGTTACCAAGAAGCTTGATCTTGCAAGCTAATCTTAGCCCCTTAGCTAACATTAGCAAGTTAGCAAAACCCAGCTGGAGAGAATGTATTTGCCACATCTTAGACAGTTCACTTAATAGTTATAAGATATATAGCTGGCAAACATTAATAGTGAATTTCATACAAGTGTAAGTTAACCACCTCACTTAAATTGCGCTGCAGAAGTGACTCACCCTTTACGAAGTACCCATTATGCATGTTGTTTGTAAACAAACACACGTGACCAGCTCAAAGCGCTGTTTTGGGAAACTAATACTGGTTAATAATGAAAAGTTATCTAACGGGCGAAATGATGAACGCAATCTGCTTTATCTATTACCGACTGCAGGTATTTATTTAAAAAGTACAAATATTCAAAGCCAAAAAAAAAAAAACGTCACTTACCAGAATGCTAACAAAATGCTAACAAGCAATAAGGAATCCTCATAGAGAATGCTAACTAAATGCTAATGAGCGCTTTGCAAACATTTTGTACAATTTCTGACCTAAACAAGTATAAAAGTAACTCAGAATTGCTACTCAGTTTGCTGCACGCACAAAACAAATATTAGCCAGCAAGGTTCATGATCCAGGAGGGGATTCACTGCTGTTACCAAGCGAATGTTTAATTCTGGAAGACGCTAACCACTTAGCTAGATAGCGAGCTAGCTACTAAATAAGCTAGTTCGCACAAGCCTACAATATTTGCCTATTAATATTGATTATGGCTAGACAGCAATTTAAGCCTTGCCATAAGTATTTCAAGCAACTGTAACTTGGTCACTGTCTTCTTGGTAAGCAACTTCAGTGTATATTTGACCTTGTGTTGTAGGTTATTGTCCTGCTGAAACGTGAATTCCTCTGCCAGTGTCTGGTGGAAAGTAGACAACCAGGTTTTCCTCTAGGATTTTGCCTGTGCTTAGCCCTATCCAGTTTCTTTTTATCCTGAAAAACTCCCCAGTATTTCCCGAGGTCAAGCATACCCATAACATGATGCAGCCACTACCATGCTTGAAAATATGAAGAGTGGTACTCAGTGTTGTGTTGGATTTGCCCCAAACATAAGGCTTTGCATTTAGGCCAGAAAGTGTATTCCTTTGCCATGTTGTTGTTGTTGTTGTTGCAGTATTACTTTAGTGCCTTGTTGCATACAACATGCATGTTTCACTCTGTCATTTAGATCATTATTGTGGAGTCACTACAATGTTGTTGATCCATCCTCAGTTCTCTCCTATCACAGCCATTGAACACAGTAGCCATTTTAAAATCCCCAATGGCCTGAGCAGTTTCATTCCTGTCCTGCGGCTCAGAAGGAGGACTGTATCTTTGAGGTGTTTGGGTGGTTTAATACATAATGCACAGCATAATTATTAACTTGACCATGCTTAAAGAGATATTCAATGTCTAATTTGTTATTGTTAATCATTTACCAAATCACTGCCCTTCTTTATGAGGCTTTCGGAAAGATCCCTGGGTCTTTGTTGTTGAATCTGTGCTTTAAGTTCAAAACTTCACTGAGGGACTTACAGATGTATGTATGGGGGACAGAAGGGTTAGTGTTTTAAAAATCATGTCAACCCCTATTATTTCACACATAGTCCAGTCTTCTTAACAGCTTCTACCCACAAACCATACGACTCTTGAACAGTTCATTAAATGGCTACCCGGACTATTTGTAACAGCCGCCATTTTTACGCTGCTGCTATTCTCCGTTTATCATGTATGCAAAGTCACTTTAACCTGTTATGGATAGGGGGCAGTATTTTCACGGCCGGATAAAAAACGTACCCGATTTAATCTGGTTATTACTCCTGCCCAGAAACTAGAAAATGCATATAATTATTAGATTTGGATAGAAAACACGCTAAAGTTTCTAAAACTGTTTGAATGGTGTCTGTTAGTATAACAGAACTCATATGGCAGGCAAAAACCTGAGAAGATTCTATATGGGAAGTGCCCTGTCTGACCATTTCTTGGCCTTCTGTAGCCTCTTTATCGAAAATACAGGATCTCTGCTGTAACGTGACATTTTCTAAGGCTCCCATAGGCTCTCAGAAGGCGCCAGAACGTTGAATGATGACTCTGCAGTCACTGGGCGATAAACAGTAGGGGTTATGGAAGGTGGTCGTTCTGAGAACAATGACACTGGTGCGCGCGTGCATGTGATGACTCCATTTTCTATTTTCAGTGTTTTAACGGATACAACGTCTCCCGGTTGGAATATTATCGCTATTTTACGAGAAAAATTGCATAAAAATTGATTTTAAACAGCGTTTGACATGCTTCGAAGTACGGTAATGGAATATTACATTTTTTGTCACGAAATGCGTCGGGCGCATCACCCTTCTTTACCCTTCGGATAGTGTCTTGAACGCAAGAACAAAACGCAGCTATTTGGATATAACTATGGATTATTTGGAACCAAAACAACATTGGGTGTTGAAGTAGAAGTCCTGGGAGAGCATTCTGACGAAGAACAGCAAAGGTAATCAAATTTTTCTTATAGTAAATCTTAGTTTGGTGAGGGCCAAACTTGGTGGGTGTCAAAATAGCTAGCACTGTGATGCCGGGCTATCTACTCAGAATATTGCAAAATGTGCTTTCGCCGAAAACCTATTTTAAAAATCGGACACCGCGATTGCATAAAGGAGTTCTGTATCTATAATTCTTAAAATAATTGTTATGTTTTTTGTGAATGTTTATCGTGAGTAATTTAGTAAATTCACCGGAAGTTTTCGGTGGGTATGCTAGTTCTGAACAAAACATGCTAATGTAAAAAGCTGTTTTTTTTTTATAAATATGAACTTGATTGAACAAAACATGCATGTATTGTATAACATAATGTCCTAGGAGTGTCATCTGATGAAGATCATCAAAGGTTAGTGCTGCATTTAGCTGTGGTTTGGGTTTATGTGAAATTATATGCTAGCTTGAAAAATGTGTGTGTGATTATTTCTGGCTGGGTACTCTGCTGACATAATCTAATGTTTTGCTTTCGCTGTAAAGCCTTTTTGAAATCGGACAGTGTGGTAAAGGAGAGTATTGTCTTTAAAATGGTGTAAAATAGTCATATGTTTGAAAAATTGAAGTTTTTGCATTTTTGAGGTATTTGTAATTCACGCCACGCTCTACCATTGGATATTGGTGAGGCGTTCCGCTAGCGGAACATCTAGATATAAGAGGTTTTAACTCTACCTACATGTACATATTACCTCAATTACCTCAACTAACCGGTGCCCCCGCACAATGACTCTGGACCGGTAGCCCCTGTATATAGCCTCCACAATGACTCTGGACCGGTACCCCCTGTATATAGTCTCTCTATTGACTCTGTACCGGTACCCCCTGTATATAGCCTCCACATTGACTCTGTACCGGACCCCTGTATATAGCCTCCACATTGACTCTGTACCGGTACCCCCTGTATATAGCCTCCACATTGACTCTGTACCGGTACCCCCTGTGTATAGCCTCCACATTGACTCTGTATCGTAACACCATGTATATAGCCTCCACATTGACTCTGTACCGTAACACCCTGTATATAGCCTCCACATTGACTCTGTACCATAACACCCTGTATATAGCCTCCACATTGACTCTGTACCGTAACACCCTGTATATAGCCTCCACATTGACTCTGTACCGTAACACCCTGTATATAGCCTCCACATTGACTCTGTACCGTAACACCCTGTATATAGCCTCCACATTGACTCTGTACCGTAACACCCTGTATATAGCCTCCACATTGACTCTGTACCATGTATGTCGCTACTGTTATTTTATTGTTTCTCCTTAATTATTTGTTGTATCTTTTATTTTCTTAAAACTGCATTGTTGGTTAAGGGCTTGTAAGTAAGCATTTCACTGTTGTATTTGGTGCATGTGACAAATAAAATCTGATTTGATTTTTATAACTTATGTGATTTGTTAAGTCACATTTTAGTCCTGAACTAATTTACGCTTGCCTAAACAAAGGGGCTGAATACTTATGCAACGATTATATTTGAGTTATTTTTTTATGAATCTTTAAATTGGAAAAAAATACAGAGTTTTTCTTCCACTTTGAGAGTATTTTGTGTATACTGTTAACAAAAACTGACAATTATATACATTTTGTTCCCACTTTGTAGCACAATAAAATGAGAAGAAATACAAGAGGTCTGAACACTTTTGCAAGGCACTGTATATTTTTAGTTCTTTTGTTTTGATATACCAATCTAAAACTTAAACAATGACAGGTTAGGGTTAGGATGGGTGGAAGTGAAAACCAGAGATAAACACCAAATTGTAGTGCCTGAAGAAACCCTAAACCCCAAGCCAGCTCTCATTCTTTCTCAACACAAACATGACTGGTCAGCAAAAATAATTCTAGGGAAAGAGGAAGTGACACATCCTGATGTGGTGAAAGTCTGCTTTCCTCAGCAGTCTGGCAGATGAGATGACTTTAGAGAGAGAGAGTATTCTCACCCCTTGGCTGTTTCCACATGTTGTTGTGTTACAGTATGAATTTTAAAATGGATTAAAATGCAAACGATTACTGGCCTACATTATAACTGGCCTACATACAGTACAGTACCCCATAATGTCAATGTGGAATTATGTTTTTCACAATTTTGACAAATTAAATCAAAAATGAAAAGCTGAAATGTCTCTTAATAAGTATTTTAAGCTCTTTGTTGTGGCAAGCCTGAGTACGTTCTGGAGTAGAAATGTGCTTAACAAAATCACATAAGTGTTTAACGTGACTTTAGAATGACTAACTCATCTCTTTACCCCACACATACAATTATCTGTAAGGTCCCTCAGTCGAGCAGTGAATTTCAACCACAAATTCAACCACAAAGACCAGGGAGGTTTTCAATGCCTCACAAAGAAGGGCACCTACTGGTAGATGGGTAAAAGTAAAAAAAAAAATAATAATAATAATTTAAAAGCAGATATTGAACATCCCTTTGAGCATGGTGAAGTTATTAATTACACTATGGATGGTGTATCAATACACCCAGTGACTACAAAGATACAGGCGTCCTTCCTAACTCAGTTGCCGGAGAGGAAGGAAATCGCTTTAGAGACTTCATCATTTTTTAAATTTATTTTACCTTTATTTAACTAGGCAAGTCAGTTAAGAATAAATTCTTATTTTCAATGACGGCCTAGGAACAGTGGGTTAACTGCCCTGTTCAGGGGCAGAACGACAGATTTTTAAACCTTGTCAGCTCGGGGATTCGATCTTGCAACAAACGCTCTAACCACTAGGCTACCTGCCACCCCATGAGGTCAATGGTGACTTTAAAACAGTTACAGTATTTAATGGCTGTGATAGGAGAAAACTGAGCACGTCTCCGGAGCAGCTGAGCAGGAAGAGAGCGTATTAATCCTGCTGTAGAATTCAATGCAGCCAGACAGCAGGTCAAGCTAAAGACCAAAATGTATGAGTCACTCAGAAACATGAATCATGATTCTCCAGTCAGTAAAAAGAGTTGTTCAAAAAGAACTGCAGTTTGGTCAGTGAAGGATATCGGCATATAAGTACCAGGGGAGTGAATTAATGTTAGCTTCAGCTGTCAGCTAGCTAGGAAAGTTGGCCTACAAAAAGATGGAAGATATCGGTATCTTTTTTCGTTGTAAAGTGTTCTAGTCTGTTATGACCTCGTTTCACGAACAGTAATTAGCAGATTCAACATTTCTACGTGTTGCATAATTCAAATGTGTTCACTTATGTATTACATGAGTGGGGGGCTAACATGATACAGTCCAGACTCACAGTGGTTTCCCTCAGGACAGACTCCCAGTGGTTCCCCAGGACAGACTCCCAGTGGTTCCCCAGGACAGACTCCCAGTGGTTCCCCAGGACAGACTCCCAGTGGTTCCCCAGGACAGACTCCCAGTGGTTCCCCAGGACAGACTCCCAGTGGTTCCCCAGGACAGACTCCCAGTGGTTCCCCAGGACAGACTCCCAGTGGTTCCTCAGGACAGACTCCCAGTGGTTCCCCAGGACAGACTCCCAGTGGTTTCCCTCAGGACAGACTCCCAGTGGTTCCTCAGGACAGACTCACAGTGGTTCCCCTCAGGACAGACTCCCAGTGGTTTCCCTCAGGACAGACTCCCAGTGGTTTCCCTCAGGACAGACTCCCAGTGGTTCCCCAGTCCAGACTCCCAGTGGTTCCTCAGTCCAGACTCCCAGTGGTTTCCCTCAGTCCAGACTCCCAGTGGTTTCCCTCAGGACAGACTCCCAGTGGTTTCCCTCAGGACAGACTCCCAGTGGTTCCTCAGGACAGACTCCCAGTGGTTCCCCAGGACAGACTCCCAGTGGTTCCTCAGGACAGACTCCCAGTGGTTCCCCAGGACAGACTCCCAGTGGTTCCCCAGGACAGACTCCCAGTGGTTCCCCAGGACAGACTCCCAGTGGTTCCTCAGGACAGACTCCCAGTGGTTCCCCAGGACAGACTCCCAGTGGTTTCCCTCAGGACAGACTCCCAGTGGTTCCTCAGGACAGACTCCCAGTGGTTCCTCAGTCCAGACTCCCAGTGGTTCCCCAGGACAGACTCCCAGTGGTTTCCCTCAGGACAGACTCCCAGTGGTTCCCCAGGACAGACTCCCAGTGGTTCCTCAGGACAGACTCCCAGTGGTTTCCCTCAGGACAGACTCCCAGTGGTTTCCCTCAGGACAGACTCCCAGTGGTTCCCCAGGACAGACTCCCAGTGGTTCCTCAGGACAGACTCCCAGTGGTTCCCCAGGACAGACTCCCAGTGGTTCCCCAGGACAGACTCCCAGTGGTTTCCCTCAGGACAGACTCCCAGTGGTTCCTCAGTCCAGACTCCCAGTGGTTCCCCAGGACAGACTCCCAGTGGTTCCCCAGGACAGACTCCCAGTGGTTCCTCAGTCCAGACTCCCAGTGGTTTCCCTCAGGACAGACTCCCAGTGGTTCCTCAGGACAGACTCCCAGTGGTTTCCCAGGACAGACTCCCAGTGGTTCCCCAGGACAGACTCCCAGTGGGACAGACTCCCAGTGGTTTCTCAGGACAGACTAGAGTCAGTATGAGAGAGGAGCTACCATCATCTAGAGTACCTTCATGGACTCATTCTACTGTATTCTACTGTACCTTCATGGACTCATTCTACTGTATTCTACTGTACCTTCATGGACTCATTCTACTGTATTCTACTGTACCATCATGGACTCATTCTACTGTATTCTACTGTACCTTCATGGACTCATTCTACTGTATTCTACCGTACCATCATGGACTCATTCTACTGTATTCTACCGTACCTTCATGGACTCATTCTACTGTATTCTACCGTACCTTCATGGACTCATTCTACTATACCATCATGGGCTCATTCTACCGTACCATCATGGAATCATTCTACTGTATTCTACTGTACCATCATGGACTCATTCTACTGTATTCTACTGTACCATCATGGACTCATTCTACTGTACCATCATGGAATCATTCTACTGTATTCTACTATACCATCATGGACTCATTCTACTGTATTCTACTGTACCTTCATGGACTCATTCTACTGTATTCTACTGTACCATCATGGAATCATTCTACTGTATTTCTAAACCAAGTTCTGGCCTGGTTTAGATCTTATCTGTCAGAAAGATATCAGTTTGTCTCTGTGAATGGTTTGTCCTCTGACAAATCAATTGTAAATTTCGGTGTTCCTCAAGGTTCCGTTTTAGGACCACTATTGTTTTCACTATAGATTTTACCTCTTGGGGATGTCATTCGAAAACATAATGTTAAATTTCACTGCTATGCGGACGACACACAGCTGTACATTTCAATGTAACATGGTGAAGCCCCAAAATTGCCCTCGCTAGAAGCCTGTGTTTCAGACATAAAGAAGTGGATGGCTGCAAACTTTCTACTTTTAAACTCGGACAAAACAGAGATGCTTGTTCTAGGTCCCAAGAAACAAAGAGATCTTCTGTTGAATCTGACAATTAATCTGGATGGTTGTACAGTCGTCTCAAATAAAACTGTGAAGGACCTCGGCGTTACTCTGGACCCTGATCTCTCTTTTGAAGAACATATCAAGACTGTTTCAAGGACAGCTTTTTTCCATCTACGTAACATTGCAAAAATCAGAAACTTTCTGTCCAAAAATGACGCAGAAAAATTAATCCATGCTTTTGTTACTTCTAGGCTGGACTACTGCAATGCTCTACTTTCCGGCTACCCGGATAAAGCACTAAACAAACTTCAGTTAGTGCTAAATACGGCTGCTAGAATCCTGACTAGAACCAAAAAATGTGATCATATTACTCCAGTGCTAGCCTCCCTACACTGGCTTCCTGTTAAGGCAAGGGCTGATTTCAAGGTTTTACTGCTAACCTACAAAGCATTACATGGGCTTGCTCCTACCTATCTTTCCGATTTGGTCCTGCCGTACATACCTACACGTACGCTACGGTCACAAGACGCAGGCCTCCTAATTGTCCCTAGAATTTCTAAGCAAACGGCTGGAGGTAGGGCTTTCTCCTATAGAGCTCCATTTTTATGGAATGGTCTGCCTAACAATGTGAGAGACGCAGACTCAGTCTCAACCTTTAAGTCTTTACTGAAGACTTATCTCTTCAGTAGGTCCTATGATTAAGTATAGTCTGGCCCAGGAGTGTGAAGGTGAACGGAAAGGCTGGAGCAACGAACCGCCCTTGCTGTCTCTGCCTTGCCGGTTCCCCTCTTTCCACTGGGATTCTCTGCCTCTAACCCTATTACAGGGGCTGAGTCACTGGCTTACTGGTGTTCTTCCATGCCGTCCATGGGAGGGGTGCGTCACTTGAGTGGGTTGAGTCACTAACGTGGTCTTCCTGTCTGGGTTGGCGCCCCCCCCCTTGGGTTGTGCCATGGCGGAGATCTTTGTGGGCTATACTCGGCCTTGTCTTAGGACGGTAAGTTGGTGGTTGGAGATATCCCTCTAGTGGTGTGGGGGCTGTGCTTTGGCAAAGTGGGTGGGGTTATATCCTGCCTGTTTGGCCCTGTCCGGGGGTATCATCAGATGGGGCCACAGTGTCTTCTGATCCCTCCTGTCTCAGCCTCCAGTATTTATGCTGCAGTAGTTTATGTGTCGGGGGGCTAGGGTCAGTCAGGGAGTATTTCTCTTGTCTTATCCGGTGTCCTGTGTGAATTTAAATATGCTCTCTCTAATTCTCTCTTTCTGTCTTTCTCTCGGAGGACCTGAGCCCTAGGACCATGCCTCAGGACTACCTGGCATGATGACTCCTTGCTGTCCCCAGTCCACCTGGCCGTGCTGCTGCTCCAGTTTCAACTGTTCTGCCTGCGGCTATGGAACCCTGACCTGTTCACCGGACGTGCTTGTTGCACCCTCGACAACTACTATGATTATTATTATTTGACCATGCTGGTCATTTATGAACATTTTAACATCTTGACCATGTTCTGTTATAATATCCACCCAGCACAACCAGAAGAGGACTGGCCACCCCTCATAGCCTGGTTCCTCTCTAGGTTTCTTCCTAGGTTTTTGGCCTTTCTAGGGAGTTTTTCCTAGGGAGTTTTTCCTAGCCACCGTGCTTCTTTCACATGCATTGCTTGCTGTTTGGGGTTTTAGGCTGGGTTTCTGTACAGCATTTGAGATATCAGCCGATGTACGAAGGGCTATATAAATAAATTTGATTTGATTTAATTTGTATTCTACTATACCATCATGGACTCATTCTACTGTATCCTCACATGGTCTCTCATATCATTGCTATGCAGATGACACACAATTAATCTTCTCCTTTCCCCCTTCTGACAACCAGGTGGCGAATCGCATCTCTGCATGTCTGGCAGACATATCAGTGTGGATGACGGATCACCACCTCAAGCTGAACCTCGGCAAGACGGAGCTCCTCTTCCTCCCGGGGAAGGACTGCCCGTTCCATGATCTCGCCATCACGGTTGACAACTCCCTTGTGTCCTCCTCCCAGAGTGCTAAGAGCCTCGGCGTGACCCTGGACAACACCCTGTCGTTCTCCACTAACATCAAGGCGGTGACCCGATCCTGTAGGTTCATGCTCTACAACATTCGCAGAGTACGACCCTGCCTCACACAGGAAGCGGCGCAGGTCCTAATCCAGGCACTTGTCATCTCCCGTCTGGATTACTGCAACACGTTGTTGGCTGGGCTCCCTGCCTGTGCCATTAAACCCCTACAACTCATCCAGAACGCCGCAGCCCGTCTGGTGTTCAACCTTCCCAAGTTCTCTCACGTCACCCCGCTCCTCCGCTCTCTCCACTGGCTTCCAGTCGAAGCTCGCATCCGCTACAAGACCATGGTGCTTGCCTACGGAGCTGTGAGGGGAACGGCACCTCCGTACCTTCAGGCTCTGATCAAGCCCTACACCCAAACAAGGGCACTGCGTTCATCCACCTCTGGCCTGCTCGCCTCCCTACCTCTGAGGAAGCACAGTTCCCGCTCAGCCCAGTCAAAACTGTTCGCTGCTCTGGCACCCCAATGGTGGAACAAGCTCCCTCACGACGCCAGGACAGCGGAGTCAATCACCACCTTCCGGAGACACCTGAAACCCCACCTCTTTAAGGAATACCTGGGATAGGATAAAGTAATCCTTCTAACCCCCCCCCCCCCCAAAAAAAAGATATAGATGTACTATTGTAAAGTGGTTGTTCCACTGGATATCATAAGGTGAATGTACCAATTTGTAAGTCGCTCTGGATAAGAGCGTCTGCTAAATGACTTTGTAAATGTAAATGTATTCTACTGTACCTTCATGGACTCATTCTACTGTATTCTACTGTACCTTCATGGACTCATTCTACTGTATTCTACTGTACCTTCATGGACTCATTCTACTGTATTCTACCGTACCTTCATGGACTCATTCTACTGTATTCTACCGTACCATCATGGACTCATTCTACTGTATTCTACTGTACCTTCATGGACTCATTCTACTGTACCATCATGGACTCATTCTACTGTATTCTACCGTACCATCATGGACTCATTCTACTGTATTCTACCGTACCATCATGGACTCATTCTACTGTATTCTACCGTACCATCATGGACTCATTCTACTGTATTCTACTGTACCTTCATGGACTCATTCTACTGTACCATCATGGACTCATTCTACTGTATTCTACCGTACCATCATGGACTCATTCTACTGTATTCTACCGTACCATCATGGACTCATTCTACTGTATTCTACCGTACCTTCATGGACTCATTCTACTGTATTCTACCGTACCATCATGGACTCATTCTACTGTATTCTACTGTACCTTCATGGACTCATTCTACTGTATTCTACCGTACCTTCATGGACTCATTCTACTGTATTCTACCGTACCTTCATGGACTCATTCTACTGTATTCTACCGTACCATCATGGACTCATTCTACTGTATTCTACCGTACCTTCATGGAATCAATGTAGAGGACGTATTCTCGGAGCACAGGCAGGAAGTCTTCGCTCATATCCTGGGTGAGTTCGTCCAGAGCGTTGGAACAGCTAGCGACGCAGCTGGCCACGCCCTCCAGAGGCTCCTGTAGCTCCGCCTCCGACAACGCCCAGGTAGTATAGACAGGACCGTACACACGCAGCTCTACTTGGTACTCTGAATACACAGGGGAGGAGGGACAACAGTAGTTAGAGACAGGATAGAGAAGGGGACAGTCAACGCCCAGGTTAGACAGGACCGTACACACGCACACACACTCACTCACTCACTCACTCACTCACTCACTCACTCACTCACTCACTCACTCACTCACTCACCTTATACAGCTAACCTTGTGAGTACACACAATTCAGTCCTATTACAAATGCTATTTTCCCTAACCCCTAACCCAAAAACCTCACCCTAGCTCCTCACCCTAGCTCCTAACCCTAGCGCCTCACCCTAGCTCCTAACCCTAGCTCCTAACCCTAGCTCCTAACCCTAACCCTAGCTCCTCACCCTAGCTCCTAACCCTAACCCTGGCTCCTAACCCTAGCTCCTAACCCTAGCTCCTAACCCTAGCTCCTAACCCTAACCCTAGCTCCTCACCCTAGCTCCTCACCCTAGCTCCTAACCCTAGCTCCTAACCCTAGCTCCTCACCCTAGCTCCTAACCCTAGCTCCTAACCCTAGCTCCTAACCCTAGCTCCTAACCCTAGCTCCTAACCCTAGCTCCTAACCCTAGCTCCTAACCCTTATCGTAATTCTAACCCTAACACTAATTCTAACCTTAACCCTATACCTCCTAGAAATAGCATTTGACCTTGTGGGGACTAACAAAATGTCCCCAGTTGGTCAAATGTTTGTTTCTTGTGGGGACTTCTGGTCAGCAGAGGGAGCAGCCCCCTATCCACATCGACGGGACAGTAGTGGAGAAGGTGGAAAGTTTTAAGTTCCTCGGCGTACACATCACAGACAAACTGAAATGCTCCACCCACACAGACAGCGTGGTGAAGAAGGCGCAGCAGCGCCTCTTCAACCTCAGGAGGCTGAAGACATTTGGCTTGTCACCGAAAACCTTCAAACTTTTACAGATGCACAATCGAGAGCATCCTGTCGGGCTGTATCACCGCCTGGTACGGCAGCTGCTCCGCCCATAATCGGAAGGCTCTCCAGAGGGTAGTGAGGTCTGCACAACGCATCACCGGGGGCAAACTACCTGCCCTCCAGCACACCTACACCACCCGATGTCACAGGAAGGCCATAAAGATCATCAAGGACAACAACCACCCAAGCCACTGCCTGTTCACCCCGCTATCATCCAGAAGGCGAGGTCAGTACAGGTGCATCAAAGCTGGGACCCGAGAGACTGAAAAACAGCTTCTATCTCAAGGCCATCAGACTGTTAAACAGCCATCACTAACATTGAGTGGCTGCTGCCAACATACTGACTCAACTCCAGCCACTTTAATAATGGAAGAATTGATGTAATAAATGTATCACTGGTCACTTTAAACAATGCCACTTTATATAATGTTTACATACCCTACATTGCTCATCTCATATGTATATACTGTACTCTATACCATCTACTGCATCTTGCCTATGCCGTTCAGCCATCACTCATTCATATATTTATATGTACATATTCTTATTCATTCCTTTACACTTGAGTGTATAAGGTAGTTGTTGTGAAATTGTTAGGTTAGATTACTTGTTAGATATTACTGCATGGTAGGAACTAGAAGCACAAGCATTTCGCTACACTCACATTAACACCTGCTAACCATGTGACCAATAACATCTGCTAACCATGTGACCAATAACATCTGCTAACCATGTGACCAATAACATCTGCTAACCATGTGTATGGACCAATAACATCTGCTAACCATGTGACCAATAACATCTGCTAACCATGTGTATGGACCAATAACATCTGCTAACCATGTGTATGGACCAATAACATCTGCTAACCATGTGTATGGACCATTAACATCTGCTAACCATGTGTATGGACCAATAACATTTGCTAACCATGTGTATGGACCAATAACATCTGCTAACCATGTGACCAATAACATCTGCTAACCATGTGTATGTGACCAATACAATTGGATTTGGCAACACAGAACAAAAAATAATGACCCAGCAAAAACCAGTGTTACCCACCAGACTGTTCTTTGATGATTCTCTGTGCTATCCTGTCGATAGTACCCAGCTTCTGTGTGAACATATCCAGGTAGTCTCCCATAGCAGCAAACTCCATGGGTCGGCTCCTCAGCTTGTACCCTCCCGTCACGTACTTCACCGACTCCCCCATCTTAGAGAGCAGGGCTAGGCCTTGTTTCTTATTCAGGTCCTGAGGAGAAAAACGCCAACGGTTAGAGCCTCGTCTTATTCAGGTCCTGAGGGGGAAAACACCAACGGTTAGAGCCTCGTCTTATTCAGGTCCTGAGGAGAAAAACGCCAACGGTTAGAGCCTCGTCTTATTCAGGTCCTGAGGAGAAAAACGCCAACGGTTAGAGCCTCGTCTTATTCAGGTCCTGAGGAGAAAAACGCCAACGGTTAGAGCCTCGTCTTATTCAGGTCCTGAGGGGGAAAACGCCAACGGTTAGAGCCTCGTCTTATTCAGGTCCTGAGGAGAAAAACGGCAACGGTTAGAGCCTCGTCTTATTCAGGTCCTGAGGAGAAAAACACCAACGATTAGAGCCTTGTTTACCACTGTTACAACATTACACCAACAGATGTCTCAAGAGACTTTGATTGTAAATTCCTTCATGGCTTTATTAATTCACAGTGGGAGGTACGAGTCAGAAATGCATACAGGACTGTAATGCCAACATACTAACATACTAGGCGTATCCAGATTGTCATACCTTCATACCAGCCTTGTGCCATAACTGGGATATTCAGTAATACCGGTAATACCAGTAATATTTTCAAACCTCACTGAGCCTCTGTCATCCGAAGGTTAGCAATGTTAACAAGTACACGTAACATCCCATAGCGATTGCTAGCTAAATGCTAATGAGTGCATTGCAAACATTTCAGAAGAATATAGCAAAAAATATAAAAAAACGCAACATACAACAATTTCAAAGATTTTACTGAGTTTACATTTCATATGAAATAAATTAATGATGGCCTAATCTATGGATTTCACATGACTGGGAAATACAGCTATGCATCTGTTGGTCACAGATGCCTTTAAAAAAATAAAGTAGGGGCGTGGATCAGAAAACCAGTCAGTATCTGGTGAGAACTGTTTCCCTCGTTCAGCGCGACACCTCCTTCGCATAGAGTTGATTAGTTTCTGGATATTGGCGGGAACTGGAACACGCAGTCGTACACGTCGATCCAGAGCATCCCAAACATGCTTAATGGGTGACATGTCTGGTGAGAATGCAGGCTATGGAAGAACTGGGACATTTTCAGCTTACAGGAATTCTGTACAGATCCTTGCGACACGGGGCCGTGCATCATGAGGTGATGGCGGTGGATGAATGGCAACGACAATCGGCCTCAGGATCTCGTCACGGTATCATCTGTGCATTCAAATTGCCATCGATAAAATGCAATTGTGTTCGTTGTCCGTAGCTTATGCTTTCCCATACCATAACCTGTTGACAACATTAAAATCAGCAAACCTCTCGAACCCACACGACGCCATATACACTGTCTGACATCTCCCCGGTACAGTTGAAACCGGGATTCATCCGTGAAGAGCACACTTCTCCAACGTGCCAGTGGCCATCAAAGGTGAGCATTTTCCCACTGAAGTCAGTCAAGACGCCGAACTGCAGTCAGGTCAAGACCCTGGTGAGGACGACGAACACGCAGGTGAGCTTCCCTGAGACGGTTTCTAACAGTTTGTGTAGAAATCTGTAAGTCGCTCTGGATAAGAGCGTCTGCTAAATGACGTAAATGTAAATTATTTGGTTGTGCAAACCCACAGTTTAATCAGCTGTGGTTTCTGTTTGTGCAGATATCTTTGGTTGTGCAGTTTAATCAGCTGTCCGGGTGGCTGGTCTCAGACGATCCCGCAGGTGAAGTAGCCGGATGTGGAGGTCCTGGGTTGGCGTGGTTACACGTGGTCTGCGGTTGTGAGGCCGGTTGGACGTACTGCCAAATTCTCTAAAACATTCAATTCTCTGGCAACAGCTCTGGTGGACAATCCTGCAATCAGCATGCCAATTGAACGCTCCCTCAAAACTTGAGACATCTGTGGCATTGTGTTGTGTGATAAAACATCACTTTTTAGAGTGGCCTTTTATTGTCCCCAGTACAAGGTGCACCTGTGTAATGATCATACTGTTTAATCAGATTATTGATATGCCACACCTGTCAGGTGGATGGATTATCTTGGCAAAGGAGAAATGCTCACTAACAGGGGATGTAAACAAATGTGGTCACACTTTTTTGGGGAAATAAGCTTTTTGTGAGTATGGAACATTTCTGGGATCTTTTATTTCAGCTTAGCATTCATATTTCTGTTCAGATTAGAAGAATATGCCATTTAGCAGTCACTTTTACCCAAAGCGACTTATAGTAGCGAGTACATACATTTTCATACTGGTCCCCAGTGGGAATCGAACCCACAACCCTGGTGTTGCAAGAACCATGCTCTACCAACTGAGCTACACGTGATCTTTCACACCAGTGACTCGGTTTCGTTTCCCTGCCCTGCTGTTCTCTACACTGGTGTCAGAAGAGAGATTTTAATGCCGTCTCTTGACATAAGCTATTCGCAGGACAGACATTCCAGCTCATAAAGTTCTAAAAGTAACTAAAAAATGCGGCACGCAACAAAAAAAAAGAAATATTAGATAGTAAGGCTCTTGATCCAGGAGGGAACCATGAGGAGTTTGATTCAGCAAGAAGCTAACAGGCTAAATCAGGGGTCTTCAACGGGCAGATCGCCAGCTAAGCTAACCGGCTACATCAGGGGTCTTCAACGGGCAGATCGCCAGCTAAGCTAACCGGCTACATCAGGGATCTTCAACGGGCAGATCGCCAGCTAAGCTAACCGGCTACATCAGGGGTCTTCAACGGGCAGATCGCCAGCTAAGCTAATAGATCAGGGGTCTTCAACGGGCAGATCGCCAGCTAAGCTAATAGATCAGGGGTCTTCAACGGGCAGATCGCCAGCTAAGCTAACCGGCTACATCATGGGTCTTCAACGGGCAGATCGCCAGCTAAGCTAACCGGCTACATCAGGGGGCTTCAACGGGCAGATCGCCAGCTAAGCTAATAGATCAGGGGTCTTCAACGGGCAGATCGCCAGCTAAGCTAATAGATCAGGGGTCTTCAACGGGCAGATCGCCAGCTAAGCTAACTGGCTAGATCAGGGGTCTTCAACGGGCAGATCGCCAGCTAAGCTAACCAGCTACATCAGGGGGCTTCAACGGGCAGATCGCCAGCTAAGCTAACCAGCTAGATCAGGGGTCTTCAACGGGCAGATCGCCAGCTAAGCTAATAGATCAGGGGTCTTCAACGGGCAGATCGCCAGCTACCAGTAGCTCGCCAAGCAATGCTGAAAGTAAAATGTTCAATCTCAAACCGTCATAAACATAAATCTCCGGGCTACTATCTAATCAAAGCCACATCAACATGATCCCACCCTCCTGGTTAGCCACTATTAGCTTAAAAAGCCAAACCTAACAATATCTACCAATTCATTTCCAGCAGTGTTGGCCCCCGTCTCTCTGTTTGGTGCACAATATTAGTCTATCATGTAGCTAGTAAACAATGCTAAAGATAACTCTTTTGAAGGTAGACAGAAAGACTTTCCCAACAACCTTCTCAATTAAACGTTAACTGACAAAGTAGGCTTACCTGACAGAAAGATATCATGATTATTTGTATCAATTGGGTGGCCATTGTTTTCCCGTGACATGATCTGCAGCAGTAGGTCTAAGAGCAGAAACATCACTAGACCGACGCATTCCGCCATTGCTTAATACACAATTAAAGGGGAATCACATTAAATAAAATAAAAATCTAAGGATCACTCCGTTTTTTTTCCTGAGACATCACAATTGGTCTTCTGGTGTGATTTAAGCATTGACAACAACTCAGAACATCCAATAACAGCTGCTGTTTCTTTATGTACAATTATAATATTTTGAATAAAATACTGAAAAAAAATAAAAAATTAAAACAGGAAGAAAAAAAAAACTGAATTCTGGAAAATACCCCAAAATATTTTATGGGACCCACTTAGAGTTGTTTATTAACCATTATTTTATCTGGTATATTGACAGAAAACACGTCTCTTGTATTTTACGGACCAGGGAAGAGTTTCAGAAGAGAAGAATGTGTGTTTCTTGGCAATTTCTCACATGGAATAGCCTTCATTTCTCAGAACAAGAATAGACTGACGAGTTTCAGAATTAAGTTCTTTGTTTCTGGACATTTTGAGCCTGTAAATCAAACCCACAAATGCTGATGCTCCAGATACTCAACTAGTCTAAAGAAGGCCAGTTTTATTGCTTCTTGAATCAGAACAACAGTTTTCAGCTGTGCTAACATAATTGCAAAAGGGTTTTCTAATGATCAATTAGCCTTTTAAAATGATAATCTTGGATTAGCTAACAAAACGTGCCATTGGAACACAGGAGTGATGGTTGCTGATAATGGGCCTCTGTACGCCTATGTAGATATTCCATTAAAAAATCAGCCGTTTCCAGCTACAATAGTCATTTACAACATTAACAATGTCTACACTTTCTGATCAATTTGATGTTATTTTAATGGACCATTTTTTTTTTTGCTTTTCTTTCAAAAACAAGGACATTTTTAAGTGACCATAAACTGTTGAATGTTAGTGTAGATATTACCTCGACTAACTGGTGCCACCGCACACTGACTCTGTACGACACAGCGCAGAGAAGCGGGAGAAATGTTATAGCGGTATTTTGACATGCATAGGGGCTGCAGGTAGCCTAGTGGTTAGAGAGTAGAGGTTGCAGGTATCCTAGTGGTTAGAGTGTAGAGGAGGCAGGTAGCCTAGTGGTTAGAGTGTAGAGGAGGCAGGTAGCCTAGTGGTTAGAGTGTAGAGGAGGCAGGTAGCCTAGTGGTTAGAGTGTAGAGGTGGCAGGTAGCCTAGTGGTTAGAGTGTAGAGGAGGCAGGTAGCGTAGTGGTTAGAGTGTAGAGGAGGCAGGTAGCCTAGTGGTTAGAGTGTAGAGGTGGCAGGTAGCCTAGTGGTTAGAGTGTAGAGGAGGCAGGTAGTCTAGTGGTTAGAGTGTAGAGGAGGCAGGTAGTCTAGTGGTTAGAGTGTAGAGGAGGCAGGTATCCTAGTGGTTAGAGTGTAGAGGAGGCAGGTAGCCTAGTGGTTAGAGTGTAGAGGCGGCAGGTAGCCTAGTGGTTAGAGTGTAGAGGAGGCAGGTAGCCTAGTGGTTAGAGTGTAGAGGAGGCAGGTAGCCTAGTGGTTAGAGTGTAGAGGTGGCAGGTAGCCTAGTGGTTAGAGTGTAGAGGAGGCAGGTAGCCTAGTGGTTAGAGTGTAGAGGAGGCAGGTAGCCTAGTGGTTAGAGTGTAGAGGAGGCAGGTAGCCTAGTGGTTAGAGTGTAGAGGAGGTAGGTAGCCTAGTGGTTAGAGTGTAGAGGAGGCAGGTAGCCTAGTGGTTAGAGTGTAGAGGAGGCAGGTAGCCTAGTGGTTAGAGTGTAGAGGTGGCAGGTAGCCTAGTGGTTAGAGTGTAGAGGAGGCAGGTAGCCTAGTGGTTAGAGTGTAGAGGAGGCAGGTAGACTAGTGGTTAGAGTGTAGGGGTGGCAGGTAGACTAGTGGTTAGAGTGTAGAGGCGGCAGGTAGCCTAGTGGTTAGAGTGTAGAGGTGACAGGTAGCCTAGTGGTTAGAGTGTAGAGGTGGCAGGTAGCCTAGTGGTTAGAGTGTAGAGGTGGCAGGTAGCCTAGTGGTTAGAGTGTAGGGGAGGCAGGTAGCCTAGTGGTTAGAGTGGAGGGGTGGCAGGTAGCCTAGTGGTTAGAGTGTAGAGGTGGCAGGTAGCCTAGTGGTTAGAGTGTAGAGGAGGCAGGTAGCCTAGTGGTTAGAGTGTAGAGGAGGCAGGTAGTCTAGTGGTTAGAGTGTAGAGGAGGCAGGTAGTCTAGTGGTTAGAGTGTAGAGGAGGCAGGTAGCCTAGTGGTTAGAGTGTAGAGGAGGCAGGTAGCCTAGTGGTTAGAGTGTAGAGGAGGCAGGTAGCCTAGTGGTTAGAGTGGAGAGGAGGCAGGTAGACTAGTGGTTAGAGTGTAGAGGAGGCAGGTAGCCTAGTGGTTAGAGTGTAGAGGAGGCAGGTAGCCTAGTGGTTAGAGTGTAGAGGAGGCAGGTAGCCTAGTGGTTAGAGTGTAGAGGTGGCAGGTAGCATAGTGGTTAGAGTGTAGAGGTGGCAGGTAGCCTAGTGGTTAGAGTGTAGAGGAGGCAGGTAGCCTAGTGGTTAGAGTGTAGAGGAGGCAGGTAGTCTAGTGGTTAGAGTGTAGAGGAGGTAGGTAGCCTAGTGGTTAGAGTGGAGAGGAGGCAGGTAGCCTAGTGGTTAGAGTGGAGAGGAGGCAGGTAGCCTAGTGGTTAGAGTGTAGAGGAGGCAGGTAGCCTAGTGGTTAGAGTGTAGAGGAGGCAGGCAGCCTAGTGGTTAGAGTGTAGAGGAGGCAGGTAGCCTAGTGGTTAGAGTGTAGAGGAGGCAGGTAGCCTAGTGGTTAGAGTGTAGAGGAGGCAGGTAGCCTAGTGGTTAGAGTGTAGGTGTGGCAGGTAGCCTAGTGGTTAGAGTGTAGAGGAGGCAGGTAGCCTAGTGGTTAGAGTGGAGGTACGGCAGGTAGCCTAGTGGTTAGAGTGTAGGGGAGGCAGGTAACCTGGTGGTTAGAGTGTAGGGGAGGCAGGTAGCCTGGTGGTTAGAGTGTAGGGGAGGCAGGTAGCCTGGTGGTTAGAGTGTAGGGGAGGCAGGTAACCTAGTGGTTTGAGTGGAGGGGTGGCAGGTAGCCTAGTGGTTAGAGTGTAGAGGAGGCAGGTAGTCTAGTGGTTAGAGTGTAGAGGAGGCAGGTAGCCTAGTGGTTAGAGTGTAGAGGAGGCAGGTAGCCTAGTGGTTAGAGTGTAGAGGTGGCAGGTAGCCTAGTGGTTTGAGTGTAGAGGAGGCAGGTAGCCTAGTGGTTAGAGTGTAGAGGTGGCAGGTATCCTAGTGGTTAGAGTGTAGAGGAGGCAGGTAGCCTAGTGGTTAGAGTGTAGAGGAGGCAGGTAGTCTAGTGGTTAGAGTGTAGAGGAGGCAGGTAGCCTAGTGGTTAGTATGTGTAGACCATGTATCTGATGCTGTCTGGACAGTGAAACAGCACCTCTCTGTCTCAGTATGTGTAGACCATGTATCTGATGCTGTCTGGACAGTGAAACAGCATCTCTCTGTCTCAGTATGTGTAGACCATGTATCTGATGCTGTCTGGACAGTGAAACAGCATCTCTCTGTCTCAGTATGTGTAGACCATGTATCTGATTCTGTCTGGACAGTGAAACAGCATCTCTCTGTCTCAGTATGTGTAGACCATGTATCTGATGCTGTCTGGACAGTGAAACAGCATCTCTCTGTCTCAGTATGTGTAGACCATTTATCTGATGCTGTCTGGACAGTGAAACAGCACCTCTCTGTCTCAGTATGTGTAGACCATGTATCTGATGCTGTCTAGACAGTGAAACAGCATCTCTCTGTCTCAGTATGTGTAGACCATGTATCTGATGCTGTCTGGACAGTGAAACAGCATCTCTCTGTCTCAGTATGTGTAGACCATGTATCTGATGCTGTCTGGACAGTGAAACAGCATCTCTCTGTCTCAGTATGTGTAGACCATGTATCTGATGCTGTCTGGACAGTGAAACAGCATCTCTCTGTCTCAGTATGTGTAGACCATGTATCTGATGCTGTCTGGACAGTGAAACAGCACCTCTCTGTCTCAGTATGTGTAGACCATGTATCTGATGCTGTCTGGACAGTGAAACAGCACCTCTCTGTCTCAGTATGTGTAGACCATGTATCTGATGCTGTCTGGACAGTGAAACAGCACCTCTCTGTCTCAGTATGTGTAGACCATGTATCTGATGCTGTCTGGACAGTGAAACATCACCTCTCTGTCTCAGTATGTGTAGACCATGTATCTGATGCTGTCTGGACAGTGTAACAGCACCTCTCTGTCTCAGTATGTGTAGACCATGTATCTGATGCTGTCTGGACAGTGAAACATCACCTCTCTGTCTCAGTATGTGTAGACCATGTATCTGATGCTGTCTGGACAGTGAAACAGCACCTCTCTGTCTCAGTATGTGTAGACTATGTATCTGATGCTGTCTGGACCAAAATAATATGGCATGTTGTGACCGTAGCATTTGATTGATTGATGCCAGAAAACATTTGGCCTCCCTTGATACATTTGTTAAAATACAATAATGGGTTGTCCTGGTGCAGCAAAACACCCCCCAAGGGAGGCCAGGTTGGATTTGGCTTCACACCAATCAAATCTAGCAAAACGCCCCCCAAGGGAGGCCAGGTTGGATTTGGCTTCACACCAATCAAATCTAGCAAAACGCCCCCCAAGGGAGGCCAGGTTGGATTTGGCTTCACACCAATAAAATCTAGCAAAACGCCCCCCAAGGGAGGCCAGGTTGGATTTGGCTTCACACCAATCAAATCCTAAACATAATTTAATTTTTTCTGGTCTGCTTGTGTTGATGTCCTGCAGTAGCTAGCTAACTAAATAGGCCCTTTTCTTAAGCCATGGACGGAGATTGGGATTTAGACTTGATATTTGTACAAGGTCTCTTTAAAACATCAGGTTTGTGATAACAACATGCAAGAGATCAGTCATTATTCATTCATTGCTGTGATCATTGATCTCCTGAAGAAGCTATCCCTCTTCCTTTCGCTCTGTGCCCCAGAATATTTGTATGTGTTTTTCAAGTTACCAGGTTATTAACTAGCTAGTCAATGGGGTAACAGGACTGAACAAAGTGTCAACAAATGGTTAACAACTTTGACGCGTAAGTAGTTTCAGAACGGCCCACGACATGGTTTATGAATGTGAAATGAGGTGCAGGCGATCCCGCTATAGGAAGATAAAATGCTGTGCTGGTAATACGGGTCAGATGTTTCAACATGGTTTATGAATGTGAAATGAGGTGCAGGCGATCCCGCTATAGGAAGATAAAATGCTGGTAATACGGGTCAGATGTTTCAACATGGTTTATGAATGTGAAATGAGGTGCAGGCGATCCCGCTATAGGAAGATAAAATGCTGTGCTGGTAATACGGGTCAGATGTTTCAACATGGTTTATGAATGTGAAATGAGGTGCAGGCGATCCCGCTATAGGAAGATAAAATGCTGTGCTGGTAATACGGGTCAGATGTTTCAACATGGTTTATGAATGTGAAATGAGGTGCAGGCGATCCCGCTATAGGAAGATAAAATGCTGTGCTGGTAATACGGGTCAGATGTTTCAACATGGTTTATGAATGTGAAATGAGGTGCAGGCGATCCCGCTATAGGAAGATAAAATGCTGTGCTGGTAATACGGGTCAGATGTTTCAACATGGTTTATGAATGTGAAATGAGGTGCAGGCGATCTCGCTATAGGAAGATAAAATGCTGTGCTGGTAATACGGGGTCAGATGTTTCAACATGGTTTGTGAATGACGCTAACAAATCTGCTTGTTTCTCAGAAACAAAAAGCCAAGCCTGATCATTACAACAATTATTACCTGGGAGATGTTTTTCATAGTCGCACAGTGCACCCAAATTAAAACGTCCCGTCAACAGCAAAATATTTTATTGCATTTTAGAGCTCTGACTGCAGGTATTTACTTAGAAAGTAACTACAAATATTCAAATGTATATAAAAAAAATATCACAAAAAAATGGCACTATTGACATTGTTGAAAAATCATCACATTGCTATTTCCAAATACCCCGGGATAGAGTATATACGGTATACCGCCCAAGCCGATAACATACCTTAGCAGAGAGGAAGGCATTGAAGTGTTCGTTGAACGACAGGACAGGATGGTCAGCCACTCTCTTCAGGAACTTATCCAGAGCCTTCCTTCTCGTCTCAACAAACTCCTCAGAGAACCGGTCAACCACCCCCTTCATCACAAACTTCTCTGGGAGGGGCTGGAGGGGGCAGAGAGAGAGAGAGAGAGAGAGAGAGAGAGAGAGAGAGAGAGAGAGAGGGGGGGGGGGAGAGAGAGAGGGGGGGGAGAGGGGAAGAGAGAGAGAGAGAGAGAGAGAGAGAGAGAGAGAGGGGAAGAGAGAGAGAGAGAGAGAGAGAGAGAGAGAGGGGGGGAAGAGAGAGAGAGAGAGAGAGAGAGGGGGGGAAGAGAGAGAGAGAGAGAGAGAGACAGAGAGAGAGAGAGAGAGAGAGAGGAAGAGAGAGAGAGGGGGGGAGAGAGAGAGAGAGAGAGACAGAGAGAGAGAGAGAGAGAGAGAGAGAGAGGGGGGGGGGGGGAGAGAGAGGGAAGAGAGAGTCAACCAAGAGGAATAAGACTTTGGTTTTCCGAGTTGGGGTTCAGATCCTACCAGTTACGCTTGTACATAACTTACTGGTATGAGATGTGTAGTCTAGGGTTAGGGGTCAGGGTTAACCTACTGGTATGAGATGTGTAGTCTAGGGTCAGGGGTCAGGGTTAACCTACTGGTATGAGATGTGTAGTCTAGGGTCAGGGGTCAGGGTTAACCTACTGGTATGAGATGTGTAGTCTAAAGTCAGGGGTCAGGGTTAACCTACTGGTATGAGATGTGTAGTCTAGGGTCAGGGGTCAGGGTTAACCTACTGGTATGAGATGTGTAGTCTAGGGTTAGGGGTCAGGGTCAGGGTTAACCTACTGGTATGGGATGTGTAGTCTAGGGTCAGGGGTCAGGGTTAACCTACTGGTATGAGATGTGTAGTCTAGGGTTAGGGGTCAGGGTTAACCTACTGGTATGAGATGTGTAGTCTAGGGTTAGGGGTTAGGGGTCAGGGTTAACCTACTGGTATGAGATGTGTAGTCTAGGGTCAGGGGTCAGGGTTAACTTACTGGTATGAGATGTGTAGTCTAGGGTTAGGGGTCAGGGTTAACCTACTGGTATGGGATGTGTAGTCTAGGGTTAGGGGTCAGGGTTAACCTACTGGTATGGGATGTGTAGTCTAGGGTTAGGGGTCAGGGTTAACCTACTGGTATGAGATGTGTAGTCTAAAGTCAGGGGTCAGGGTTAACCTACTGGTATGAGATGTGTAGTCTAGGGTTAGGGGTCAGGGGTCAGGGTTAACCTACTGGTATGAGATGTGTAGTCTAGGGTTAGGGGTCAGGGTTAACCTACTGGTATGGGATGTGTAGTCTAGGGTTAGGGGTCAGGGGTCAGGGTTAACCTACTGGTATGAGATGTGTAGTCTAGGGTCAGGGGTCAGGGTTAACCTACTGGTATGAGATGTGTAGTCTAGGGTTAGGGGTCAGGGTTAACCTACTGGTATGAGATGTGTAGTCTAGGGTTAGGGGTTAGGGGTCAGGGTTAACCTACTGGTATGAGATGTGTAGTCTAGGGTCAGGGGTCAGGGTTAACTTACTGGTATGAGATGTGTAGTCTAGGGTTAGGGGTCAGGGTTAACCTACTGGTATGGGATGTGTAGTCTAGGGTTAGGGGTCAGGGTTAACCTACTGGTATGGGATGTGTAGTCTAGGGTTAGGGGTCAGGGTTAACCTACTGGTATGAGATGTGTAGTCTAAAGTCAGGGGTCAGGGTTAACCTACTGGTATGAGATGTGTAGTCTAGGGTTAGGGGTCAGGGGTCAGGGATAACCTACTGGTATGAGATGTGTAGTCTAGGGTTAGGGGTCAGGGTCAGGGTTAACCTACTGGTATGAGGTGTGTGGGCTGAGTGTCCTCCAGCTTGGTCCTGAGCCAGTCAAAGTCCTGGTAGCGCCTCCTGACAGAGTACTCTGGTAGGTCAAACTCCACCCGCGTTGTCTGGAGAGAGAGAGAGAAAGAGAGGGTTACACTGGGTTACCTAACCCTTAACCTATTAACCAATGCCATTCATTGACTCCAGCTCAGCGTTCAACACCACAGTGCCCTCAAAGCTCATCACCAAGCTAAGGACCCTGGGACTAAACACCTCCCTCTGAAACTGGATCCTGGACTTCCTGACGGGACACCCCCAGGTGGTGAGGGTAGGTAGCAACACATCCGCCACACTGATCCTCAACACGGGGGCCCCTCTGGGGGGCGTGCTAAGTCCCCTCCTGTACTCCCTGTTCACTCATGACTGCCTGGCCAGGCACAACTCCAACACAATCATTAAGTTTGCCGATGACAACAGTGGTAGGCCTGATCACCGACAACGATGAGGAGGTCAGGAGGTCAGAGACCTGGATGTGTGGTGCAAGGACAACAACCTCTTCCTCAATGAGATCAAGACAAAGGAGATGATTTTGGACAACAGGAAAAGGAAGACAGAGCACGCCCCCATTCTCATCAACGGGGCTGTAGTGGAGCAGGTCGAGAGCTTCAAATTCCTTTGTGTCCACATCACCAACAAACTAACATGGTCCAAGCACACCAAGACAGTCGTGAAGAGGGCACGACAACACCTATTCCCCCTCAGGAGACTGAAAAGATTTGGCATGGGTCCTCAGATCCTCAAAAGATTTTATAGCTGCACCATCGAGAGCATCCTGACGGGTAGCGGTACTGGAGCGCCAAGTCTTGGTCCAAGAGGCTTCTAAACAGCTTCTACCCCCAAGCCATAAGACTCCTGAACAGCTAATCAAATGGCTACCCAGACTATTTGCATTGCCCCCCCCCCCTGCCCCCACGCTGCTGCTACTCTCTGTTATTATCTTTGCATAGTCACGTTAATAACTCCACCTAGTACATGTACATATCCACTCTTCTGGGAAGGCTTTCCACTAGATGTTGGAACATTGCTGTTATAACAGCCTCCACTCTTCTGGGAAGGCTTTCCACTAGATGTTGGAACATTGCTGCTATAACAGCCTCCAGTCTTCTGGGAAGGCTTTCCACTAGATGTTGGAACATTGCTGCTATAACAGCCTCCACTCTTCTGGGAAGGCTTTCCACTAGATGTTGGAACGTTGTTGTGGAGACTTGCTTCCATTCAGCCACAAGAGCATTAGTGAGATCGGGCACTGATGCTGTGCGATTAGGCCTGGCTCGCAGTCAGCGTTCCAATTCAACCCAAAGGTGTTCGATGGGGTTCAGGTCAGGGCTTGTGCAGGCCAGTCAAGTTCTTCCACACTGATCTCAACAAACGTGCTTTGTGCACGGGGGCATTGTCATGTTGAAACAGGAAAGGGCCTTCCCCAAACTGTTGCCACAAAGTTGGAAGTACAGAATCATCTAGAATGTCATTGTATGATGTAGCGTTATGATTTCCCTTCATTGGAACTAAGGGGCCTGAACCATGAAACACAGCCCCAGACCATTATTCCTCCTCCACCAAACTTTACAGTTGGCACTATGCGTTGGGGCAGGTAGCGTTCTCCTGGCATCTGCCAAACCAAGATTCATCCGTTGGACTGCCAGATGGTGAAGCGTGATTCATCATCCAAGATAATTTGTTTCCGCTGCTCCAGAGTCCAATGGAGGTGAGCTTTACACCACTCCAGCCGATTCTTGGCATTGCGCATTGTGATCTTAGGCTTGTGTGCAGCTGCTCGGCCATGGAAACTCATTTCATGAAGCTCTTGATGTACAGTTCTTGTTCTGACGTTGCTTCCAGAGGCAGTTTGGTAGTGAGTGTTGCAACCCGAAGACAGATGATTTCTACGCACTACTGTGCACTTCAGCACTCGGGGGTCCCGTTTTGTGAGCTTGTGTGGCCTACCACTTCACAGCTGAGCCATTGTGACTATCGGGTTCTTGGTCACCTCCCTGACCAAGGCCCTTCTCCCCAATTGCTCAGTTCAGCCGGGCGGCCAGCTCTAGAAAGTGTCTTGGTGGTTCCAAACTTCTTCCATTTAAGAATGATGGAGGTCACTGTGTTCTTGGATTCGACATTTTGAACATTGAGATATTAAAGACATGATAGATCAGACGCATAGTATATTAAGGAGTGAAAGAGACTGGGTCGCTGTAGAAAGACAGATAGCTGTGGAATGTGTTGGGTGGACAAGAGGAGAGCAATGTGTTGATACAGTGGAGACAGATGGACATCTGTGGATTAGATGAAGGAGGGGTTGAGGTCAGAAGGTGAGGACAGATTCTCATCTGGGAGTAATAAAGGTTTGGTATCCTGTTACCCTCTTTATTCTCTTCCTGTAAAACCATAAGATGTAACCATTGGAGAGAAGGAGGAGGGTCTTAAGTGGGATATATATTTACAGTTGAAGTCGGAAGTTTACATACACTTAGGTTGGAGTCCTTAAAAACTGTTTTTCAACCACTCCACACATTTCTTGTTAACAAACTATAGTTATGCAAGTCGGACAAAAGTAATTTTTTCAACAATTGTTTACAGACAGATTATTTCACTTATAATTCACTGTATCACAATTCCACTGGGTCAGAAGTTTACATACACTAAGTTGACTCTGCCTTTAAACAGCTTGGAAAATTCCAGAAAATGATGTCATGGCTTTAGAAGCTTCTGATCATTTGGGTCAATTGGAGGTGTACCTGTGGATGTATTTCAAGACCTACCTTCAAACTCAGTGCCTCTTTGCTTGACATCATGGGAAAGATGTAAAGAAATCAGCCAAGACCTCAGAGAAAAAAAATTGTAGACCTCCACAAGTCTGGTTTGTCCTTGGGAGCAAATGCCTGAAGGTACCACGTTCATCTGTACAAACAATAGTACGCAAGTTTAAACACCATGGCACCATGCAGCCGTCATACCGCTCAGGAAGGAGACACGTTCTGTCTCCTAGAGATGAACGTACTTTGGTAAGAAAAATGCAAATCAATCCCAGAACAGCAGCAAAGGACCTTGTGAAGATGCTGGAGGAAACGGGTACAAAAGTATCTATATCCACATTAAAACGAGTCCTATATCGACATAACCTGAAAGGCCGCTCAGCAAGGAAGAAGCCACTGCTCCAAAACCACCATCAAAAAGCCAGACTACGGTTTGCAACTGCACATGGGGACAAAGATCGTACTTTTTGGAGAAATGTCCTCTGCTCTGATGAAACAAAAATAGAACTGTTTGGCCATAATGACCATCGTTATGTTTGGAGGAAAAAGGGGGAGGCTAGCAAGCCGAAGAACACCATCCCAACTGTGAAGCACGGGGGTTGCAGCATCATGTTGTGGGGGTGCTTTGCTGCAGGAGGGACTGGTGCACTTCACAAAATAGATGGCATCATGAGGGAGGAAAATGATGTGGATATAGTAAAGCAACATCTCAAGACATCAGTCAGGAAGTTAAAGCTTGGTCACAAATGGGTCTTCCAAATGAACAATGACCCCAAGCATACTTCCAAAGTTGTGGCAAAATGGCTTAAGGACAAAAAAGTCAAGGTATTGGAGTGGCCATCACAAAGCCCTGATCTCAAACCTATAGAAATGTTGTGGGCAGAACTGAAAAAGCGTGTGTGAGCAAGGAGGCCTACAAACCTGACTCAGTTACACCAGCTCTGTCAGGAGGAATGGGCCAAAATTCACCTAACTTATTGTGGGAAGCTTGTGGAAGGATACCCTAAATGGATGAGTCGGTCAGTCTATTGGATGAGTCGGTCAGTCTATTGGATGAGTCGGTCGGATGAGTCGGTCGGTCTATTGGATGAGTCGGTCGGTCTATTGGATGAGTTGGATGAGTCGGTCAGTCTATTGGATGAGTCGGTCGGATGAGTCGGTCGGTCTACTGGATGAGTCGGTCGGTCTACTGGATGAGTCGGTCGGTCTACTGGATGAGTCGGTCAGTCTATTGAATGAGTCGGTCTATTGGATGAGTTGGATGAGTCGGTCAGTCTATTGGATGAGTCGGTCGGTTTACTGGATGAGTCGGTCGGTCTATTGGATGAGTCGGTCAGTCTATTGGATGAGTTGGTCGGATGAGTCGGTCGGTCTACTGGATGAATCGGTCAGTCTACTGGATGAATCGGTCAGTCTACTGGATGAGTCGGTCAGTCTACTGGATGAGTCGGTCAGTCTACTGGATGAGTCGGTCAGTCTACTGGATGAGTCGGTCAGTCTACTGGATGAGTCGGTCAGTCTACTGGATGAGTCGGTCGGTCTACTGGATGAGTCGGTCGGTCTACTGGATGAGTCGGTCGGTCTACTGGATGAGCCGGTCGGTCTATTGGATGAGCCGGTCGGTCTATTGGATGAGTTGGTCGGATGAGCCGGTCGGTCTATTGGATGAGCCGGTCGGTCTATTGGATGAGTTGGTCGGATGAGCCGGTCGGTCTATTGGATGAGTCGGTCGGTCTATTGGATGAGCCGGTCGGTCTATTGGATGAGTCGGTCGGTCTATTGGATGAGTCGGTCGGTCTATTGGATGAGTCGGTCGGTCTATTGGATGAGCCGGTCGGATGAGTCGGTCGGTCTATTGGATGAGTCGGTCGGTCTATTGGATGAGTCGGTCGGTCTATTGGATGAGTCGGTCGGATGAGCCGGTCGGTCTATTGGATGAGTCGGTCGGTCTATTGGATGAGCCGGTCGGTCTATTGGATGAGTCGGTCGGTCTATTGGATGAGTCGGTCGGTCTATTGGATGAGTCGGTCGGTCTATTGGATGAGCCGGTCGGATGAGCCGGTCGGTCTATTGGATGAGTCGGTCGGTCTATTGGATGAGCCGGTCGGTCTATTGGATGAGTCGGTCGGATGAGCCGGTCGGTCTATTGGATGAGTCGGTCGGTCTATTGGATGAGCCGGTCGGTCTATTGGATGAGTCGGTCGGTCTATTGGATGAGTCGGTCGGTCTATTGGATGAGTCGGTCGGTCTATTGGATGAGTCGGTCGGTCTATTGGATGAGCCGGTCGGATGAGCCGGTCGGTCTATTGGATGAGTCGGTCGGTCTATTGGATGAGCCGGTCGGTCTATTGGATGAGTTGGATGGTCTATTGGATGAGCCGGTCGGTCTATTGGATGAGCCGGTCGGTCTATTGGATGAGCCGGTCGGTCTATTGGATGAGTCGGTCGGTCTATTGGATGAGCCGGTCGGTCTATTGGATGAGTTGGATGGTCTATTGGATGAGCCGGTCGGTCTATTGGATGAGCCGGTCGGATGAGTCGGTCGGTCTATTGGATGAGTCGGTCGGTCTATTGGATGAGTCGGTCGGTCTATTGGATGAGTCGGTCGGTCTATTGGATGAGTCGGTCGGTCTATTGGATGAGCCGGTCGGTCTATTGGATGAGTCGGTCGGTCTATTGGATGAGCCGGTCGGTCTATTGGATGAGCCGGTCGGTCTATTGGATGAGCCGGTCGGTCTATTGGATGAGCCGGTCGGTCTATTGGATGAGCCGGTCGGTCTACTGGATGAGTCGGTCGGTCTATTGGATGAGTCGGTCGGTCTATTGGATGAGTCGGTCGGTCTATTGGATGAGTCGGTCGGTCTATTGGATGAGCCGGTCGGATGAGCCGGTCGGTCTATTGGATGAGTCGGTCGGTCTATTGGATGAGCCGGTCGGTCTATTGGATGAGTCGGTCGGATGAGCCGGTCGGTCTATTGGATGAGTCGGTCGGTCTATTGGATGAGCCGGTCGGTCTATTGGATGAGTCGGTCGGTCTATTGGATGAGTCGGTCGGTCTATTGGATGAGTCGGTCGGTCTATTGGATGAGCCGGTCGGATGAGCCGGTCGGTCTATTGGATGAGTCGGTCGGTCTATTGGATGAGCCGGTCGGTCTATTGGATGAGTTGGATGGTCTATTGGATGAGTCGGTCGGTCTATTGGATGAGCCGGTCGGATGAGCCGGTCGGTCTATTGGATGAGCCGGTCGGTCTATTGGATGAGTCGGTCGGTCTATTGGATGAGCCGGTCGGTCTATTGGATGAGTTGGATGGTCTATTGGATGAGTCGGTCGGTCTATTGGATGAGCCGGTCGGATGAGCCGGTCGGTCTATTGGATGAGTCGGTCGGTCTATTGGATGAGTCGGTCGGTCTATTGGATGAGTCGGTCGGTCTATTGGATGAGCCGGTCGGATGAGTCGGTCGGTCTATTGGATGAGTCGGTCGGTCTATTGGATGAGCCGGTCGGTCTATTGGATGAGCCGGTCGGTCTATTGGATGAGTCGGTCGGTCTATTGGATGAGTCGGTCGGTCTATTGGATGAGCCGGTCGGTCTATTGGATGAGTTGGATGGTCGGTCTATTTGATGACAATATAAAAACACAGAATTCTAATTGCAAGAATGCTCACTGAATGTAAGGGGCATGTTCTGTACTACACTGAACAAAAATAAACCCCAAAAAACATGCAACAACTTCAAAGATTTTACTGAGTTACAGTTCACATGGTAGAGAAATTAACATTCCATTCTCTGGCAACAGCTCTGGTGGACATTCCTGCAGTCAGCATGCCAATTGCACTCTCCTTCTAAACTTCAGACATCTGTGGCATTGTGTTGTGTGATAAAACTTCTCATTTTTGAGTGGCCTTTTATTGTCCCCAGCACAAGGTCCACCTGTGTGATGATCATGCTGTTTAATCAGCTTCTTGATATGCCACACCTGTCAGGTGGATGGATTATCTTGGCAAAGGAGAAATGCTCACTAACAGGGGATATAAACAAATTTGTGCACTAAATGTGCGTAATGGAACATTTCGGGGATATTTTATTTCAGCTCGTAAAACATGGGACCAACACTTTACATGTTGCGTTTATTTTTGTGCAGTATACCATGCTTCCATCCACATTACAGGTAGTATTTTCCACATCTCCTGGGTGGACCTACCTTAGTGGTGACCTTGTAGGTGATGTAAGTCTCCATAGTGGAGACGTGTTTCTTCGGATCGTCGACGGTAACAAAGAGGTCACGTGTTTCTCCCTCCAGGTCGTCATCCAGCTGCAGCCGGTTCAGGAGGGAAGATGAGGAGGCGGGACTAGATGTCTCCACCGGCGTCCCATTGGGCAGACTCAGATCCTAGAAGCAGAAAACAAGTAAATAGCAACATAATTAGTACTGGATGTGTCCCAAAATGGCACCCTATGGGCCCTGGTCAAAAGTAGTGCCCTACCGTTTTACAGGCCACAGTTGCTATGCGAATAACCTCCGCTGTAACCTAGCCCATTTGCTTCCGTTTGGTTCCTGGTGAAGACACCCCAGTCTTCCAGATGTTAGTTCATAGGTTTCTATTATTATCCACTTGTGTTTTACAGACCGGTGCTGCCAGCTTGAGGAGAGGCTGAGCCCAGCCAGGAGGGATGCATCCCAAATGGCACCCTTTATTAAAGCACTAATTTAGGCCAGAGCCTCAAACGTAGAGCAATATATAGGGAATAGGGTGGCATTGGAGCCGCAGACCAATCAGCAGGCAGGCAGCTAACAGGAAAACAATCACCAGTACTGACCACCTGGCTAGCGTTTTGGTACTGACCACCTGGCTAGCGTTTTGGTACTGACCACCTGGCTAGCGTTTTGGTACTGACCACCTGGCTAGCGTTTTGGTACTGACCACCTGGCTAGCGTTTTGGTACTGACCACCTGGTTAACATTTTGGTACTGACCACCTGGTTAACGTTTTGGTACTGACCACCTGGCTAACGTTTTGGTACTGACCATCTACATAGCAGCCTCACATGAAGCTCTCTCCCTCTCCTCTCAATATGCACAGCACCCTAAACACTGTGCATCCCAAATGGTACCCTATTCCCTTTATAGTGCACTACTTTTGGCCAGGGCCCATAGCACTATATAGGGAATAGGGAGCCTGGTCATGGCGCCAGCGATAACAGCCCCCTCCCAGAGCTTTAGGACAGCAGCTTACGATGTGCTCCAGTGTCCCTCACTTGGAGCATAGCGGACATGCAGGAGTTTCCACTTTGCCCCAGCAGAACAGGTTTGATGAGCTGGGTAGGACATGCACCACCTGGATCAAGAATTTAATGCGGTGTGGTTCTGCCTGCCTACAAACCTTTCCTGTCCACCGCCTGCTGCCACCTCATCCAGGCACCTTGCTGTCTCATTCCCACTGCTCTGCTGAACTTCTCCTCTTTCACAGCTGCTGATCTTCCTCTCAAAGTTTTCAACAGTGGAGATGGGGACTTCATGGATGAACAGAGGCCAGAGTATTCTTGGGAGGATGCCATTCTGATACATCCATGCTTTTAACTTGCCGGCCATTCCTGACCGGTCAACCTCTCTCAGCTAGCTCTCCAGGTCCTGATACCGTAAATTCCAGACTATAAGCCGCAACTTTTTTCCCAGGCTTTGAACCTCGCGGCTTAAACAATGACGCGGCTAATATATGGATTTTTCCCGCTTTCAATTTTTTCTGTGACGTGCTCAGTTTTTTGGCGGCATGAAGCTTTCATTAGACCAATGAAATTGCCGAACGGGTTAAGGTCAAACAACTTTTTACTTTACTGTTTAGATTAAATCGAGCGCTCTCAAACTTCCCATTATTCTGATTACGGTAGTCATTTTGTCACCCTCATCATGGCAAAGACACGGAGAAATGCATATGATGCAGCTTTCAAGTTGAAGGCGATTGATCTGGCTGTTGGAAAAGGAAATAGAGCTGCTGCACGGGAGCTTGGTCTTAATGAGTCGATGATAAGACGTTGGAAACAGCAGCGTGAGGAATTGACTCAGTGCAAAAAGACAACTAAAGCTTACTGCTCATTTTTTATTTTTTGTTACAAGCCGTGTTTCGTTAAAGCCTGTGTAAAGTTAATTTGTTTCAATGTACCGGTAGGCACCTGCGGCTTATAGACATGTGCGGCTTATTTATGTTCAAAATATATATATTTTTTTTATTCAGTGGGTGCGGCTTATATTCAGGTGCGCTTAATAGTCCGGAAATGACGGTAGTTGGTCTGGATTTATGTTATGTCCTTCAGGCTGCTGTTAAAACACCTTGCCAAGGCTCTGAACTGGCTAAACCGAGACGGTGGGGATCAGTGTCCCTGCAAAGTGGAATCTGTCTACGACCTTGCCCTTCTTCAACACCATCAACCTTGATTTTGTTGGCTTCAAGATCATTCTCGGCCATCCAGTCAGCTTCTCCAACCCTTGCAGAATTCACCTGCTTCCTGGCACTGACTCTGTGGTGACTGGCAGGTTGTCCATAAAAGGCTCCGATTGGTGGTTGTCGCACCCAAGACTTGGTTCGGGGCCCCTGGCAATCAGCTTCAGCAGACTTCATAATCATGTTAATAGCCAGGGAAAACAGGACCACAGGGATGATGTAGCCTGTGATAATTCCCACCTCCAGGCTGTGCCACTCTGATGTTACTGACCCTGATGAGGTCTGCCACTTTGTCTGGGACGTGGTGTTTTGTCATTGTAGTCTGCAACAGCTTGTGAGGGATCGATCCGTAGGTGTTGGTCAAGGTCAAGCCAGAGCACTGCCAGGTTTGGTTCGGGGGCCCCGGCACTCAGCTTCAGAAGACTTGTTACCTCGACTAACCGGTGTCCCCGCACATTGACTCTGTACCGGTACCCCCTGTATATAGCCTCACGTGTACTATTTTACTGCTGCTGTTTAATAATTTTTTACTTCACACTTTTTTTCTTCTTAAAACTTATTAAAGTATTGTTGGTTAAAAGGGCTTGTAAGTAAGCATTACACCTGTTGTATTCGGCGCATGTGACTAATAAAATGTGATTTGATTTGTTCATCACCAGGGCAACAGGATCCCTTGTTCTCTCGCGCTTCTCTGATGAGCTGGGTCACCACACAGTGTGCTCCAAACACCCAGGTACTTTTGGGATGCTTCCCTTTTGGACCCATCTGTCGATGTAGCAGTTCTCAGAGAGGAAGTCTGCCAGCTGCCTGGATACAATGCTGAATAAATTCTTCCCTTGGACAATTAGCAAGGAGATAATCCTGAATTGGTCGATTCTCTCAGAATCTTCTTCCTTCGGGATCTAAACTCCTTCGGTGAATCTCCACTGCTGTGCAACCTTGCCTCTCCACCAGATGACCTTAAATATCTGCCAGAGCCGCTTGAGTAACACAGGGCAGTACTTGTAGACCTTATACGGGACTACGCTTGGTCCAGGAGTTGAGCTAGACCTTGCCCTCTTCACAATATCCTGTATTTCTTTTAACGAGTAGCTCCCTGTTGTCGAACTCTGTGACCGGTGCTGGTGGGTTTAATCAAGATGTTACACTGGCCCAACTCCTGTTCCTTGTCGGAGTCACTGTATGGTAATGGTCAATCTCCTCTTTGGAACAAACCAGGTTCCCACTGCGCTTCTGTCCTAGTAGCTGCTTTGTGAAACCAAAGGGATTTGCTATAAAGGCAGTTAGCTTCCTGGCTCTTTCCTTCTGCCGTCTTCTACTGTATGCCATTCAGCCCTACGCTTCTTTCTCAAGATGCTCCGTAGTTCTGCCTGGCAGTACCTTAGTTTTATTTTAATTTTTTTAATTACCCCTTTATCATGATATCCAATTGGTAGTTACAGTCTTGTCCCATCACTGCAACTCCCGTACGGACTCGGGAGAGGCGAAGGTCGAGAGCCATGCATCCTCCGAAACACAACGCACTGCTTCTTGACACAATGCTCGCTTAAACCGGAAGCCAGCCGCACCAATGTGTTGGAGGAAACACTGTACAACTGGCGTCCGAAGTCAGCGTGCACTGCGCCCGGCCCGCCACAAGGAGTCGCTAGTGCGCGTCCGATTTGGTCCTGCCCAATGTTACCTCTAATCTTTTTGGCACTGAGCAAATTTCAGCTCTGCTGAGCGCAAACTTGAACGTTGTTAAAATTCTGGGCAACTTCCAGCGCGTGCGTTTACTGTGAACCTTGAGGCTATACCGGCTTTCAGTTACAGTTTTACTGTGAACCCTGAGGCTGTACCGGCTTTCAGTTACAGTTTTACTGTGAACCCTGAGGCTGTACCTGCTTTAAGTTACAGTTTTACTGTGAACACTGAGGCTGTACCTGCTTTAAGTTAGTTTTACTGTGAACACTGAGGCTGTACCTGCTTTAAGTTACAGTTTTACTGTGAACACTGAGGCTGTACCTGCTTTAAGTTACAGTTTTACTGTGAACACTGAGGCTGTACCCGCTTTAAGTTACAGTTTTAACAATGGACATGTAGACTACTGTGTCTATTTGATCATAATGTAGGCCTACCAGAGTGGCCTACCATCAAAAACAATGGATAAATGCATCCCATAACATTTTAACATGGAAATAGCTGTTCTATCATTCAGCCTACAGTAGCAGCCAATGTGTGGTGTTCAATGTAGGACCTACATTCCAGGAGAGTTTTGAAAGAAACATGTAGGGCTTGACATTAACCTGTTTATCCACTTGTCCTTCAGACAAGGAGGTGACTGAAAATGTTGTTGTGCTGTTTGATGCAAGAAACCACTTTTCAAAATAAAATGCATTATTATTCCCACACCATTATTACAGAGAACCAGACAAACTATGCTACCCTCTGACTATTGGCTACTTAGCTAATTCAAGCCTGTCTCAAAATGCAAAGCTCTTTACCTGACTCACTTTTCAAAGATGTCTAGAAATGGACATGTTTTGTGCTCTTGTAGGAAACAATCACTTCCCCTATTGCTGACTACAAATGGTTTATAACTGGGCTAATAACTCACTAACTAGCAAAGGATATGAACAAAACGTGCACACGGTGGCTACACTCAGGTCTCGCTCAAAACAAGCACATCTACTCACGACCGCTCATGCTGTAAACACAGTCCAGTTCAGCTAGTCACGACCGCTCATGCTGTAAACACAGTCCAGTTCAAAGTAAATGGCACAGATCCATATATGGCAATGGTCTATTTGCATATAGGCCTACTGCAGCTCTGATTGGTTATGCCGCACCAGTCTTCGTAGAGTACGGGCTGAGTAGTGCGTGTCAATGCAATAGAATCCTACTCCAATGTGTTCTGCCTATAACAAAATATCTTGCATAGTTTGTTTTTGTTCCACTGAAAGTAGCTTATATTGCATTGATTCAATCACACTTGCCACAGTAAAGGGAAACGTTGACAGTGTTAACAGGGAAAACTCTAGAACAATGGTGACCAGCCTCTTCTGAGTCAAGATCACTTTTACCGCTCAGATTAGTTTTTTTACATGACTTAAAAAAAAATGTGTAAGCCTACTGCAACATTAACCAATAAAAACAGTTCTGGAGCAATGAGGTTTGTGCGGTAAGCTATAGGCCCAATACATTAGCACCGCATATTGGCTTTGCATTGTTGAAGGGACATTTAAAAATATATATATATTAAAAAAGCATTTCAGATAGGATATATGTATTACTTGTGAAGCACAACTGAGCGTGCATACATTTAAATAATTTGCTTTTTATTTTACTGGGCTGATGGTGCCTGCATCTGATGGTCAGTCTCAGCGGAGGGAGAGAGCAGGAGACTGAGGGTCCGCCTCTCAAAGTCCCTCTGTCCTCCTTTCCTCCACTGACACTGACCAGAAAGGGACACCGTCTTCCAGCTGATGGCGAAACTCGAGTCACACCACATTATTTCTAACCTCATGGACAAATTCACGTTGTTTCTCCTATGAACAGAGAAAGTGAAATATTCCTCGATACTAAAAAAAGACCCAAGTCGCTAACAACAACAACAACAAAAGCCTATAGACTCTTTCCTACTGGTTCATTACTGCTGCAGTGCTGATAGTGGAAGTAGGGTGAACGTGCATTTTATGGCTTATCAAAATGTTGACTACATAGTGTTGACAGTTCTGAATAATAACTTAAACATGAAGTCACTCATAAAAACAGCATCTCTTTGCTGTATTCGTTGACAGTCTCTCTAGTCGTGGTTTTTAAACGTTTTACATCTCACAGTATCCACTGTAGCTTTCTCTTATGCTGCTACATTACTGAAGACACGGTCATCTGAGCCATCTGATTGGCCAGCGGTAGACCTATAGTACACTTGATTTGCTCTCTGGGTCCACCGGGAAGGAAGAGTTTGTACCTTTCAGACACATGAAATGGTTCAAAATGGCAACAGTTGATCTACCCGGCGGCGCAGGACAGCTGAATCTGGTGCACCTACCGTCAACAGCCCGAGATGAGTGAATAACAACATAGGAACACAAAGCTTTATCGTTGCGTTTTTTACAGGAATGTTTGGTGATCGACTAGGAATGCGTTGGTGACCACTGCTCTAGAAGTGAAGTTAAATCTTGTGCTTCTCTCTGTGGGCTGATATCTCTACACGGCAGTCCTGGGGGAGCTGCGTGGCAGTCCCGGGGGAGCTGCGCGGCAGTCCCGGGGCTGCTGCGCGGCAGTCCCGGGGGAGCTGCGTGGCAGTCCTGGGGCTACTGCGTGGCAGTCCTGGGGCTACTGCGTGGCAGTCCTGGGGCTACTGCGTGGCAGTCCCGGGGGAGCTGCGCGGCAGTCCCGGGGCTGCTGCGTGGCAGTCTTGGGGGAGCTGCGCGGCAGTCCCGGGGCTACTGCGTGGCAGTCTTGGGGGAGCTGCGTGGCAGTCCTGGGGGAGCTGCGCGGCAGTCCTGGGGGAGCTGCGCGTGACCACAGTTTAGAAGGAACATTGGTTGCAACTGTATCATGACATCAAAAGAGCATTGTGATGATGGTGGAGAGGAGAGAGCGGTTTGTAATATAGGAGGAGAGAGCGGTTTGTAATATAGGAGGAGAGAGCGGTTTGTAATATAGGAGGAGAGAGCGGTTTGTAATATAGGAGGAGAGAGCGGTTTGTAATATAGGAGGAGAGAGCGGTTTGTAATATAGGAGGAGAGAGCGGTTTGTAATATAGGAGGAGAGAGCGGTTTGTAATATAGGAGGAGAGAGCGGTTTGTAATATAGGCCTTAAATGACGTCCTCATTTAAAAAGACCTGCTACTGTTGCTGGAAACAGTGACACACTGCCCAGCCAGCTATGAGACTTAGCTTCATAAAGATGTCCTTTCTGAACAGACAGTAACAGCTGGTTTCATAAAGATGTCCTTTCTGAACAGACAGTAACAGCTGGTTTCATAAAGATGTCCTTTCTGAACAGACAGTAACAGCTGGTTTCATAAAGATGTCCTTTCTGAACAGACAGTAACAGCTGGTTTCATAAAGATGTCCTTTCTGAACAGACAGTAACAGCTGGTTTCATAAAGATGTCCTTTCTGAACAGACAGTAACAGCTGGTTTCATAAAGATGTCCTTTCTGAACAGACAGTAACAGCTGGTTTCATAAAGATGTCCTTTCTGAACAGACAGTAACAGCTGGTTTCATAAAGATGTCCTTTCTGAACAGACAGTAACAGCTGGTTTCATAAAGATGTCCTTTCTGAACAGACAGTAACAGCTGGTTTCATAAAGATGTCCTTTCTGAACAGACAGTAACAGCTGGTTTCATAAAGATGTCCTTTCTGAACAGACAGTAACAGCTGGTTTCATAAAGATGTCCTTTCTGAACAGACAGTAACAGCTGGTTTCATAAAGATGTCCTTTCTGAACAGACAGTAACAGCTGGTTTCATAAAGATGTCCTTTCTGAACAGACAGTAACAGCTGGTTTCATAAAGATGTCCTTTCTGAACAGACAGTAACAGCTGGTTTCATAAAGATGTCCTTTCTGAACAGACAGTAACAGCTGGTTTCATAAAGATGTCCTTTCTGAACAGACAGTAACAGCTGGTTTCATAAAGATGTCCTTTCTGAACAGACAGTAACAGCTGGTTTCATAAAGATGTCCTTTCTGAACAGACAGTAACAGCTGGTTTCATAAAGATGTCCTTTCTGAACAGACAGTAACAGCTGGTTTCATAAAGATGTCCTTTCTGAACAGACAGTAACAGCTGGTTTCATAAAGATGTCCTTTCTGAACAGACAGTAACAGCTGGTTTCATAAAGATGTCCTTTCTGAACAGACAGTAACAGCTGGTTTCATAAAGATGTCCTTTCTGAACAGACAGTAACAGCTGGTTTCATAAAGATGTCCTTTCTGAACAGACAGTAACAGCTGGTTTCATAAAGATGTCCTTTCTGAACAGACAGTAACAGCTGGTTTCATAAAGATGTCCTTTCTGAACAGACAGTAACAGCTGGTTTCATAAAGATGTCCTTTCTGAACAGACAGTAACAGCTGGTTTCATAAAGATGTCCTTTATGAACAGACAAGAGGTTGTTGTTCTGTACTATAATTAATAGTTGAAAGGGCTATGTTCTGAAGAAAGGGACAGGCTCATTTAAAAACAGCTACTAACTAGGTTAAGTAGGTCAAAGTCCTTCAGCTCTCTAGTCTATATTCACATCTAGGAGTCCCCCTCAGCTTCAAACAGCGGTGGTTAAAATTCAAGCTCCAAATAAACTTTCATGGCTCCATGTTAATCACAAGGACGTTTGTCACACATTCCCCTCTTAGTCCCAAATGGCACCCGTAGGGCTCTGGTCTAAAGTAGTGCACTATATAGGGAATAGGGTTCCATAGGGCTCTGGTCTAAAGTAGTGCACTATATAGGGAATAGGGTTCTCTAGGGCTCTGGTCTAAAGTAGTGCACTATATAGGGAATAGGGTTCCATAGGGCTCTGGTCTAAAGTAGTGCACTATATAGGGAATAGGGTTCCATAGGGCTCTGGTCTAAAGTAGTGCACTATATAGGGAATAGGGTTCCATAGGGCTCTGGTCTAAAGTAGTGCACTATATAGGGAATAGGGTTCCGTAGGGCTCTGGTCTAAAGTAGTGCACTATATAGGGAATAGGGTTCCATTTGGAAAGCAGCCGGTCTCATTACTGTTTTGAGATTTGTCAAATAAGGGAAAGAAAGTCTACAGATAATTCCTGAACTGAAAATAAGTAGGAGGTATGTTCCTCATCGTTTACAAACTGTGATGATCTTAGGATCAAGTCATTCCCATTTAAGCGAGGCCAGCTGACCTGGAAACTAAAAGCCAACAGAATATATTCTTGGAGGTGTTTCTTGACGTTGAGTCCACTGATTTATGGAGGGACGATAGAAAGCCAACCGAATTCCTCTAGAGAGCTACGGGTCAACAGTGGGCTAGTGACGCATTTGATTGTGGAACGCCAGGGATGGCTGAATCAAGATTATGAGTTAGGACGCCATTAAAAAGTGTTCCTCCTCCTCTTGCAGAAGTAAAAGTTGTACGAGACACAACGGCCCATAGGCTCCTGCCCTATCTCCTGTTTCTGTAGCGTGAGGCAGCTTGATGAAGTCTACAATGCCAAGCAGAGGCATTGGGTCTCATTTTTAGAGAGTCTTTGGTACGACTCGACCTGGTATCGAACATCAACATTTCATTCTCTATGGGGATACTCTAACCACAAAACCAATTAGTTGGTTCTCTTGCAATGACAAAGCTTTTTGTTGAGTATTTCACAAACTAAAAGTTATGTACAAGATTATGCCCACTGATAAAGAAATGATCAGTCTATAATTTTAATGGTAGATTTATTTGAACAGTGAGAGACAGAATAACAACAAATAAATCCAGAAAAACGCATTTCAAAAATGTTATAAATTGATTTGCATTTTAATGAGGGAAATAAGTATTTGACCCCCTCTCAATCAGAAAGATTTCTGGCTCCCAGGTGTCTTTTATTCAGGTCACGAGCTGAGATTAGGGGCACTCTTAAAGGGAGTGCTCCTAATCTCAGTTTGTTACCTGTATAAAAGACACCTGTCCACAGAAGCAATCAATCAATCAGATTCCAAACTCTCCACCATGGCCAAGACCAAAGAGCTCTCCAAGGATGTCAGGGACAAGATTGTAGACCTACACAAGGCTGGAATGGGCTACAAGACCATCGCCAAGCAGCTTGGTGAGAAGGTGACAACATTTGGTGCGATTATTCGCAAATGGAAGAAACACAAAAGAACTGTCCATCTTCCTCGGCCTGGGGCTCCATGCAAGATCTCACCTCGTGGAGTTGCAATGATCATGAAAACGGTGAGGAATCAGCCCAGAACTACACGGGAGGATCTTGTCAATGATCTCAAGGCAGCTGGGACCATAGTCACCAAGAAAACAATTGGTAACACACTACGCCGTGAAGGACTGAAATCCTGCAGCGCCCGCAAGGTCCCCCTGCTCAAGGATACATATACATGCCCGTCTGAAGTTTGCCAATGAACATCTGAATGATTCAGAGGACAACTGGTGAAAGTGTTGTGGTCAGATGAGACTAAAATGGAGCTTTTTGACATCAACTCAACTCGCCGTGTTTGGAGGAGGAGGAATGCTGCCTATGACCCCAAGAACACCATCTCCACCGTCAAACATGGAGGTGGAAACATTATGCTTTTGGGGTGTTTTTCTGCTAAGGGGACAGGACAACTTCACCGCATCAAAGGGACGATGGACGGGGCCATGTACCGTCAAATCTTGGGTGAGAACCTCCTTCCCTCAGCCAGGGCATTGAAAATGGGTCGTGGATGGGTATTCCAGCATGACAATGACCCAAAACACATGGCCAAGGCAACAAAGGAGTGGCTCAAGAAGAAGCACATTAAGGTCCTGGAGTGGCCTAGCCAGTCTCCAGACCTTAATCCCATAGAAGATCTGTGGAGGGAGCTGAAGGTTCGAGTTGCCAAACGTCAGCCTCGAAACCTTAATGACTTGAAGAAGATCTGCAAAGAGGAGTGGGACAAAATCCCTCCTGAGATGTGTGCAAACCTGGTGGCCAACTACAAGAAACGTCTGACCTCTGTGATTGCCAACAAGGGTTTTGCCACCAAGTACTAAGTCATGTTTTGCAGAGGGGGTCAAATACTTATTTCCCTCATTAAAATGCAAATCAATTTATAACATTTTTGACATGCGTTTTTCTGGATTTTTTGTTGTTGTTATTCTGTCTCTCACTGTTGAAATAAACCTACCATTAAAATTATAGACTGATCATTTCTTTATCAGTGGGCAAACGTACAAAATCAGCAGGGAATCAAATACTTTTTTCCCCTCACTGTAGGTGTTTGTTTTTATTTCATTCACTTTTAAATAATAATATTTAAAGAGGCCATTTTGAAATAATACTATTAAAAAAGAGGCCATTTTGAAATAATACTATTTAAAGAGGCCATTTAATGAGAGCTCTGCGCCATCTCATCTGCAGATGAAAAGTTCTTCCGGCCTATTAGACAGGATACAGTTTGCTCTTTACAAACTGGCAGTAAAGCATCTCTAGTGTCATATGGTGTCAATGAAATCGCTGTAGCTACAAGACAGGTTATCAACACGAAATCACTGTCCCGACATCTCTGCCACACCAGATTTATTCCACGTTGTCTGTGGTCAGTGTTGATGTAGACTCAGCTACAATGTAAAAGAGATGTGTGGTGTGGCAAAGCGGGTGAGCGTTTAGAAAACATCTGATGTGTTGGTTTTCTAGGAGGCAAATCTAAGATAACGGATTGACGCATTGACTCAGATTCCCACTTTAAAATGTCACTTTATGTCCAACAAAAACCCATTGATTTAAAAGCTTTAAAAAAAAGGTTAAGAAAAGTTAAAATCAAGTTTTTCCATCAACTTCGATAATATTTGGATGAAACCATTTCAAAGTAGGGTGACCAGATTATGAAAAATTACTGTAGCTTCTACATTGATAAAGTTAAATCATAAACTTACTGGTCCCTGACCCCCCCCCATCCAAAAAAAAAAAAAAACACCAATCTACACACAATACCCCATAATGACATCACAATACTCCATAATGACATCGCAATAACCCATAATGACATCACAATAACCCATAATGACATCACAATACTCCATAATGACATCACAATACTCCATAATGACATCACAATAACCCATAATGACATCACAATACTCCATAATGACATCACAATACTCCATAATGACATCACAATAACCCATAATGACAAAGCAAAAGTCGGTTATTAGAAATGTTTGCTAATAAAAAGCGGAATTATCACATTTACATAAGTATTCAGACCCTTTACTCAGTACTTTGTTGAAGCACCTTTGGCAGCGCTTACGGCATCAAGTCTTCTTGGGCATGACGCTACAAGCTTGGCACACCTGTATTTGGGGAGTTTCTCCCATTCTTCTCTGCAGATCCTCTCAAGCTCTGTCAGGTTGGATGGAGAGCGTTGCTGCACAGCTATTTTCAGGTCTCTCCAGAGATGTTCGTCCGGGTTCAAGTCCGGGCTCTGGCTCGGCCACTCAAGGACATTCAGAGACTTGTCCCGAAGCCACTCCTGCGTTGTCTTGGCTGTGTGCTTAGGGTCGTTGTCCTGTTGGAAGGTGAAACTTAACCTCAGTCTGAGGTCCTGAGCGCTCTGGAGCAGGTTTTCATCAAGGATCTATCTGTACTTTGCTCCGTTCATCTTTCCCTCAATCCTGAATAGTCTCCCTGCCACTGACAAACATCCCCACAGCATGATGCTGCCACCACCATGCTTCACCATAGGGATGGTGCCAGGTTTCCTCCAGAAGTGACGCTTGGCATTCAGGTCAAAGAGTTCAATCTTGGTTTCATCAGACCAGAGAATCTTGTTTCTCATGGTCTGAGAGTCTTTAGGTGTCTTTTGGCAAACTCCAAGCGGACTGTCATGTGCCTTTTATTGAGGAGTGGCTTCCGTCTGGCCACTCTACCATAAAGGCCTGATTGGTGGAGTGATGCAGAGATGGTTGTCCTTCTGGAAGGTTCTCCCATCTCCACAGAGGAACTCTAGTGCTCTGTCAGAGTGACCATCAGGTTCTTGGTCACCTCTCTGTCCTAAGGCCCTTCTCACTCGATGCTCAGTTTGGTCGGGCGGCCAGCTCTAGGAAGAGTCTTGGTGGTTCCAAACTTCTTCCATTTAAGAATGATGGAGGGCACTGTGTTCTTGGGGACCTTTAATGCAGCAGAAATGTTTTGGTACCCTTCCCCAAATCTGTGCCTCGACACAATCCTGTCTCAGAGCTCTACGGGCAATTCCTTCGACCTCATGGCTTTGTTTTTGCTCTGACATGCACTGTCAACTGTGGGACCTTATATAGACAGGTGTGTGCCTTTCCAAATCATGTCCAATCAATTGAATTTACCACAGGTGGACTCCAGTCAAGTTGTGATCAATGGAAACAGGATGCACCTGAGCTCAATTCTGAGTCTCATAGCAAAAGGTCTGAAAACGTATGTAAATAATGTATTTCTGTTCATTTTTTATAGATTTTTCGAAAAATTCAAAAAACCTGTTTACCCTTTGTCATTATGGGGTACTGCGTGTAAATTGCTGAGTATTTATTTTTATTTGTATTAGTTTTAGAATAAGGCTGTAACATAACAAAATGTAGAAAAATTCAAGGGGTCTGAATACTTTCCGAATGCGCCGTATATGAAGTTTGGAGGTAAGTTAATTTATCAATTGGGGAGAGAATTGAATGGGTCTTGCTAGGAAGATAATCCTGAAGACGGATGCTGTACTTTCATTGACAGTGGATCTTGCAAGCGCTGACTATAATGTAAATAAACTCATCGTTTTATGAGACTGACACTGTAGCCAACATTTTGGAGGGAAGGCCTGGAGGGGGGCTAACTTTAGATAATGCAACAGTGGCTGCTTTGACTTGTGAACGGTATATTTCCTATAATAGTAAGAATTTTCCTGATAGTCACAATATGGCTGCTGTTCTTCCATCCCAACGCCCCCTACATTGAGTCTGAGAACTGCCAGCACACAGCTGGCTTGATGTGTATAGTAATACTTGCAATTTACCCCTGAAAATCCTATTTTGCCATATTCCAAAAAGAAAAAAAGGTCTAATTTTGTCTTTCCACAATAATGACAGACATTTTAGAACGTTCAACATCTACTCTGGTCTGCACAGGTTCCCAGCCAACCCCTGCAGCAGGAGTGGTGTGATACAAACAAACAAAATCTGGGATATGCTGTGAAGACGGCCCCCTAAGATACTGTAAGTCAGAGTTATTCATTTAAAATCTACATCGATTGAGCATTGAAGGCACACAAAACATTTCTAAAATAACTAACATTTAAAAGTTTAATTGAAGAAGAAGAAAAATTAATTTGCAAGACCAAATATTATTATTATTATTATTATATTATGCATATTTCAAATTGAGACAAAGTAATTCACTAGTGGGTGACTGAAGCTTGTCTACCTCCCCTCCTCTCCCATCAATCTCTTAGTTGGTTACATTTCCTAAAGCCTAAGTAATTCACTAGTGGGTGACTGAAGCTTGTCTACCTCCTCTCCTCTCCCATCAATCTCTTAGTTGGTTACATTTCCTAAAGCCTAAGTAATTCACTTTTACGTGATACGACATCACATTTTGTTACTTTGTATTATTTTTCTTCCAAGCCATTCAGACAGGAGATGAGCGTTACAAACTGTATGAATCAATGGGGTCCTGAACACTGTAGGGCGGCAGGGTTAGGGTTAGATTATGACTTATGGCTCTAAATTAGTTTTCTGTCAAATGATGTCTCACCTTTATTTCTCACCTTTATTTCTCACCTTTATGTCTCACCTTTATGTCTCACCTTTATGTCTCACCTTTATTTCTCACCTTTATGTCTCACCTTTATTTCTCACCTTTATTTCTCACCTTTATGTCTCACCTTTATTTCTCACCTTTATTTCTCACCTTTATGTCTCACCTTTATTTCTCACCTTTATTTCTCACCTTTATTTCTCACCTTTATTTCTCACCTTTATTTCTCACCTTTATGTCTCACCTTTATTTCTCACCTTTATTTCTCACCTTTATTTCTCATGTGTTCATGTTGATCAATATTTTGGCTATGCTGGCCGATCGTAAATTATTAAATAAATGTCTGATCAATACATACAATACAGAGCTCCCGAGTGGCGCAGCGGTCTAAGTCACTGCATCTCAGTGCGAGAGGTGTCACTACAGTCCCTGGTTCGAATCCAGGCTGCATCACATCCGGCTGTGACTGGGAGTCCCATAGGGCGGCGCACAATTAGCCCAGCGTCGTCCGGGTTTGGCCGGGTTAGGCCGTCGTGGTAAATAAGAATTTTGTTCTTAACTGACTTGCCTAGAAGGCTTTTAGGTTAAAAGGTTAAATAAAAATCAATAAATACAATTCTGAACATATTGTCATTTCTAATGCTAATGCATTGACACCAATAAAATTGTCCAGTACACTTACTGTATGCTGTTTTCATGTACATTCTCTTATGTCTAAGCTTCTAAAGTTATTTCAGGCTTTACTCATTCTGATGAGGAAGTGTATCAGTGAAGTGTATTCCGTAATGAATTGCTGCAGTTTGTCTGATATTCAACAGTAGACATGGGAATGACCTGGTCATCAATGACATGTGACCCTTTGTTTACCTTGTTACCTGGCAACAACCACAAGGGAGTTTCAAAGAGCTGTAGGTCAAGATGAGCTCATGAATATAAACTAGGATTGTTCTCTCAGGCTTCCTGATCATTCAAAAAAGATGAGAGGAAAAAAAAAAAAAAAAAAGTACAATTTCTTCAATTCTGAGCATTTTAATAGTTAAAAAAAAATATTATGGTTGATATTTTAGTCATTTAAAGGGAAATATAAAATAATATATTTATATATGATGACTGTGAGGGATCTTTAACAAACAACCGTTCTACGCCCAAGGACTACTTTGAACAATTTACGCAGAACATTTAACGCAAACAAATTTACTGGAAGAGCTGTGCAGATGCTAACTTTAGTAACAGAACTACGGTAACATCTCCCTCGGGTTTTTAACGCGACCACGTTTTCCTAAAACCCAGTTAAAAACATCTGATCAGAATTCAGAATAAGCTATGACATCACACCTTGACATAGAAAACATCTCTTTTGGTTATTGAACTACAGTAAGTGAAGTGGATTTACATCCTGTAACAGAACTACGGTAAAGGAATTTCATCATGGGTCCCTGATCTGTACTATATAGAAATACATAACGATGGATGTGAATGTCATTCTCTTCATTGTGATGTCTCCTGAATAGGTACACAAATAGGTAGAAATATTATAATATCCTCCTTTGCATATTATTCAACACACTGGCTATTATTCTAATGAGCTCCTCCCCCCGAGGGGGAGCTCCAGACGAGCAGAACGAGAAAGAGAGAAAGAAAGAAAGTAAAAGCTTTATATTCCATAGTCTTTCTATCTCATCCTGGAATATACAAGGTCTGAGGTCATCTGCCTTTGGCCTAAAGAGCAGGAACCCAGACTTCATCAAAGAAATACAGACATTGTCATCCTACAAGAAACATGTTATAAAGGAGACGGACCCACTGGTTGCCCTCTAGGTTACAGAGGTAGTTAGCACATAAAAATAAAAAATGTTTGATCAAAATGCGGGTTTCTTTAGCAGAAATGCCTTCTGGAACATGTGAACTGTCATGTACCTTAAAACCTCACTAGGGTAGGGGGCGCTATTTTCACCTCCGGATGAAAAGCGTGCTCAAAGTAAACTGCCTGCTACTCAGGCCCAGATGCTAGGATATGCATATAATTGGTAGATTTGGATAGAAAACACTCTAAAGTTTCCGGAACTGTTAAAATAATGTCTGTGAGTATAACAGAACTGATATGGCAGGCAGAAAACTTGAGGAAAATCCATCCAGGAAGTGGGATTTTTTTATTTTTGTAGTTTTCTATTGAATGCCATTACAGTATCCATTGACTTAGGACTCACATTGCACTTCCTATGCCTTCCACTAGATGTCAACAGTCTTTAGAAATTGTTTCAGGCTTGTATTCTGAAAAATGAGGGAGTAAGACCACTCTGAATGAGTGGACACTGCAGTGTCCCAGAGGTTTTTCATGAGCGCGACCGAGAGCTTATTTTATTTTCCGTTTATTTTGACGAAGCTTTTGTCCGGTTGAAATGTTATTGATTATTATGAATAAAAACAACCTGAGGATTGATTATAAACATCGTTCGACATGTTTCTACGAACTTTACTGATACATTTCAGATTTTTCGTCCGTCTGTTGTGACTGCCTTTGAGCCTGTGGATTACTTAACAAAACTGAGGTTTTTGGATATAAAGAGGGACTTTATCGAACAAAACAAACAATTATTGAGTAACATGGGAGTCTTGTGAGCGCATCCATATGAAGATCATCAAAGGTAAGTGATTAATTGTATCGCTATTTCTGACTTGTGTAACTCCTCTACTTGGCTGGTAACTGTTTGTAATGATTTGTCTGCTGGGTGCTGTTCTCAGATAATCGCATGGTATGCTTTCGCCGTAAAGTCTTTTCGAAATCTGACACCGTGGTTGGATTAACAAGAAGTTCATCTTTAAACCGATGTATAACACTTGTATGTTTTATGAATTTCTATGAGTATTTCTGTTTTTGAATTTGGCGCTCTGCAATTTCACTGGATGTTGGCCAGGTGAGACGGTAGCGTTCCACACTACCTAGAGATGTTTTAATAACAAACTTGTATGCCATCTGTAAATATGAATAAAATTGTTAAATTACGAGCCTAGTTGGTTTAGCCACAGAAAAAGCCAGGAATCTTCCCACTAATCATGATTGGCTGAGATAATGAGTGGGCTGGACATGCCGAGAGAAGAGTTCTGATTGGTCTGCCATGTAGCATGCTTCTGTCTATAACATGAGCTGCTCACTATGTGTAGGTAATCCTTTCTAATGCAGATTTTTTTTTTTTAAGATATTACAAAGAACTGCAAAAGTGTTGCTAAGGCTCTCCAATTTCTGGAGGACCAAGTTTTAAAATCAGCGGAATGCCCGCTGGAAGCAGAGTATGATAGCTAAGAAGATGGAGAAAATTCAGGCGTTTGACTGCAAATGCGGAGGGAGTCGAAAAGAGAACACAGAAGGTTGTTGTATAAAACACCTGTCTCTGGATTGCATCTTCAAACTAAAGGGCAACCGTGACAGCGAGGGAGAAGCGTTCATCCATGTATACAGGTAAGAGAGTCTAGATAGTAACATTTTCAGATATTATATATTTTTATTAATTTCACCTTTACTCTTATTTAGTTATTTATTTATTTATTTATTTATTTATTTATTTAACCAGGTAGGCAAGTTGAGAACAAGTTCTCATTTACAACTACGACCTGGCCAAGATAAAGCAAAGCAGTTCGACACATACAAGAACACAGAGTTACACATGGAGTAAAACAAACATTCAGTCAATAATACAGTAGAAAAATAAGTCTATATACAATGTGAGCAAATGAGTGAGGTGAGATAAGGGAGGTAAAGGCAAAAAAAGGCCATGGTGGCGAAGTAAATACAATATAGCAAGTAAAACACTGGAATGGTAGATTTGTAGTAGAAGAATGTACAAAGTAGAAATAGAAATAATGGGGTGCAAAGGAGCAAAATAAATAAATAGAGTAGGGGAAGAAGTAGTTGTTTGGGCTAAATTATAGATGGGCTATGTACAGGTGCAGCGATCTGTGAGCTGCTCTGACAGCTGGTGCTTAAAGCTAGTGAGGGAGATAAGTGTTTCCAGTTTCAGAGATTTTTGTAGTTCGTTCCAGTCATTGGCAGCAGAGAACTGGAAGGAGAGGTGGCCAAAGGAGGATTTGGCTTTGGGGGTGACCAGACAGATATACCTGCTGGAGCGCGTGCTACAGGTGGGAGCTGCTATGGTGACCAGCGAGCTGAGATAAGGGGGGACTTTACCTAGCAGGGTCTTGTAGATAACCTGGAGCCAGTGGGTTTGGCGACGAATATGAAGCGAGGGCCAACCAACGAGAGCGTACAGGTCGCAGTGGTGGGTAGTATATGGGGCTTTGGTGGCAAAACGGATGGCACTGTGATAGACTGCATCCAATTTATTGAGTAGGGTATTGGAGGCTATTTTGTAAATGACATCGCCGAAGTCGAGGATTGGTAGGATGGTCAGTTTTACAAGGGTATGTTTGGCAGCGTGAGTGAAGGAGGCTTTGTTGCAAAATAGGAAGCCAATTCTAGATTTAACTTTGGATTGGAGATGCTTAATGTGAGTCTGGAAGGAGAGTTTACAGTCTAACCAGACACCTAGGTATTTGTAGTTGTCCACATATTCTAAGTCAGAACCGTCCAGAGTAGTGATGCTGGACGGGCGGGCAGGTAGCGATCGGTTGAAGAGCATGCATTTAGTTTTACTTGTATTTAAGAGCAGTTGGAGGCCACAGAAGGAGAGTTGTATGGCATTGAAGCTCGTCCAAGCTTGTCCAAAGAAGGGCCAGAAGTATACAGAATGGTGTCGTCTGCGTAGAGATGGAACAGAGACTCACCAGCAGCAAGAGCGACATCATTGATGTATACAGAGAAAAGAGTCGGCCCAAGAATTGAACCCTGTGGCACCCCCATAGAGACTGCCAGAGGCCCGGACAACAGGCCCTCTGATTTGACACACAGAACTCTATCAGAGAAGTAGTTGGTGAACCAGGCGAGGCAATCATTTGAGAAGCCAAGGCTGTTGAGTCTGCCGATGAGGATGTGGTGATTGACAGAGTCGAAAGCCTTGGCCAGGTCGATGAATACGGCTGCACAGTATTGTTTCTTATCGATGGCGGTTAACTTCTACGGGCTAAGTGGAACGCAAGCGTCCAACCTGCCTAACATCCGGTGAAATATCAGAGAGAAAAAATTCTAAATACACAATTCATAATATTAAACATTCTTGTAAATACATGTATTTTACATAATTCAAAAGATTAACATCTTGTTAATCCAGCCACAGTGTCCGATTTCAAAAAGGCTTTGCAGTGAAAACATACATTATAATAATCTGAGGACAACGTCCCGCAAACACAAGCATTACTAGCATTTTCCAACCAAGCATTAGCGTCACTAAAGTCAGAAATAGCAATAAAATAATCAATTACCTTTGAAGATCTTCTTCTTTTGGTGATACAAAAGACCCTTCACAATAAATGGTAGTTTGTTCTATAAAAATCAATTTTTATAGCACAACACGAAACATTTCCTAACCGGCTAGTGTCATGAATTCCGACTCCTTCAACTTTCGACGAAGCATTCGATGTAATTAGTCCCGCTAAACACACGTTTATCCAGTCACGGTTGGCTTCATTGCAATCCTCTGTTTGTTAGTAACACAGCCATACTTGATTGTTCTTTTTGCGGGACGTATTGACCGAAAAGACCTTGATTTGAACACACCTAACAATGACCTCATTGCGCACCAATGATATGACCAGTGCTTCGTTGATTGACTGTATTTCGGACCAATGACCACTGATCGTCTTGAAATCTAGCTTGGTAGATAGCCAATGAGCTAAGGTAAACGGCAATATGTAATGGTTATATCCGGGATGACCAGCTCTTGAACGAAAGCCGAGCGTAACACAGCCATTCGCCATTGAAACTTCTACCTGCAGGAGCCACATTTGTTTGCGCGTAGCAGTTTTGAGTCGAGATAATTTTCAGCTATTTCATCGATAAAATTATGGCGAGTAAATGTGGAAAATCAAAGGCTAAGTCCAGGTATACAGATGTACATGACATAATTGATGAACTAGATAGAGATAGTGACACAGAATTACTTGAAGAGGAGTCGGATTGAGAGTCAAGTTTGGACTCCGAGTTTGAGGAAATGTTTTTGCGTGGAAAGGACGCGATTTTGGACGGGTGAGTACCTCTCATGCCGTTGTTTGAAATTAATAATATCAAATATTATTCATTTGAGTTGTTTGGAGATATATATATATATATATTTTTTTTTATTTTTTTTATTTGACATACATATATCAGTAATGAATTGTGTGAAGGACACATGGCTAAACATTATGAGTCTGTCTGTATATATTAGATACATGTAAAAAAATATCTATATTTTTTACATGTATTTTATCTAGACATGGTGTTCACAACCCTATATATAATCTGTCCTTATATATAAAATATTTTTTACATGTATTTTATCTAGACATGGGGTTCACAACTCTATATATAATCTGTGTGTCTGTGTCTTCACAGTCCTTCTGATTCTGACTGGGAGCCCCCACTGCCAAGGTGCCCATCCCCCACAGGAGCTGGTTCATCTAGCCGGACCCCTGCTGTCTCCGGCTCCACACCTACCCCCACCTGGCCAGGTGTGAAGTCTGTGACAAAGAAGCGGAGGTGGGGCAAAGCTAAACCAGCAATCAGAGAGGAGGAGGGTCGTTGGCACTCTGTGACGGTGGAGGATGTGGGCCCACCACCTCCAATATTCAGACCTAAAAGGCAACCAGGACCTCAGCTGGACATAACCTCCAACTACAGCCCCATGCAACTTTTTCAACTGTTTTTTTACATCTTCAGTTATTTATTCCCTTGTCTTCAACACTAATAAATATGGTGCTAAGAAGCAGGCAGGCAAGAAAGAGGCATGGAAGCCTATTTCCATGTCAGATATTTGTTGTTATTTATCAATGGTCATATACATGGGTCTAGTGAAGCTGAAAACCCTGAAACAGTATTGGAAAACTGCACACCTCTATCAACAGCCTCCACTGTCATGTCGTGCAAAAGGTTTCTGACAATCTCACGGGCGCTTCATATCGGTGACCCAGAAGTTGACGGGGACAACGACAAGAAGCGAGGCACAGCAGGGTATGATAGGCTCTGCAAAATAAAACCACTCTACCACAGTGTGGTTGAGGCCTGCAAGACCTATTTTCAGCCCGCCCAGAACCTTTCCATCGATGAGAGGATGGTAGCCTCAAAGGCCAGATTCAGCCTCAAACAATACATGAGAAACAAACCGACCAAGTGGGGTTACAAACTGTTTGTTTTGGCTGATTCTGCGTGTGCATACACTTGCAATTTTTTTGTTTATGAGGGGAAGAGCAGTTTTGCGACCGGTAACTGTTTGTGGACAACTTCTACACAAGCCCTACCCTGTTCACAGACCTGAAGAAGCTGGATATGTGGGCTTGTGGCACCATTCGGCCCAACAGAGTGGGCTTTCCAAAAACCAAGGAGAAGAACGACATGCCTAAGCGGGCTGAGCGGGGTACCATCCGATGGATTCGCCAAGATGGCCTGCTCTTTTATGAAGTGGATGGATACCAGAGAGGTGGTCATGTGCTCCAGTATCCACAAGTCCTTCAGTGGAGATCACGTCATCAGGCGTGTGAAGGGCGCTACTGGGGCATGGACAGCCAAAAATGTCCCCATTCCTGGAGCTATCAAGGACTACAACAAGAGCATGGGGGGTGTAGACCTGTCAGATGCACTGATAGGATACTACAATGTGCTCCACAAGACCATGAAATGGTACAATACTTTTTTTAATCATTTCATTGATATTGCTGTTGTGAATTCCTTCATCATACAAAAGGAAATGGCCAAGAGCTGTGGAAAGCCCCCCATCTCACAGCTAGCCTTCCGAGAGCTGCTCATCCAGGAGCTTGCTGGCTACAGCAAGACCCCTCCTACCTTCTGTCCCCTCCTACCTTCTGTCCCCTCCTACCTTCTGTCCCCTCCTACCTTCTGTCCCCTCCTACCTTCTGTCCCCTCCTACCTTCTGTCCCCTCCTACCTTCTGTCCCCTCCTACCCTCTGTCCCCTCCTACCTTCTGTCCCCTCCTACCTTCTGTCCCCTCCTACCTTCTGTCCCCTCCTGTCCCCTCCTACCTTCTGTCCCCTCCTACCTTCTGTCCCCTCCTACCTCTTCTTCTCCTTCAACCAGTGGTGTTCACCTGCCCAAATTCATCTCTGCAGGCATGAATGTGCCTCAGGGCAAAAAAGGGCAGAGTGGGAAGGCGACGCTGTGCTCTTTGTCACAGGAAATGCCCCATCACATGTACTACCTGCTCAGTAACTCTATGCTTTACAGCAGAAAGAGACTGCTATGGGCCATGGCACCAGCAGCACCATGTTGTGTAGAGTACTGAGGGTCACAATATTGTACATTGTATGTGTGTAAATAGTTACCCTTGTTATTAACATTTTTCAAAATTGTATATATATATATATATTTTTTTTTTGTACTTTTTTTGAGGGGTGTGTTAGAATATAATTTTTGTATTTTGTATATAGTTTTTTACATCAAAATGTATCACTGTACCAATTTGGCCACTTGGGTACATTTGGGTACATTTGTGTGGGACACCTGGGTGACTTCATGCTCAATGTCATGTAGCTCGCTCATTCCTGAAGATATGTGTCTGAAACTTTTCTCAGATACTGTTGCCCTCTTACATTCTGCATAGAAATTATCCTCAGCATCCTATCTGAATGTTTGGCTGTTCCTGTTCAGTTGAAAGATGGTGCAACAACAATGAAAACCAGAAAACGTATGTTTGTTTCCTTGTATTTTCTTCTAAAAGATCTATTGTGTTATATTCTCCTACATTCAATTCACATTTCCACAAACTTCAGAGTGTTTCCTTTCAAATGAAACCAAGAAAATGCATATCCTTGCTACTGGGCCTGAGCTACAGACAGTTAGATTTGGGTATGTCTTCAGGCGGAAATTAAGAGAAGTGGGGGAGTAGCCCTAATTAAGATATTGTTTAGGACCTTGAGCGTGGCTGAGGTGTACCCATGACCAGCTCTGAAACCAGATTGCATAGCGGAGAAGGTGCGGTGGGATTCGAAATGGTCGGTAATCTGTTTGTTGACTTGGCGTTCGAAGACCTTAGAAAGGCAGGGTAGGATAGATATAGGTCTGTAGCAGTTTGGGTCTAGAGTGTCCCCCCCTTTGAAGAGGGGGATGACCGCAGCTGCTTTCCAATCTTTGTGAATCTCAGACGACATGAAAGAGAGATTGAACAGATATAACACGTTTGTAATTTCATTGCAAGTTAAAGCGTATTGTTAGTTAGCTAGCTAACGTTAGCTGGCTGGCTCGCTAGCTGACATTACGTGTATGATCTGTGTAGTAATATTATTTGGATCTCAGAGCCATTTGCATTACAAGTTATAGCCTAATGTTTGCTAGCTAGTTAACATTGAACCTAGTTGGTTAGCTACCTATAGATTCATGCAGGGTAGTAACGTTATGAGTTGGAATTATGGTTCATTGTTTAGCTAGCTAGCTACACGTCAAAACAAAACAAAACACTACACAAGTAACCATTTCACTGTAGTGTTTACACCTTCTGTATCCTGTGCATGTGATAAATACACTTAGATTTTATTTGATATAGTGTTAAAGTGTTTACCAGAGAAGGTAATGTGAAGAACACCATGACCTGCACCAAAGTGAAATTAGGATATAACGTTAGGTCAACGAGACAGAGTCCAAGTTCTTCAATTCTCCGGAAGAATGCCCTGCTTTTATTTCACCACACTCACAACCGTAAACTATTTTCTGTAATTAGCTCGCCATTAACTTGTAAATAAATTATATTGTTGTGAGTTTATTTTCCTGTAATGATCAATTAAAATGAGCTTAAGTGAAGACGTTGTCAGTTATGATGTGGTCATTACTTGAACTGGCTAACCAGCTAACTTAACGCTAGCTAGCTAGCTAACAGGCTAAAAACGAACCAAAACATAGTTTAGAAAGTTTCAGTTACCTGGTTTGCTAGATTAACATATACTAAAATACATTTTTTTAAAGAGATGGGTTTATAAAACACAACACTAATGCTATTTTGAACCACCAGGCTGCTGATGTCATTATAAACACAAAAAGAACAGGCTGCATGACAACGACTAGTTTGATGTAGGATGACAATAGAATGTTCACGATGTCACCGGGACAACTGTATAGCAACAGACATGTCAATAGACATAGTATAAACCAGCCTTAAACATTTATTTAGTACACTGTTTAGCACATGTGAATCTTTAAAGAGATGAGTGGGGCTAAGGCTTTAGAGGGTGTGACCGACGTTGAATGGGTGTAGACAAAGAAGAGCTCTCCAGTATCTGTACCAAAACAGAGAAGAATGGGAGAAACTCCCCAAATACAGGTGTGCCAAGCTTGTAGCGTCATACCTAAGAAAACAATCAGAGGCTGTAATCACTGCCAAAGGTGCTTCAACAAAGTACTGAGTAAAGGGTCTGAATACTTATGTACATGTGATTTCAGTTTTTTACATTTATAACAACAAAAAATGTCTAAAAACCTGTTTTTGCTTTGTCATTATGGGGTATTGTGTGTAGATTGATGAGGGGAAAAAACATTTTAATCCATTTTAGAAAAAGGCTGCAAAAAAAGAAAATGTATAAAAAATTAATGAGCCCCAAAAAAAATCTATTTAATTTGGAACGGCAAGCCAGACTAAATTAAAAAGGCCTATTTATATAATGAATATGAATTTGGAGGGCAGAAACTATTAAATATTAAAGCATTAGACCTCTCACTAAAAGGTGTCAGTCATACAGAAGTTGTACTTACAGAAAGTTTGGACAAACCTACTCATCCAAGGGTTTTTCTTCATTTGTACTATTTTCTACATTGTAGAATAATAGTAAAGACATCAAAACTATAAAATAACACATATGGAATCATGTAGTAACCAAATGAGTGTTAATCAAATCAAAATATATTTTATATTTGAGATTCTTCAAAGTAGCCACCCTTTGCCTTGATGACAGTTTTGCACACTCTTGGCATTCTCTCAACCAGCTTCATGAGGTAGTCATCTGGAATGCATTTCAATTAACTGGTGTGTCTTGTTTTAAAGTTAATTTGTGGAATTTCTTTCCTTAATGCGTTTGAGCCAATCAGTTGTGTTGTGACAAGGTAGGGGTGGTATACAGAAGACAGCCCTATTTGGTAAAAGACCAAGTCCATAATATGGCAAGAACAGCTCAAATAAGCAAAGAGAAACAACAGTCCATCATTACTTTAAGACATGAAGGTCAGTCAATCCGGAAAAATGTCAAGAATTTTCTTCAGGTGCAATCACAAAAACCATCAAGTGCTATGATGAAACTGTCTCTCATGAGGACCGCCACAGGAAAGGAAGACCCAGAGTTACCTCTGCTGCAGAGGGTGGCTACTTTGAAGAATCTCAAATATAAAATATATTTTGATTTGTTTAACACTTATTTGGTTACTACATGATTCCATATGTGTCATTTCATAGTTGTAATGTCTTCACTATTAGTCTACAATGTAGAAAATAGTTTTTAAAAAAATAAAGAAAAACCCTTGAATGAGTAGGTGTGTCCAAACTGTTGACTGGTACTGTACATGATCAATTAAAAATGTTAGAGTCCGCTATTAAAGACTACCATAAAACCCTGGATTCTCCAAGTACATTGAATGAACTACAGGACAACATATAAACCCTCCAACCCAAAAAGGCCTGTGGTGTTGATGGTATCCTAAATGAAATGATTAAATATACAGACCACAAATACCAATTGGTTATACTTAAACTCCTTAACATCATCCTCAGCTCTGGCATCTTCCCCAATATTTGTAACCAAGGACTGATCACCCCCAATCCACAAAAGTGGAGATAAATTTGACCCCAATAAATACTGTGGGATATGGGTCAACAGCAACCGTGGGAGAATCCTCTGCATTATCATTAACAGCAGACTCATACATTTCCTCAGTGAAAACAATGTACTGAGCAAATGTCAAATTGGCTTTTTACCAAATTACCGTAGGACAGACCACGGTATTCACCCTGCACACCCTAACTGACAAACAAACAAAACAAAAGGCAAAGTCTTCTCATGCTTTGTTGATTTCAAAAAAAAGCTTTTGACCTCAAACAAAGGGTCTGCTATACAAATGGATGAAAAACAGGGTTGGGGAGGAGGGATATGACATTTTAAACTGTTTCCTGCCTATTCTGATCTGATGTCACTGCTGGGCATCTTCCCGACTGTGAAGTGACGTGTCTTTCATCTGCTGCAGTAAGGTTTCCTTGGCCGACCACTGCGACTACGGTCCTCAACGTTGCCCCTTTCTTTGTGCTTCTTCATAAGAGCTTGGACAGCACATCTGGAAACCCCTGTCTGGCTTGAAATTTCTGCCTGGGAGAGACCTTGCTGATGCAGTATAATTACCTCGTGTCTTGTTGCTGTGCTCAGTCTTGACTTTTGACAGTAAACTGTCTTCAGCAACCTCACGTTGTTAGCGGAGTTTGGCTGTTCCCTCAGCCTGTGTTATTCCTCCTACACAGCTGTTTCTGGTTTCAGTTAATGATCGTGTTTCAACCTACATATTGAATTGATGATCATCAGCACCTGTTTGGTATAATTGTTTAATCATACACCTTGACGATATGCCTACAAAATCCCTGACTTTGTGCAAGTGTACCTAGAAGAATCGATGCTGTTTTGAAGGCGGTCACACCAAATATGGATTTGATGTAGATTTTTCTTCTGTTCACTCACTTTGCATTTAGTTAATTGATAAATATAATACATTAACATGTCTATTTTTGAAAGCATTCTTACTTTACAGCATTTTTTCACACCTGCCTAAAACTTTTGCACAGTACTGTATATATATATATATATTTAATAATCTTTTTTTTTTAATATATATCCAGCCCCCGTTCCCCACAGGAGGCCTTTTGATAGGCTGTCATTGTAAATAAGAAATTGTTCTTAACTGACTTGCCTAGTTAAATAAAGGTTAAATAAAATTACAAATGTACAACGTAAAACACCAAATAATGCATGCAGAGCAGAATTAGGTTGATACCCGCTAATTAACAAAGTCCAGAAAAGAGCCGTTAAATTCTACAACCACCTAAAAGGAAGTGATTCCCAAACCTTCCATAACAAAGCCATCACCTACAGAGAGCTGAACCTGGAGAAGAGTCCCCCTAAGCATGCTGGTCCTTCCATAACAAAGCCATCACCTACAGAGAGATGAACCTGGAGAAGTGTCCCCCCTAAGCATGCTGGTCCTTCCATAACAAAGCCATCACCTACAGAGAGATGAACCTGGAGAAGAGTCCCCCTAAGCATGCTGGTCCTTCCATAACAAAGCCATCACCTACAGAGAGCTGAACCTGGAGAAGAGTCCCCCTAAGCATGCTGGTCCTTCCATAACAAAGCCATCACCTACAGAGAGATGAACCTGGAGAAGAGTCCCCCTAAGCATGCTGGTCCTTCCATAACAAAGCCATCACCTACAGAGAGATGAACCTGGAGAAGAGTCCCCCTAAGCAAGCTGGTCCTTCCATAACAAAGCCATCACCTACAGAGAGCTGAACCTGGAGAAGAGTCCCCCTAAGCATGCTGGTCCTTCCATAACAAAGCCATCACCTACAGAGAGCTGAACCTGGAGAAGAGTCCCCCTAAGCATGCTGGTCCTTCCATAACAAAGCCATCACCTACAGAGAGCTGAACCTGGAGAAGAGTCCCCCTAAGCATGCTGGTCCTTCCATAACAAAGCCATCACCTACAGAGAGATGAACCTGGAGAAGAGTCCCCCTAAGCATGCTGGTCTAATTGGTAGGTCCTTTACTTGTTTCTTCTGTTAACTTTAATGATCCTTCCTCCTCACGAGGGAGAGAAATTAGAAAATATCTTCAACATATGTGAGTTTTTGGTAACAAAATTACAAGGCACAAGTCAATGTTTCATAAACTTACAAAAGGCAAATATTTTCTCCAAAACTCAATATAAGTGTTGATGTTAGTTGCCAGGGGGCTTTACTTCAACATTATTGAGTGTATATTAGTTGGCAGGGGGCTTTACTTCAACATTATTGAGTGTATATTAGTTGGCAGGGGGCTTTACTTCAACATTATTGAGTGTATATTAGTTGGCAGGGGGCTTTACTTCAACATTATTGAGTGTATATTAGTTGGCAGGGGGCTTTACTTCAACATTATTGAGTGTATATTAGTTGGCAGGGGGCTTTACTTCAACATTATTGAGTGTATATTAATTGGCAGGGGGCTTTACTTCAACATTATTGAGTGCATATTAGTTGGCAGGGGGCTTTACTTCAACATTATTGAGTGTATATTAGTTGGCAGGGGGCTTTACTTCAACATTATTGAGTGTATATTAGTTGGCAGGGGGCTTTACTTCAACATTATTGAGTGTATATTAGTTGGCAGGGGGCTTTACTTCAACATTATTGAGTGTATATTAGTTGGCAGGGGGCTTTACTTCAACATTATTGAGTGTATATTAGTTGTCAGGGGGCTTTACTTCAACATTATTGAGTTGATATTAGTTGGCAGGGGGCTTTACTTCAACATTATTGAGTTGATATTAGTTGCCAGGGGGCTTTACTTCAACATTATTGAGTTGATATTAGTTGGCAGGGGGCTTTACTTCAACATTATTGAGTGTATATTAGTTGTCAGGGGGCTTTACTTCAACATTATTGAGTGTATATTAGTTGGCAGGGGGCTTTACTTCAACATTATTGAGTTGATGTTAGTTGGCAGGGGGCTTTACTTCAACATTATTGAGTGTATATTAGTTGGCAGGGGGCATTACTTCAACATTATTGAGTTGATGCATTTCTAATCTCTTTTAAGACTTTTCCTGGTAGATGTCTAAGATCTATTTTCCATCTGTTTGACAAGAGACCAAAGCCTTTGCTTATTGTTAATTTTTAGGACGGAAAATGGTTATAAATAATTTCTTTAAAAATATATATATATATAGACAATTAGATTTCATTTGATATGCTCCTAAGAACTTCGTTGGTGCTCATGTGTCCTTTTAGATGGAAATACCCTAGACGATCTATCATCCCAAAACTACATCAGTACATCAAAGTACGGAATACGGTCCAAACTATCTATTTGATTTATTTTAGCTTTTCTAGCGATCTAAATGTATTGGCTTTACCTTCCCTCCGATGCTGGTAGTGGTGTTTCCGACATCTGGACTGGGTGTGAGGACTGGCGCTGTCTCCTCGGCTCCAAGCGGATGACAGATCTCCTGAATGGGTTTTTGTCCCGACGACGCTAGAGATTTTGGGGTACCAGCACTCATTGTACAAACGATGGAAATCCGACAACGGATTTACCGTTTTTTTTGGCCTGGAATGGTCGTTTTTTGTGTGTGTGTGTGTGTGTGATTATTTCCAATCCCGTGTATCAAATGCTGGACACTCTATCTGCAACCTAAAGCTGTCAGCTGACTTGCACTGCGCAGTCCCGGAAGTACGATGACACTACCGGAAGTATTGACACGGGTACTAATCACGTGACTTTTGTTGACACGCTGACCGAGTAAAAAAAGTCATTTAGCGGTGTTTGTTTCTGTATCTAAGCAGAGTAGTTTAGTTGATGTCAAACATACGATTATCTGTGATAGTTGTGTAGCTATTTGAACGATTGGTACAATCTGAAACACCTGCTGTCCGTGGTCGATTCGTCTGATCCCCAGTCCAAATGTTAACTAGCTAGCACTGTGATAGCTAGTTATGTTTTATATTGTTTAGGTTGCAACCAGTCTTTCTGACATGGCGTCGCCTGCACCGGGTAAGTCAAGTAGCAAAAGGCTTGTTGATGCCGAGTCCTAACGCTCTATTCAAACCGCATAGCGGAAATTCACTTCTTTATACCTCAGTGGTGTAACTGCGTTGTGGAGCTGTCAAATCGGGGATACAGACACACACAATAAAACGGTTATTGTGCATAGTCAGATTCATATTAAAACGTTTACATGCTTTGCAAGAAGAACGATTTCCCTAATAGTACTGTTTATATATGGACACGTGTGAAATGCCTACCTACTGATTCAACTTCCTTCCCTGTGGAGTTCAGTACTTGTTCTGTGAGGTTTAATGGCGGTCTGCTTCCAATATGTTGCTTTACCTCCCCCAACTAAACTATAGTATAGATCCATTACACTTTGATGGGGAACCAGGAAAACATTTAAAATAAAAAATATATATATATATTTTCATTACCCTACCAACTAACCCTATACTCCTTAAACCCTATCTGATCCTACCCCAGGTCAACGACCTGAGATGACGGGACACCACCACTCAACATACCCTGTAACTCTTCTGAAGTCAAATCTCGTACCCACAAGCATTTCTCTGCAGCTGCCACCACAACATCTATTTCCTGTGATTTTTACGTTCCATTTCTGCAGTACAGTTGACAACAAATGCTAAGAAGCCAACCTTACTGAAGAACATATCACTCACTGGCCTATCCAAATCAAATAAAATTTATTTTTATATAGCCCTTCGTACATCAGCTGATATTCTCAAAGTGCTGTACAGAAACCCAGCCTAAAACCCCAAACAGCAAGCAAAGCATGTGAAAGAAGCACGGTGGCTAGGAAAAACTCCCTAGGAAAAACTCCCTAGAAAGGCCAAAAACCTAGGAAGAAACCTAGAGAGGAACCAGGCTATGAGGGGTGGCCAGTCCTCTTCTGGCTGTGCAGGGTGGATATTATAACAGAACATGGTCAAAATGTTAAAATGTTAAAATGTTCATAAATGACCAGCATGGTCAAATAATAATAATCATAGTAGTTGTCGAGGGTGCAACAAGCACGTCCGGTGAACAGGTCAGGGTTCCATAGCCGCAGGCAGAACAGTTGAAACTGGAGCAGCAGCACAGCCAGGTGGACTGGGGACAGCAAGGAGTCATCATGCCAGGTATTCCTGAGGCATGGTCCTAGGGCTCAGGTCCTCCGAGGGAAAGAAAGAAAGAGAGAATTAGAGAGAGCATATTTAAATTCACACAGGACACCGGATAAGACAAGAGAAATACTCCAGGTGTAACAGACTGACCCTAGCCCCCCGACACATAAACTACTGCAGCATAAATACTGGAGGCTGAGACAGGAGGGATCAGAAGACACTGTGGCCCCATCCGATGATACCCCCGGACAGGGCCAAACAGGCAGGATATAACCCCACCCACTTTGCCAAAGCACAGCCCCCACACCACTAGAGGGATGTCTCCAACCACCAACTTACCGTCCTAAGACAAGGCCGAGTATAGCCCACAACGATCTCCGCCATGGCACAACCCAAGGGGGGGGGGGGGCGCCAACCCAGACAGGAAGACCACGTCAGTGACTCAACCCACTCAAGTGACGCACCCCTCCCATGGACGGCATGGAAGAACACCAGTAGGCCAGTGACTCAGCCTCTGTAAAAGGGTTAGAGGCAGAGAATCCCAGTGGAAAGAGGGGAACCGGCAAGGCAGAGACAGCAAGGGCGGTTCGTTGCTCCAGCCTTTCCGTTCACCTTCACACTCCTGGGCCAGACTATACTTAATCATAGGACCTACTGAAGAGATAAGTCTTCAGTAAAGACTTAAAGGTTGAGACTGAGTCTGCGTCTCTCACATTGGTAGGCAGACCATTCCATAAAAATGGAGCTCTATAGGAGAAAGCCCTACCTCCAGCCGTTTGCTTAGAAATTCTAGGGACAATTAGGAGGCCTGCGTCTTGTGACCGTAGCGTACGTGTAGGTATGTACGGCAGGACCAAATCGGAAAGATAGGTAGGAGCAAGCCCATGTAATGCTTTGTAGGTTAGCAGTAAAACCTTGAAATCAGCCCTTGCCTTAACAGGAAGCCAGTGTAGGGAGGCTAACACTGGAGTAATATGATCAAATTTTTTGGTTCTAGTCAGGATTCTAGCAGCCGTATTTAGCACTAACTGAAGTTTATTTAGTGCTTTATCCGGGTAGCCGGAAAGTAGAGCATTGCAGTAGTCCAGCCTAGAAGTAACAAAAGCATGGATTAATTTTTCTGCGTCATTTTTGGACAGAAAATTTCTGATTTTTGCAATGTTACGTAGATGGAAAAAAGCTGTCCTTGAAACAGTCTTGATATGTTCTTCAAAAGAGAGATCAGGGTCCAGAGTAACGCCGAGGTCCTTCACAGTTTTATTTGAGACGACTGTACAACCATCCAGATTAATTGTCAGATTCAACAGAAGATCTCTTTGTTTCTTGGGACCTAGAACAAGCATCTCTGTTTTGTCCGAGTTTAAAAGTAGAAAGTTTGCAGCCATCCACTTCTTTATGTCTGAAACACAGGCTTCTAGCGAGGGCAATTTTGGGGCTTCACCATGTTTCATTGAAATGTACAGCTGTGTGTCGTCCGCATAGCAGTGAAATTTAACATTATGTTTTCGAATGACATCCCCAAGAGGTAAAATATATAGTGAAAACAATAGTGGTCCTAAAACGGAACCTTGAGGAACACCGAAATTTACAATTGATTTGTCAGAGGACAAACCATTCACAGAGACAAACTGATATCTTTCCGACAGATAAGATCTAAACCAGGCCAGAACTTGTCCATGTAGACCAATTTGGGTTTCCAATCTCTCCAAAAGAATGTGGTGATCGATGGTATCAAAAGCGGCACTAAGATCTAGGAGCACGAGGACAGATGCAGAGCCTCGGTCTGACGTCATTAAAAGGTCATTTACCACCTTCACAAGTGCAGTCTCAGTGCTATGATGGGGTCTAAAACCAGACTGAAGCGTTTCGTATACATTGTTTGTCTTCAGGAAGGCAGTCAGTTGCTGTGCAACAGCTTTTTCTAAAATTTTGGAGAGGAATGGAAGATTCGATATAGGCCGATAGTTTTTTATAATTTCTGGATCAAGATTCGGCTTTTTCAAGAGAGGCTTTATTACTGCCACTTTTAGTGAGCTTGGTACACATCCGGTGGATAGAGAGCCGTTTATTATGTTCAACATAGGAGGGCCAAGCACAGGAAGCAGCTCTTTCAGTAGTTTAGTTGGAATAGGGTCCAGTATGCAGCTTGAGGGTTTGGAGGCCATGATTATTTTCATCATTGCGTCAAGAGATATAGTACTAAAACACTTTAGTATCCCCCTTGATCCTAGGTCCTGGCAGAGTTGTGCAGACTCAGGACAATGGAGCTTTGGAGGAATACCCAGATTTAAAGAGGAGTCTGTAATTTGCTTTCTAATGATCATGATCTTTTCCTCAAAGAAGTTCATAAATTTATTACTGCTGAAGTGAAAGCCATCCTCCATTTGCGAAGGCTGCTTTTTAGTTAGCTTTGCGACAGTATCAAAAAGAAATTTCGGATTGTTCTTATTTTCCTCAATTAAGTTGGAAAAATAGGATGATCGAGCAGCAGTAAGGGCTCTTCGATACTGCACGGTACTGTCTTTCCAAGCTAGTCGGAAGACTTCCAGTTTGGTGTGGCGCCATTTCCGTTCCAATTTTCTGGAAGCTTGCTTCAGAGCTCGTGTATTTTCTGTATACCAGGGAGCTAGTTTCTTATGACAGATGTTTTTAGTTTTTAGGGGTGCAACTGCATCTAGGGTATTGCGCAAGGTTAAATTGAGTTCCTCGGTTAGGTGGTTAACTGATTTTTGTCCTCTGACGTCCTTGGGTAGGCAGAGGGAGTCTGGAAGGGCATCAAGGAATCTTTGGGTTGTCTGAGAATTTATAGCACGACTTTTAATGCTCCTTGGTTGGGGTCTGAGCAGATTATTTGTTGCAATTGCAAACGTAATAAAATGGTGGTCCGATAGTCCAGGATTATGAGGAAAAACATTTAGATCCACAACATTTATTCCATGGGACAAAACTAGGTCCAGAGTATGACTGTGGCAGTGAGTAGGTCCAGAGACATGTTGGACAAAACCCACTGAGTCGATGATGGCTCCGAAAGCCTTTTGGAGTGGGTCTGTGGACTTTTCCATGTGAATGTTAAAGTCACCAAAAATTAGAATATTATCTGCTATGACTACAAGATCCGATAGGAATTCAGGGAACTCAGTGAGGAACACTGCATATGGCCCAGGAGGCCTGTAAACAGTAGCTATAAAAAGTGAGTGAGTAGGCTGCATAGATTTCATGACTAGAAGCTCAAAAGACGAAAACGTCATTGTTTTTTTTTTTTGTAAATTGAAATTTGCTATCGTAAATGTTAGCAACACCTCCGCCTTTGCCGGATGCACGGGGGGTATGGTCACTAGTGTAACCAGGGGGTGAGGCCTCATTTAACACAGTAAATTCATCAGGCTTAAGCCATGTTTCAGTCAGGCCAATCACATCAAGATTATGATCGGTGATTAGTTCATTGACTATAACTGCCTTGGAAGTGAGGGATCTAACATTAAGTAACCCAATTTTGAGATGTGAGGTATCACAATCTCTTTCAATAATGGCAGGAATGGAGGAGGTCTTTATACTAGTGAGATTGCTAGAGCGAACACCGCCATTTTTTAATTTTGCCCAACCTAGATCGAGGCACAGACACGGTCTCAATGGGGAAAGCTGAGCTGACTACGCTGACTGTGCTAGTGGCAGACTCCACTAAGCTGGCAGGCTGGCTAACAGCCTGCTGCCTGGCCTGCACCCTATTTCATTGTGGAGCTAGAGGAGTTAGAGCCCTGTCTATGTTCGTAGATAAGATGAGAGCACCCCTCCAGCTAGGATGGAGTCCGTCACTCCTCAACAGGCCAGGCTTGGTCCTGTTTGTGGGTGAGTCCCAGAAAGAGGGCCAATTATCTACAAATTCTATCTTTTGGGAGGGGCAGAAAACAGTTTTCAACCAGCGATTGAGTTGTGAGACTCTGCTGTAGAGCTCATCACTCCCCCTAACTGGGAGGGGGCCAGAGACAATTAATCGATGCCGACACATCTTTCTAGCTGATTTACACGCTGAAGCTATGTTGCGCTTGGTGACCTCTGACTGTTTCATCCTAACATCGTTGGTGCCGACGTGGATAACAATATCTCTATACTCTCTACACTCGCCAGTTTTAGCTTTAGCCAGCACCGTCTTTAGATTAGCCTTAACGTCGGTAGCCTTGCCCCCTGGTAAACAGTGTATGATCGCTGGATGATTAGTTTTAAGTCTAATACTGCGGGTAATGGAGTCGCCAATGACTAGGGTTTTCAATTTGTCAGAGCTAATGGTGGGAGCCGTCGGCGTCTCAGACCCCACAACGGGAGGAGTAGAGACCAGAGAAGTCTCGGCCTCCGACTCCAACTCGCTTAATGGGGAGAACCGGTTGAAAGTTTCTGTCGGCTGAATAAGCGACACCGGTTGAGCATTCCTACAGCGTTTCCCTCCAGAAACCATGAGAAAGTTGTCCGGCTGCGGGGACCGTGCGAGGGGGTTTATACTAACGTTACTATCTGTACTTACTGGTGGCACAGACGCTGTTTCATCCTTTCCTACACTGAAATTGCCCTTGCCTAACGATTGCGTCTGAAGCTGGGCTTGCAGCACAGCTATCCTTGCCGTAAGGCGATCGTTCTCCTGTATATTATAAGTACAACGACTGCAATTAGAAGGCATCATGTTAATGTTACTTAGCTTCGGCTGTTTGAAGTCCTGACGAACCATGTCCAGATAAAACCTCCGGGGTGAAAAAGTTGAATGAAAAAAGTTGAGTGAGGGAAAAAGTAAAAATATACGGTAATGAAAAAGTAAAAAACCGTCAGGTATCAAAGTAAGATCGGCAACAAAAACGCACAGCAGCGTAAACAAGTCTGCAAGTTGTGACAGGAAACAGGAAACATGTGTGTATCTCTCTGTTCTGGCACACTATTCACAGGGATCCTCTCAGAATCCCTCACCCTTGACAACATCCTTCTCTACTTTCTTCACAGCCTCAGGAGCTGACACCTATACTACTCTGACTCTGGCCACATCAACCTGCCTCCTTCCCTCCGGACACTTCCTATCCCCAGCAACATGAGCACCCCTGCAGTTGACACAACTTTATCCACCGAAACGACACAATCCTCTATCCCCATGCCCTCCTGCACACTTCCCACATCTTGGATTCTCCCTCCTAAACACGGCTGTAACATGACCATAAACGAGGCACCTGAAACAGTGCAGTGGATTCGCCGCAAAACGACTGACAGGATAACTGATATCCTAACATGACCTTGTTGGGTAAAAACTCTGACTCAAAAGGACTGACAGGATAACTGATATCCTAACATGACCTTGTTCTGTAAAGACTGACTCAAAAGGACCGACAGTAACTGTTTCACCACCGGATCGGCGTCGCACCACAAACACCAGGAATCTTCAACTTCAATCTCTCCACCTCCACACGTAACGTTACCCTAGAAATCACTCCTTTCAAATGGTGCCCCGTTTCTAAAAGCGAAGCAAGAAACAGATCTTGACCCAAGTTGCGTGACACGGATCGCCCGCTCCCCCTGGTCAGAAGAAACACAAACAAATATCACAAATCCACTACAGGTTACCGTCACTGATTCAACTGCACCCAACTCCTTTCCCACCCACCCTGAAACCACAAATGGATCTGCCAAAAGGCAAGGATCCACCTTCTCGAAATGTCACTCCTACTGGACCAGATTCTTGTTTATCCAGTCCATTGATGCCAGGCTCTGGTTCTGAGCTCTTCACCACACCTTCCTCCTCACTTAACTCATTCACTTCCATAATTCGGTCTGGTGCACGGGCTCACTCAGTTTGCACTTGACGCCAATCTCCTCCAGGTCACTCTGTTTACACTTGACGCCAATCTCCTCCAGGTCACTCTGTTTACACTTGACGCCAATCTTCTTCGACACGCCATCTCCATTTTTATTGCCCTCTTCCTCATTCTCTTCGACCTCCTCTTCCTCATTCCCCCCCCCCCCCCCCCCCCCTCCATTCCTACTCAGAAATCAGTAGTGATGGGCATTCTATCTATCTATTCTATCATATCCATTCCTACTCAGAAATCAGTAGTGATCGGCATTCTATCTATCTATTCTATCATATCCATTCCTACTCAGAAATCAGTAGTGATGGGCATTCTATCTATCTATTCTATCATATCCATTCCTACTCAGAAATCAGTAGTGATGGGCATTCTATCTATCTATTCTATCATATCCATTCCTACTCAGAAATCAGTAGTGATGGGCATTCTATCTATCTATTCTATCATATCCATTCCTACTCAGAAATCAGTAGTGATCGGCATTCTATCTATCTATTCTATCATATCCATTCCTACTCAGAAATCAGTAGTGATGGGCATTCTATCTATCTATTCTATCATATCCATTCCTACTCAGAAATCAGTAGTGATCGGCATTCTATCTATCTATTCTATCATATCCATTCCTACTCAGAAATCAGTAGTGATGGGCATTCTATCTATCTATTCTATCATATCCATTCCTACTCAGAAATCAGTAGTGATGGGCATTCTATCTATCTATTCTATCATATCCATTCCTACTCAGAAATCAGTAGTGATGGGCATTCTATCTATCTATTCTATCATATCCATTCCTACTCAGAAATCAGTAGTGATGGGCATTCTATCTATCTATTCTATCATATCCATTCCTACTCAGAAATCAGTAGTGATGGGCATTCTATCTATCTATTCTATCATTCTATCTATCTATTCTATCATTCTATCTATCTATTCTATCATTCTATCTATCTATTCTATCATTCTATCCATCTATTCTATCATTCTATATATTCTAAATCCACCTTTCTGTGTCCCAATATTCCTCTTCTCCCGACTTTGCTTGCGGCCGGGTGGCATTCCGACGTCACTCCATCTCATTATTGTACATCTCCACCTCTACGGGGAACCGACATTTTGAGAGCATCTTCCCAGTGACCAGGTTAGTCCAATACCCGATGATGGGACTTAAATAAATGCAGAAAATCGACAAAGTAGATGTTCTACCACAGTGACCAATCAAAGTAGACGTTCTACCACAGTGACCAATCAAAGTAGACGTTCTTCCACAGTGACCAATCAAAGTAGACGTTCTTCCACAGTGACCAATCAAAGTAGACATTGTACCACAGTGACCAATCAAAGTAGACATTGTACCACAGTGACCAATCAAAGTAGACATTGTACCACAGTGACCAATCAAAGTAGACATTCTACCACAGTGACCAATCAAAGTAGACATTCTACCACAGTGACCAATCAAAGTAGACGTTCTACCACAGTGACCAATCAAAGTAGATGTTCTACCACAGTGACCAATCAAAGTAGACATTCTACCACAGTGACCAATCAAAGTAGACATTCTACCACAGTGACCATGTTATTTTTGCGAATCCTATTTTATTTTGAGTTCAGACATATAAAGTTTGTGTGAAAACTATATTTCTAAGATGAATACTTTTGTTTTTCCACATTCACTTCAATGAAAGTCATCCGCATGCTTCCCATCCAGAACACTTCAGATCAGTTCCTGCATGTATTATTATGATGATGTTATGGTCTAAACAAGGGAAGGGTTTTTTGAAAAAGGGTGGAACTGCACTCTGCAATTTGGTGCTTTCCTGCGTCTGCAGTAACCCCTCTTTATACTCCAGTAGTGATGGGCATTCTGAGACTTTCGGCCTAATGTAACTTATCTGCAGAAAAACATTGTTTTGAACTCAGAAAGAAGTATTAGCAGTAAGCCAGTCAGGGAGCCAAATGAACTCGTTCGCCAACTACCCATCACTACACTCCAGCAGGTGGTGTTAATGAACAGTAGAGTTGGATGCCAGCTGCCGATAAACCCCACTGAAAGGACGGGGAAGACAACCGTAGCTAGCTAGCTGAACACCGGTAGACAGTGTCCTTCGCCCCCGCATGTCGGCCACTGTTTTCCAGCAGTTCTGTTAACGACAGCGAGGGCAGGAGTTTGGCAGGCTGGAGCAAAGGACACGGCGTGCTTGTTTAGCCAGCTCGTCCTAAAGAGGACTCCGGTACACCGCAGGGGCGAAACAAGTTCATCATTACCAATATTATCCATTATCTCAGCTAATCATGGCGAGCTGTGAAGGATCCTGTCTTTCTCCCAGCTCAGTGCTTTCTCCTTGTGCGCTAACTAGCGGATGGTGTCGCTAACTAGCACGTTAGCATGCACACGGTGTCGCATCAGCCTCCCCGCCTGGTGTCCTAGCCTCCCCGCCTGGTGTCCTAGCCTCCCCGCTAGCCTCCCCGCCTGGTGTCCTAGCCTCCCCGCCTGGTGTCCTAGCCTCCCCGCCTGGTGTGCTAGCCTCCCCGCTAGCCTCCCTGCCTGGTGTCCTAGCCTCCCCGCCTGGTGTTCTAGCCTCCCCGCCTGGTGTTCAAGCCTCCCCGCCTGGTGTTCTAGCCTCCCCGCCTGGTGTGCTAGCCTCCCCGCTAGCCTCCCTGCCTGGTGTCCTAGCCTCCCCGCCTGGTGTCCTAGCCTCCCCGCCTGGTGTCCTAGCCTCCCCGCCTGGTGTTCTAGCCTCCCCGCCTGGTGTCCTAGCCTCCCCGCCTGGTGTCCTAGCCTCCCCGCCTGGTGTCCTAGCCTCCCCGCGTGGTGTGCTAGCCTCCCCGCCTGGTGTGCTAGCCTCCCCGCTAGCCCCCCCGCCTGGTGTCCTAGCCTCCCCGCCCGGTGTCCTAGCCTCCCCGCCCGGTGTCCTAGCCTCCCCGCCCGGTGTGCTAGCCTCCCCGCCCGGTGTGCTAGCCTCCCCGCCCGGTGTGCTAGCCTCCCCGCCCGGTGTGCTAGCCTCCCCGCCCGGTGTGCTAGCCTCCCCGCCCGGTGTTCTAGCCTCCCCGCCCGGTGTTCTAGCCTCCCCGCCTGGTGTCCTAGCCTCCCCGCTAGCCTCCCCGCCTGGTGTGCTAGCCTCCCCGCCTGGTGTGCTAGCCTCCCCGCCTGGTGTGCTAGCCTCCCCGCCTGGTGTGCTAGCCTCCCCGCCTGGTGTTCTAGCCTCCCCGCCTGGTGTTCTAGCCTCCCTGCCTGTCGGGCACGATTGGTCAACAGTAGGGAAGTGTTTGTTTTCAATCAACGACAGATGAGTTTTACATTTTATTTCACTTGAGAAATACTGCACCAAACATCTTAGTTAGATGTAAAATTGCGCGACTAAGATCTATATGGTCAAAAGGGAGGCTTGCCCTACTGATGCTGGCACATGTGCAGATCAAATACACCGCTGGAACTAAAATGAACTTGTGTACTTGCCCTTTTAATTCAGAAGAACCAGGTGTTTTAATCCGCGTACTTACACTTTGACCTTCCGCCGATTTATGATAAACAGAGTAAGGTGGTTTACATGACTATTGCCATACTCGGCCTACTGCCATAATCAGTTTATCAAATTATTACTGTGCTTGTTACATTTCCACGAAATAATGAAGATTTCTATCAGCCAAATCGAGGTGTAGATTACAAACAAGGCTACATTGTCTGCTTTAGATATGATGCTAGGAGCCGCTTGTGGATTTGACAGCTCTAACGCAGTTCCACCTTACGACATCGCCAAAAAAACTACCTTTATGCAGATGTGGGATAAAGAATATCTGATTGAATAGAGGCCTAGCTGGAATAGAGCCCTGGATCAGAGCTAGCTGGAATAGAGCCCTGGATCAGAGCTAGCTGGAATAGAGCCCTGGATCAGAGCTAGCTGGAATAGAGCCCTGGATCAGAGCTAGCTAGAATAGAGCCCTGGATCAGAGCTAGCTGGAATAGAGCCCTGGATCAGAGCTAGCTGGAATAGAGCCCTGGATCAGAGCTAGCTGGAATAGAGCCCTGGATCAGAGCTAGCTGGAATGGAGCCCTGGATCAGAGCTAGCTGGAATAGAGCCCTGGATCAGAGCTAGCTGGAATAGAGCCCTGAATCAGAGCTAGCTGGAATAGAGCCCTGGATAAGAGCTAGCTAGAATAGAGCCCTGGATCAGAGCTAGCTAGAATAGAGCCCTGGATCAGAGCTAGCTAGAATAGAGCCCTGGATCAGAGCTAGCTGGAATAGAGCCCTGGATCAGAGCTAGCTGGAATAGAGCCCTGGATCAGAGCTAGCTAGAATAGAGCCCTGGATCAGAGCTAGCTAGAATAGAGCCCTGGATCAGAGCTAGCTAGAATAGAGCCCTGGATCAGAGCTAGCTGGAATAGAGCCCTGGATCAGAGCTAGCTGGAATAGAGCCCTGGATCAGAGCTAGCTGGAATAGAGCCCTGGATCAGAGCTAGCTGGAATAGAGACCTGGATCAGAGCTAGCTGGAATGGAGCCCTGGATCAGAGCTAGCTAGAATGGAGCCCTGGATCAGAGCTAGCTGGAATAGAGCCCTGGATCAGAGCTAGCTGGAATAGAGCCCTGGATCAGAGCTAGCTGGAATAGAGCCCTGGATCAGAGCTAGCTGGAATAGAGCCCTGGATCAGAGCTAGCTGGAATAGAGCCCTGGATCAGAGCTAGCTGGAATAGAGCCCTGGATCAGAGCTAGCTGGAATAGAGCCCTGGATCAGAGCTAGCTGGAATAGAGCCCTGGATCAGAGCTAGCTGGAATAGAGCCCTGGATCAGAGCTAGCTGGAATAGAGCCCTGGATCAGAGCTAGCTAGAATGGAGCCCTGGATCAGAGCTAGCTGGAATAGAGCCCTGGATCAGAGCTAGCTGGAATAGAGCCCTGGATCAGAGCTAGCTAGAATAGAGCCCTGGATCAGAGCTAGCTAGAATAGAGCCCTGGATCAGAGCTAGCTGGAATGGAGCCCTGGATCAGAGCTAGCTGGAATAGAGCCCTGGATCAGAGCTAGCTAGAATAGAGCCCTGGATAAGAGCTAGCTGGAATAGAGCCCTGGATCAGAGCTAGCTAGAATAGAGCCCTGGATCAGAGCTAGCTGGAATAGAGCCCTGGATCAGAGCTAGCTGGAATAGAGCCCTGGATCAGAGCTAGCTGGAATAGAGCCCTGGATCAGAGCTAGCTAGAATAGAGCCCTGGATCAGAGCTAGCTAGAATAGAGCCCTGGATCAGAGCTAGCTAGAATAGAGCCCTGGATCAGAGCTAGCTGGAATAGAGCCCTGGATCAGAGCTAGCTGGAATAGAGACCTGGATCAGAGCTAGCTGGAATAGAGCCCTGGATCAGAGCTAGCTGGAATAGAGCCCTGGATCAGAGCTAGCTGGAATAGAGACCTGGATCAGAGCTAGATAGAATGGAGCCCTGGATCAGAGCTAGCTGGAATAGAGCCCTGGATCAGAGCTAGCTGGAATAGAGACCTGGATCAGAGCTAGCTGGAATAGAGCCCTGGATCAGAGCTAGCTGGAATAGAGCCCTGGATCAGAGCTAGCTGGAATAGAGCCCTGGATCAGAGCTAGCTAGAATAGAGCCCTGGATCAGAGCTAGCTGGAATAGAGCCCTGGATCAGAGCTAGCTGGAATAGAGCCCTGGATCAGAGCTAGCTGGAATAGAGCCCTGGATCAGAGCTAGCTGGAATAGAGCCCTGGATAAGAGCTAGCTGGAATAGAGCCCTTATTTTCATGATCTTCTGTTTTTTTCTGTCATCAGGAGTCCAGAACAAGAACCGTGTTGCCATTTTGGCTGATCTGGACAAGGAGAAGAGACACTTGATACATAACTCAGCCATGAATAACCCTGGAGCTAGGTATGAGGAATACAAAATGTATATCTGTCAATAGTGGGTCGTGTCAGTGAAATACTACTATAGACCAGGGACCACTGCCAGTGTTCTACTATAGACCAGGGACCACTGCCAGTGTTCTACTATAGACCAGGGCCCACTGCCAGTGTTCTACTATAGACCAGGGCCCACTGCCAGTGTTCTACTATAGACCAGGGACCACTGCCAGTGTTCTACTATAGACCAGGGACCACTGCCAGTGTTCTACCATAGACCAGGGCCCACTGCCAGTGTTCTACTATAGACCAGGGCCCACTGCCAGTGTTCTACTATAGACCAGGGACCACTGCCAGTGTTCTACCATAGACCAGGGCCCACTGCCAGTGTTCTACTATAGACCAGGGACCACTGCCAGTGTTCTACCATAGACCAGGGCCCACTCCCAGTGTTCTACCATAGACCAGGGCCCACTGCCAGTGTTCTACCATAGACCAGGGACCACTGCCAGTGTTCTACCATAGACCAGGGCCCACTGCCAGTGTTCTACTATAGACCAGGGACCACTGCCAGTGTTCTACTATAGACCAGGGCCCACTCCCAGTGTTCTACTATAGACCAGGGCCCACTGCCAGTGTTCTACCATAGACCAGGGCCCACTGCCAGTGTTCTACCATAGACCAGGGCCCACTGCCAGTGTTCTACTATAGACCAGGGCCCACTGCCAGTGTTCTACTATAGACCAGGGCCCACTGCCAGTGTTCTACTATAGACCAGGGCCCACTGCCAGTGTTCTACTATAGACCAGGGCCCACTGCCAGTGTTCTACCATAGACCAGGGCCCACTGCCAGTGTTCTACTATAGACCAGGGACCACTGCCAGTGTTCTACCATAGACCAGGGCCCACTCCCAGTGTTCTACTATAGACCAGGGCCCACTGCCAGTGTTCTACTATAGACCAGGGACCACTGCCAGTGTTCTACTATAGACCAGGGCCCACTCCCAGTGTTCTACTATAGACCAGGGCCCACTCCCAGTGTTCTACTATAGACCAGGGCCCACTGCCAGTGTTCTACTATAGACCAGGGCCCAGTCCCAGTGTTCTACTATAGACCAGGGCCCAGTCCCAGTGTTCTACTATAGACCAGGGCCCAGTCCCAGTGTTCTACTATAGACCAGGGCCCAGTCCCAGTGTTCTACTATAGACCAGGGCCCAGTCCCAGTGTTCTACTATAGACCAGGCCCACTACTATAGACCAAGACCCACTCCCAGTGTTCTACTATAGACCAGGGCCCACTCCCAGTGTTCTACTATAGACCAGGGCCCACTCCCAGTGTTCTACTATAGACCAGGGCCCACTCCCAGTGTTCTACTATAGACCAGGGCCCACTCCCAGTGTTCTACCATAGACCAGGGCCCACTCCCAATGTTCTACTATAGACCAGGGCCCAGTCCCAATGTTCTACTATAGACCAGGGCCCAGTCCCAGTGTTCTACTATAGACCAGGGCCCAGTCCCCGTGTTCTACTATAGACCAGGGCCCAGTCCCAGTGTTCTACTATAGACCAGGGCCCACTGCCAGTGTTCTACTATAGACCAGGGCCCAGTCCCAGTGTTCTACTATAGACCAGGGCCCAGTCCCAGTGTTCTACTATAGACCAGGGCCCACTGCCAGTGTTCTACTATAGACCAGGGCCCACTGCCAGTGTTCTACTATAGACCAGGGCCCACTGCCAGTGTTCTACTATAGACCAGGGCCCACTGCCAGTGTTCTACTATAGACCAGGGCCCACTCCCAGTGTTCTACTATAGACCAGGGCCCACTGCCAGTGTTGTACTATAGACCAGGGCCCACTGCCAGTGTTCTACTATAGACCAGGGCCCACTGCCAGTGTTCTACTATAGACCAGGGCCCACTGCCAGTGTTCTACTATAGACCAGGGCCCACTCCCAGTGTTCTACTATAGACCAGGGCCCACTCCCAGTGTTCTACTATAGACCAGGGCCCACTCCCAGTGTTCTACTATGGACCAGGGCCCACTCCCAGTGTTCTACTATGGACCAGGGCCCACTCCCAGTGTTCTACTATGGACCAGGGCCCAGTCCCAGTGTTCTACTATAGACCAGGGCCCAGTCCCAGTGTTCTGCTATAGACCAGGGCCCACTACTATAGACCAGGGCCCACTCCCAATGTTCTACTATAGACCAGGGCCCAGTGCCAGTGTTCTACTATAGACCAGGGCCCAGTCCCAGTGTTCTGCTATAGACCAGGGCCCACTACTATAGACCAGGGCCCACTCCCAGTGTTCTACTATAGACCAGGGCCCACTCCCAGTGTTCTACTATAGACCAGGGCCCACTCCCAATGTTCTACTATAGACCAGGGCCCACTCCCAGTGTTCTACTATAGACCAGGGCCCAGTCCCAGTGTTCTACTATAGACCAGGGCCCAGTCCCAGTGTTCTACTATAGACCAGGGCCCAGTCCCAGTGTTCAACTATAGACCGGGGCCCAGTCCCAGTGTTCTACTATAGACCAGGGCCCACTCCCAGTGTTCTACTATAGACCAGGGCCCAGTCCCAGTGTTCTACTATGGACCAGGGCCCAGTCCCAGTGTTCTACTATAGACCAGGGCCCAGTCCCAGTGTTCTGCTATAGACCAGGGCCCACTACTATAGACCAGGGCCCACTCCCAGTGTTCTACTATAGACCAGGGCCCACTCCCAGTGTTCTACTATAGACCAGGGCCCACTCCTATAGACCAGGGCCCAGTCCCAGTGTTCTACTATAGACCAGGCCCACTACTATAGACCAAGGCCCACTCCCAGTGTTCTACTATAGACCAGGGCCCAGTCCCAGTGTTCTGCTATAGACCAGGGCCCACTCCCAGTGTTCTACTATAGACCAGGGCCCACTCCCAGTGTTCTACTATAATCCAGGGCCCAGTCCCAGTGTTCTACTATAGACCAGGGCCCACTCCCAGTGTTCTACTATAGACCAGGGCCCAGTCCCAGTGTTCTACTATAGACCAGGGCCCAGTCCCAGTGTTCTACTATAGACCAGGGCCCACTCCCAGTGTTCTACTATAGACCAGGGCCCAGTCCCAGTGTTCTACTATAGACCAGGGCCCACTCCCAGTGTTCTACTATAGACCAGGGCCCAGTCCCAGTGTTCTACTATAGACCAGGGCCCAGTCCCAGTGTTCTACTATAGACCAGGGCCCAGTCCCAGTGTTCTACTATAGACCAGGGCCCAGTCCCAGTGTTCTACTATAGACCAGGGCCCAGTCCCAGTGTTCTACTATAGACCAGGGCCCAGTCCCAGTGTTCTACTATAGACCAGGGCCCACTCCCAGTGTTCTACTATAGACCAGGGCCCACTCCCAGTGTTCTACTATAGACCAGGGCCCACTCCCAGTGTTCTACTATAGACCAGGGCCCACTCCCAGTGTTCTACCATAGACCAGGGCCCACTCCCAGTGTTCTACTATAGACCAGGGCCCACTCCCAGTGTTCTACTATAGACCAGGGCCCACTCCCAGTGTTCTACTATAGACCAGGGCCCACTCCCAGTGTTCTACTATGGACCAGGGCCCACTCCCAGTGTTCTACTATGGACCAGGGCCCACTCCCAGTGTTCTACTATAGACCAGGGCCCACTCCCAGTGTTCTACTATGGACCAGGGCCCACTCCCAGTGTTCTACTATGGACCAGGGCCCAGTCCCAGTGTTCTGCTATAGACCAGGGCCCACTACTATAGACCAGGGCCCACTCCCAATGTTCTACTATAGACCAAGGGCCACTCCCAGTGTTCTACTATAGACCAGGGCCCAGTGCCAGTGTTCTACTATAGACCAGGGCCCAGTCCCAGTGTTCTGCTATAGACCAGGGCCCACTACTATAGACCAGGGCCCACTCCCAGTGTTCTACTATAGACCAGGGCCCACTCCCAGTGTTCTACTATAGACCAGGGCCCACTCCCAATGTTCTACTATAGACCAGGGCCCACTCCCAGTGTTCTACTATAGACCAGGGCCCAGTCCCAGTGTTCTACTATAGACCAGGGCCCAGTCCCAGTGTTCTACTATAGACCAGGGCCCAGTCCCAGTGTTCAACTATAGACCGGGGCCCAGTCCCAGTGTTCTACTATAGACCAGGGCCCACTCCCAGTGTTCTACTATAGACCAGGGCCCAGTCCCAGTGTTCTACTATGGACCAGGGCCCAGTCCCAGTGTTCTACTATAGACCAGGGCCCAGTCCCAGTGTTCTGCTATAGACCAGGGCCCACTACTATAGACCAGGGCCCACTCCCAGTGTTCTACTATAGACCAGGGCCCACTCCCAGTGTTCTACTATAGACCAGGGCCCACTACTATAGACCAGGGCCCAGTCCCAGTGTTCTACTATAGACCAGGCCCACTACTATAGACCAAGGCCCACTCCCAGTGTTCTGCTATAGACCAGGGCCCACTCCCAGTGTTCTGCTATAGACCAGGGCCCACTCCCAGTGTTCTACTATAGACCAGGGCCCACTCCCAGTGTTCTACTATAATCCAGGGCCCAGTCCCAGTGTTCTACTATAGACCAGGGCCCACTCCCAGTGTTCTACTATAGACCAGGGCCCAGTCCCAGTGTTCTACTATAGACCAGGGCCCAGTCCCAGTGTTCTACTATAGACCAGGGCCCACTCCCAGTGTTCTACTATAGACCAGGGCCCACTCCCAGTGTTCTACTATAGACCAGGGCCCAGTCCCAGTGTTCTACTATAGACCAGGGCCCACTCCCAGTGTTCTACTATAGACCAGGGCCCAGTCCCAGTGTTCTACTATAGACCAGGGCCCAGTCCCAGTGTTCTACTATAGACCAGGGCCCAGTCCCAGTGTTCTACTATAGACCAGGGCCCAGTCCCAGTGTTCTACTATAGACCAGGGCCCAGTCCCAGTGTTCTACTATAGACCAGGGCCCAGTCCCAGTGTTCTACTATAGACCAGGGCCCACTCCCAATGTTCTACTATAGACCAGGGCCCACTCCCAGTGTTCTACTATAGACCAGGGCCCACTCCCAGTGTTCTACTATAGACCAGGGCCCACTGCCAGTGTTCTACTATAGACCAGGGCCCACTCCCAGTGTTCTACTATAGACCAGGGCCCACTCCCAGTGTTCTACGATAGACCAGGGCCCACTCCCAATGTTCTACTATAGACCAGGGCCCACTCCCAATGTTCTACTATAGACCAGGGCCCACTACGAATGTTCTATTATAGACCGGGGCCCACTCCCAATGTTCTACTATAGACCAGGGCCCACTCCCAGTGTTCTACTATAGACCAGGGCCCAGTCCCAGTGTTCTACTATAGACCAGGGCCCAGTCCCAGTGTTCTACTATAGACCATGGCCCAGTCCCAGTGTTCTACTATAGACCAGGGCCCAGTCCCAGTGTTCTACTATAGACCAGGGCCCACTGCCAGTGTTCTACTATAGACCAGGGCCCACTGCCAGTGTTCTACTATAGACCAGGGCCCACTGCCAGTGTTCTACTATAGACCAGGGCCCACTGCCAGTGTTCTACTATAGACCAGGGCCCACTGCCAGTGTTCTACTATAGACCAGGGCCCAGTCCCAGTGTTCTACTATAGACCAGGGCCCACTTCCAGTGTTCTACTATACACCAGGGCCCACTCCCAGTGTTCTACTATAGACCAGGGCCCACTCCCAGTGTTCTACTATGGACCAGGGCCCAGTCCCAGTGTTCTACTATAGACCAGGGCCCAGTCCCAGTGTTCTGCTATAGACCAGGGCCCACTACTATAGACCAGGGCCCACTCCCAGTGTTCTACTATAGACCAGGGCCCACTCCCAGTGTTCTACTATAGACCAGGGCCCACTCCCAATGTTCTACTATAGACCAGGGCCCACTCCCAGTGTTCTACTATAGACCAGGGCCCACTCCCAGTGTTCTACTATAGACCAGGGCCCAGTCCCAGTGTTCTACTATAGACCAGGGCCCACTCCCAGTGTTCTACTATAGACCAGGGCCCACTCCCAGTGTTCTACTATAGACCAGGGCCCACTCCCAGTGTTCTACTATGGACCAGGGCCCAGTCCCAGTGTTCTACTATAGACCAGGGCCCAGTCCCAGTGTTCTGCTATAGACCAGGGCCCACTACTATAGACCAGGGCCCACTCCCAGTGTTCTACTATAGACCAGGGCCCACTCCCAGTGTTCTACTATAGACCAGGGCCCAGTCCCAGTGTTCTGCTATAGACCAGGGCCCACTCCCAGTGTTCTACTATAGACCAGGGCCCACTCCCAGTGTTCTACTATAATCCAGGGCCCAGTCCCAGTGTTCTACTATAGACCAGGGCCCAGTCCCAGTGTTCTACTATAGACCAGGGCCCACTCCCAGTGTTCTACTATAGACCAGGGCCCACTCCCAGTGTTCTACTATAGACCAGGGCCCAGTCCCAGTGTTCTACTATAGACCAGGGCCCAGTCCCAGTGTTCTACTATAGACCAGGGCCCAGTCCCAGTGTTCTACTATAGACCAGGGCCCAGTCCCAGTGTTCTACTATAGACCAGGGCCCAGTCCCAGTGTTCTACCATATACCAGGGCCCACTCCCAGTGTTCTACTATAGACCAGGGCCCACTCCCAATGTTCTACTATAGACCAGGGCCCACTCCCAGTGTTCTACTATAGACCAGGGCCCACTCCCAGTGTTCTACCATATACCAGGGCCCACTCCCAGTGTTCTACTATAGACCATGGCCCACTCCCAGTGTTCTACTATAGACCAGGGCCCACTGCCAGTGTTCTACTATAGACCAGGGCCCAGTCCCAGTGTTCTACTATAGACCAGGGCCCACTCCCAGTGTTCTACCATATACCAGGGCCCACTGCCAGTGTTCTACTATAGACCAGGGCCCACTCCCAGTGTTCTACCATAGACCAGGGCCCACTCCCAGTGTTCTACCATAGACCAGGGCCCACTCCCAGTGTTCTACCATAGACCAGGGCCCACTCCCAGTGTTCTACTATAGACCAGGGCCCACTCCCAGTGTTCTACTATAGACCAGGGCCCACTCCCAGTGTTCTACTATAGACCAGGGCCCATAAGCCTCTGGTCAAAACTCAATAGTAGTGCATGTACTCTATAGGGAATATGGTGCTATTTGGGACTCGTATGACCCCTGACCTCTATCCCTCCATCCTTCTCTCCAGACCTGCCCTGAATAAAGCCTTCAGAGACCACACTGAGCAGCAGCGCATCGCTGCCCAGCAGGAAGCAGCTCTGCAGGTAAGGTCTTGACCTCTTTGTAAAACCTCAGAAATGCATCCTTCCTTCCTTCCTTTTTAAGTATGCATAGATCTATATTTGGATTGGACGGGTGTAAGCGAGGTAACCACACTGTTACTCAGACCAATTCAACCACTTTAGATCTGTGATTTTAACAGGGCCCTTGGGTAGGTTATAGCTCCAGAGCCATACTGCTCTCTGTGTAGACAGTAAGGAATACAGACAGACAGAAGCTCTGTGTAGACAGTAAGGAATGCAGACAGACAGAAGCTCTGTGTAGACAGTAAGGAATACAGACAGACAGAAGCTCTGTGTCGACAGTAAGGAATACAGACAGACAGAAGCTCTGTGTCGACAGTAAGGAATACAGACAGACAGAAGCTCTGTGTCGACAGTAAGGAATACAGACAGACAGAAGCTCTGTGTCGACAGTAAGGAATACAGACAGACAGAAGCTCTGTGTAGACAGTAAGGAATACAGACAGACAGAAGCTCTGTGTAGACAGTAAGGAATACAGACAGACAGAAGCTCTGTGTAGACAGTAAGGAATACAGACAGACAGGAGCTCTGTGTAGACAGTAAGGAATGCAGACAGACAGAAGCTCTGTGTAGACAGTAAGGAATGCAGACAGACAGAAGCTCTGTGTAGACAGTAAGGAATACAGACAGACAGGAGCTCTGTGTAGACAGTAAGGAATACAGACAGACAGAAGCTCTGTGTAGACAGTAAGGAATACAGACAGACAGAAGCTCTGTGTAGACAGTAAGGAATACAGACAGACAGACAGAAGCTCTGTGTCGACAGTAAGGAATACAGACAGACAGAAGCTCTGTGTAGACAGTAAGGAATACAGACAGACAGAAGCTCTGTGTCGACAGTAAGGAATACAGACAGACAGAAGCTCTGTGTCGACAGTAAGGAATACAGACAGACAGAAGCTCTGTGTCGACAGTAAGGAATACAGACAGACAGAAGCTCTGTGTCGACAGTAAGGAATACAGACAGACAGAAGCTCTGTGTAGACAGTAAGGGCAGTTTGTTGCTGTACTGTCTAAGACCCCCTGGTTTCTGCGGTTATTGTTCTCGTACATTAATGTGTAACTCATCTTCCTTGTTTTTGTTACAGCATGCCCATGCACACTCTTCTGGTTTCTTCATCACTCAAGACTCGTCCTTCGGGAACCTCATCCTCCCAGTGCTGCCACAACTAGACCCACCTTTACCAGCAGAATAACAGAACCTTAAACAGGGCAGAAAGACCCAACGGGCTAAAAGCAGCAGGTGGCCATGGTGTTACAGATCAGCTGTTGTCGAATGGCGTCGATTCAACATGTAGAATCGTCGAGAAAATTAACTGAAATTGGCGGTCGATATTCCGGTCAGAGGTGATATGAAATTGTAGGGCACCCGCTGCGTTTCAAGACATTTAGCGGTTAGCTACTCTGGGTTTACCTTCCCTTCCACCACCATGGAGACATGGTGGATGTGACAAATGGAGAATTTTTTGTTAACTTTAAAACTGCCTGTTTTTTTTTTTATTGGTTTTCCTTATGAAAAATGAATAAAATTCCACAATGCTGCTGCCGGCAACAGTTTGGGTCTGACGGTACGTCCCTTTCAGACGGTGAAGCATTGTCCCATGTACTACCATTACTTTACCTCAATTCCACCTCCCAAAGTTTGCTTTTCCTTCTCAAAGTATTACCATAAAGGACTTTGCTGCGGGCGCTTGCCTTTGACATTTTTACAACTGTTAACGACGGTGATGTAGTGGTGGAGAGTCGACTCCAAAATATTTGATTCCTCGACTCCTTGCACACTCCCATTTCTTCGTGTCAAGGAATCGACTCCTACGATTCAGTATTTTTTTGAACGGAGGAGATTGATTTAGTTGCTGTACTTCCGAGAACAGAAACACTTGCATCTTTCATAGCGAGCGACGGAGAGGCACGTCAGCCACCAGACAGATCTGTGCTCTAGGCCTATCTATCAGGATAGGCAGGTCAGCCACCAGACAGATCTGTGCTCTGTCTATCAGGATAGGCAGGTCAGCCACCAGACAGACAGAACCGTGCACTAGGTCTATCTATCAGGATAGTCAGGTCAGCCACCAGACAGACAGAACCGTGTACTAGGTCTATCTATCAGGATAGGCAGGTCAGCCACCAGACAGAACCGTGCACTAGGTCTATCTATCAGGATAGGCAGGTCAGCCACCAGACAGAACCGTGCACTAGGTCTATCTATCAGGATAGGCAGGTCAGCCACCAGACAGATCCGTGCTCTGTCTATCAGGATAGGCAGGTCAGCCACCAGTCAGAACCGAGCTCTAGGTCTATCTATCGGCAATCAAACGCTTTATCTCGAAATGTCTTAGCTTGCAATGACTCGCAACTTCAGTTGCAGGGCCTATCATCAATGAATAGTCTAGCATATTCTACATGCAACAGTCCGAAGGATGAACACACAAATGGCATCATTAGTGAAGAGAAAGAGCCATATGTAATCTTGACTGTACCTCTTCCTCTCTGGTTTTATTTAAATTATACAAAACTTCCCCCAGACCTTTATAGGCTATAACACAGAAAAATAATGTTTTGTGATAACTGCACTGTTCAGTTAGGGATTTTTCTTAACTTTAAGGATCCCAATTTAATTTTAACGTATAAATGTTTACCCTGCGGAGTAGGGTGAAGTTGCCCTCGACACTGATCTTGGGTCAGTTTTGACCATCTTCCTCACTACTGGTTAAGGCTAGGATTGGGAAGGGGATGCTGATCCTAGATCTGTACCCTGGGGGAAACTTCATCCCAGAGCAGAGACCAACACAAATGACAACAGACTCTTTGTCGCAAGTTTCTGTCTTTCTGAACAAGGTCTCATTGTTTGTTGAAGATAAAGGTCGTATTGTTTCAGTCTGTGTGTGGTAGAGTTCGCCGTACATCCATGTGGTTTAAAAACAACTCAAAGACAATTTGTTATTATTTTTGTAACATTTTTATACATTAAGGCATAATCAAATAATAAAGTCAACACCACCAACATTTGGACCTTTACTTAGGGATTGGCAACCCGAGGTTATAACATGAACATAGCTAATCATTATAACATGGAACTATGGACATAGCTAATCATTATAACATGGAACTATGGACATAGCTAATCATTATAACATGGAACTATGGACATAGCTAATCATTATAACATGGACATAGCTAATCTATCATTATAACATGGAACTATGAACATAGCTAATCATTATAACATGGAACTATGAACATAGCTAATCATTATAACATGGAACTATGGACATAGCTAATCATTATAACATGGAACTATGGACATAGCTAATCTATCATTATAACATGGAACTATGAACATAGCTAATCTATCATTATAACATGAAACTATGAACATAGCTAATCATTATAACATGGAACTATGAACATAGCTAATCTATCATTATAACATGAAACTATGAACATAGCTAATCTATCATTATAACATGGAACTATGAACATAGCTAATCTATCATTATAACATGGAACTATGGACATAGCTAATCATTATAACATGGAACTATGAACATAGCTAATCATTATAACATGGAACTATGGACATAGCTAATCATTATAACATGGAACTATGAACATAGCTAATCTATCATTATAACATGGAACTATGGACATAGCTAATCATTATAACATGGAACTATGAACATAGCTAATCATTATAACATGGAACTATGAACATAGCTAATCATTATAACATGGAACTATGAACATAGCTAATCATTATAACATGGAACTATGAACATAGCTAATCATTATAACATGGAACTATGGACATAGCTAATTATTATAACATGAAACTATGAACATAGCTAATCTATCATTATAACATGGAACTATGGACATAGCTAATCTATCATTATAACATGGAACTATGAACATAGCTAATCTATCATTATAACATGGAACTATGAACATAGCTAATCTATCATTATAACATGGAACTATGAACATAGCTAATCATTATAACATGGAACTATGAACATAGCTAATCATTATAACATGGAACTATGGACATAGCTAATCTATCATTATAACATGGAACTATGAACATAGCTAATCTATCATTATAACATGGAACTATGAACATAGCTAATCATTATAACATGGAACTATGGACATAGCTAATCATTATAACATGGAACTATGAACATAGCTAATCATTATAACATGGAACTATGGACATAGCTAATCTATCATTATAACATGGAACTATGGACATAGCTAATCATTATAACATGGAACTATGAACATAGCTAATCATTATAACATGGAACTATGGACATAGCTAATCTATCATTATAACATGGACATAGCTAATCATTATAACATGGAACTATGAACATAGCTAATCATTATAACATGGAACTATGGACATAGCTAATCATTATAACATGGAACTATGAACATAGCTAATCATTATAACATGGAACTATGGACATAGCTAATCATTATAACATGGAACTATGAACATAGCTAATCATTATAACATGGAACTATGGACATAGCTAATCTATCATTATAACATGGAACTATGGACATAGCTAATCTATCATTATAATATTAACAGCTGCCTGGTCTTCACATGAATGTTTTTGTAATGTTCTTATTGAATACTTGAACAATCAGACTGGGAACTCCAGAAACATTCAGAATGGCAGAAGAACACAGACACTGGACAGAGGAACTCTGCCCAGAAGGCCAGCATCCCGGAGTCGCCTCTACACTGTTGACGTTGAGACTGGACAGAGGAACTCTGCCCAGAAGGCCAGCATCCCGGAGTCGCCTCTTCACTGTTGACGTTGAGACTGGACAGAGGAACTCTGCCTAGAAGTCCAGCATCGCGGAGTCGCCTCTTCACTGTTGACGTTGAGACTGGACAGAGGAACTCTGCCTAGAATACCAGCATCCCGGAGTCACCTCTTCACTGTTGACGTTGAGACTGGACAGAGGAACTCTGCCTAGAATACCAGCATCCCGGAGTCGCCTCTTCACTGTTGACGTTGAGACTGGACAGAGGAACTCTGCCTAGAAGGCCAGCATCCCGGAGTCGCCTCTTCACTGTTGACGTTGAGACTGGACAGAGGAACTCTGCCCAGAAGGCCAGCATCCCGGAGTCGCCTCTTCACTGTTGACGCTGAGACTGGACAGAGGAACTCTGCCCAGAAGGCCAGCATCCCGGAGTCGCCTCTTCACTGTTGACGCTGAGACTGGTGTTTTGTGGGTACTATTTAATGAAGCTGCCAGATGAGGACTTGTGAGGCGTCGGTTTCTCAAACTAGACACACTAACCTACATGTACATAGTACTTCAATCAATTACCTAACCAAACCTACATGTAATCAATCACCCCAACTACCTTGTACCCCAATACACAAACTCTGTACCGGTACTCCCTGCCTATAGCCTGTCTATAACCTGTATAAAGCCTCATTATTTTGTTACTATTTTCCTTTTAACTGCGTTGTTTGGGAAAGGGCTCATACAAAAGCATTTCATGGTAAAGTCACTTGTTGTATTTGGTGACAAATAACGTTTGATTTTGATTAGCTGTAATGCTGCTCCTTCAGGTAGCGCTCCAGACCACACTGGTAGTTGGCCAGGCTGTTGGGTTCATGCTCCGAGCCGTCCTTCTGCCTGGCGTCCCTGGAGGAGGAGGCCTGGCGTCCCTGGAGGAGGAGGCCTGGCGTCCCTGGCGTCCCTGGAGGAGGAGGCCATGTAGGAGTCCAGCTCGCTGGGCAGAATAAAATAAAACATTTATTTTTCCCAGAGGGAACTTCAGTTGTGGCAAGTTAGAGAAGATGTAGACAAACTATATTAAACATTTTACAGCATCATTCACACATAAGATCCTATATTAGATACAAGAGAACATAAGTCACAAAAAATAGATTTTCATTTAAAATAATGTCAGTACAAAACTGTAAGTGCCTCTCTTGATTTTGTAAATAAAGTGCAGGGGAGGCAGTAGATCTCCTGGCTCTCAGATGGATACTTGGACGGTCTTGGAAGTGTCTGAAGTTACGGAGAGCTGTCTGAGTGCTGCGGCTTCTCGTTCTGCTCTAACCGGTACGCTGCTTCAGCCTCCTCCTCTCTCCTCCATCTCTCTCAAAACAAATGAGTCAGACAGAGCCTCTGGTGATCAATGGCACCATATTACCCTGGTCAAAGTAGTGCACTATATAGGGAATAGGGTTCCATAGGGTTTTGGTCTAAAGTAGTGCACTATATAGGGAATAGGGTTCCATAGGGCTCTGGTCTAAAGTAGTGCACTATATAGGGAATAGGGCTCTGGTCTAAAGTAGTGCACTATATAGGGAATAGGGTTCCATAGGGCTCTGGTCTAAAGTAGTGCACTATATATAGGGAATAGGGTTCCATAGGGCTCTGGTCTAAATAGTGCACTATATAGGGAATAGGGTTCTATAGGGCTCTGGTCTAAAGTAGTGCACTATATAGGGAATAGGGTTCCACAGGGCTCTGGTCTAAAGTAGTGCACTATATAGGGAATAGGGTTCCACAGGGCTCTGGTCTAAAGTAGTGCACTATATAGGGAATAGGGTGCCAGAGGTTCATCAGAATGTTGATAAAATCTTGTGGATGAATGCATTTTATACTGCAGTGTTGTAGTATTGAGGCCTTGCGGTATCATACCTTAAACAGAACAGAAGGGACATGACTTTAACCCTGAGGAAAGAGATTTGAGAACTGTTAGGTGCAGTGCATTTTACATCTGCAACAACGAATGTTTCTTCTTGTTGACGAAGGCTCCCGTTTAATAACAATGACGATTAACTGATAATATGCGTCCCAAATAGCATAATATTCCCGTAATAGTGCACTACTTTTGACCAGAGTCCTATGGAACCCTATTCCCTATATAGTACACTACTTTAGACTAGAGCCCTATGGAACCCTATTCCCTATATAGTGCACTACTTTAGACCAGAGCCCTATGGAAACCTATTCCCTATATATAGTGCATTACTTTAGACCAGTACACTATGTAGGGCGCCATTTGGAACACGAAATGTTCTGTTGCCATGGTGCTGTAGACTTCGACATGCTTCAGAATGTCTCCTAGAACTCTGTTCCAATGTGGAGTCTTGCAACAACAAAAACATGAGAGGTTTCAGACTACTGAAGTGTTATAGCCATTCATAACAGGTTATAACCATTCATAAATCAATAGTTGGAAAGATGTTACGCATTTGCACATACTTACAGGGACATACTACCCCGTGACAGTCCTGGAGTAGTAGGGACAGGAGTCGAGAAACACTTCATCATACTGTTTGTAAATGTCAGTATCGTGAAAAGATCTACATGAATTTTAAAGTATTTTCCTGAGGTTTTTCTACTAAAATAAGATTCTTATTTGAATAGTCTTTTCCAAAAGTTTCTCTTCTAAACAAAAATATATATTTTTAAAACATTAAGGATTTCTCAGGAAGAATAAAAAAAACGAACGCTGCAGACAAATCCAAAAATAAACTTTAGTCTAGACAGTAAATTATACACATCATCCAAGAATCAGAATTCATTTGTCACATAGTCGACCATTACAGTAATGATGAACAACAGTGTTTTTTAATGACAGTCCAGTGTGCAGCCTACATAGTGTTTCTGTGTTATCATTGGTGGTTGGGGTGGACAGACGTGGAATGGAGCATAAAGGACAGATCCCTTGTTTTGAAAAGCCATCGGTAACCAATCACATCCCGATGACAACCACAGGCCATCGTAGGACCAGTCTGGTCCCAGGGGACTTGGTGAGGACATCACAAATTGACAGATCTGGGGACAGACTATCATAAGGACAAAAAAAAATGCACCGACCGGAACGTCCGTCTGTCCCGTCTCTATTGGCTGCCGTTACCGGTTCATTTCCAGACGATTCTACCTGTTGAATCACCGCCGTTCATTTTGACACCTAGCAGGTGATCTACCACGCCCCCTCAGTCCCGTCCCCCTCAGTCCCGTCCCCCTCAGTCCCGTCCCCAGTGGGACGCCGCCCCCTCAGTCCCGTGTTATTTGCTGACTATAGGCAGCAGGTCTCCCTTGGTTTTCATGGTTTTGATCTTGGCTCTGATGGTGTCGTCCATGGCCTGCCGGCAGCGGTGGGCGTAGTGAGCCAGCGTTTCCTCCTTCTCGTCCCACGGCGGCAGGGCGTGGAACACCTAGAACAAAAGAGACATTAAAAACACCAATAATAGTTTATCGTTGACAGATTCAGCCTAGTCTGGGACTCATTGATTTCCAAATGGAGATTTGCTAATAAAAAGGCAGCACATCATCAACACCTGCTTATATGTTTGTTTTACTCCACGTGTAACTCTGTGTTGTTGTTTGTGTCGCACTGCTTTGCTTTATTCTTGGCCAGGTCGCAATTGTAAATGAGAACTTGTTCTCAACTTGCCTACCTGGTTAAATAAAGGTGAAATAAAATTAAAAATATATTATAAAGTCTCATAGAGGACAGTCCAAAAGGAAATACAAACCTCCGGAGCAGCCAGGCTCAGCTCGGCGATGGCCGCCGTCCGTGAGATGGTGTTCCGGTCGACGCCCACGCGGTCGAACGCCACCTTCATGGAGACGCTGCGTCTGAACTCCTGCAGGGCCGCCATGTACCTGGCGATTACGCCCACCACGTTCTTCACTGGGGACAGAGACGAGAGGACAGGGCCTGGTAAAACTACCAAGACTAATTCATTTCAATCCAACGCTGTTTAAGGGGCCATCTACAGTACTGTGCTCCTGACGGTGTTTAAGGGCCATCTACAGTACTGTGTTTAAGGGGCCATCTACAGTACTGTACTCCTGACTGTGTTTAAGGGGCCATCTACAGTACTGTGTTTAAGGGGCCATCTACAGTACTGACTGTGTTTAAGGGGCCATCTACAGTACTGTACTCCTGACTGTGTTTAAGGGGCCATCTACACTCCTGACTGTGTTTAAGGGGCCATCTACAGTACTGTACTCCTGACGGTGTTTAAGGGGCCATCTACAGTACTGTACTCCTGACAGTGTTTAAGGGGCCATCTACAGTACTGTACTCCTGACGGTGTTTAAGGGCCATCTACAGAACTGTACTCCTGACGGTGTTTAAGGGGCCATCTACAGAACTGTACTCCTGACGGTGTTTAAGGGGCCATCTACAGTACTGTACTCCTGACTGTGTTTAAGGGGCCATCTACAGTACTGTGTTTAAGGGGCCATCTACAGTACTGTACTCCTGACGGTGTTTAAGGGCCATCTACAGTACTGTACTCCTGACTGTGTTTAAGGGGCCATCTACAGTACTGTACTCCTGACGGTGTTTAAGGGGCCATCTACAGAACTGTACTCCTGACGGTGTTTAAGGGGCCATCTACAGTACTGTACTCCTGACAGTGTTTAAGGGGCCATCTACAGTACTGTACTCCTGACGGTGTTTAAGGGCCATCTACAGAACTGTACTCCTGACGGTGTTTAAGGGGCCATCTACAGAACTGTACTCCTGACGGTGTTTAAGGGGCCATCTACAGTACTGTACTCCTGACGGTGTTTAAGGGGCCATCTACAGTACTGTACTCCTGACTGTGTTTAAGGGGCCATCTACAGTACTGTGTTTAAGGGGCCATCTACAGTACTGTACTCCTGACGGTGTTTAAGGGCCATCTACAGTACTGTACTCCTGACGGTGTTTAAGGGCCATCTACAGTACTGTACTCCTGACTGTGTTTAAGGGGCCATCTACAGAACTGTGTTTAAGGGGCCATCTACAGAACTGTGTTTAAGGGGCCATCTACAGAACTGTGTTTAAGGGGCCATCTACAGAACTGTGTTTAAGGGGCCATCTACAGAACTGTGTTTAAGGGGCCATCTACAGAACTGTGTTTAAGGGGCCATCTACAGAACTGTGTTTAAGGGGCCATCTACAGTACTGTACTCCTGACTGTGTTTAAGGGGCCATCTACAGTACTGTACTCCTGACGGTGTTTAAGGGGCCATCTACAGTACTGTACTCCTGACTGTGTTTAAGGGGCCATCTACAGTACTGTACTCCTGACGGTGTTTAAGGGGCCATCTACAGAACTTACTCCTGACTCGTGTGTTCTCTCCATCTCTGCTCCTCTTGGAGCTCTTCATCACCCTGTGTCGGTCAAGTGGGTGGATCTCCACTTCCTCAAAGCTTTCGAACAGGGCCGAGTTCTCGAATACCACGCCCTCGTCAGGGAACCCCGCCCCCATGTGGGTGGAGCTGCCCAGCCCCGCCTCCATGTGGCTGGATGAATGACCGCACCTTTTCTCTAAAAACGGGGAAAAGAAGAAATGAAAAACGCTACCGTTTATCTCAGCTACCTCGTCATCTTCCATCGGGTCTTCGTCTGGGAAGTGATTTTCACATCACTGCTCTACCTCTGATTGGCTAAGTGCAAAGGTCAACTAATTGTAATAAAACAAAGATTGTTTTTACTTATTTATAGGATTTAGAAAACTAAGATAGTGTGCATATAACGCACCAGTAAGATCATAGCGTACCTGGGGGGGGGGGGGGGGGGGATGAGAGGAGCGTACCTGGGGGGGGGGATGAGAGGAGCGTACCTGGGGGGGGGGGTGAGAGGAGCGTACCTGGGGGGGGGATGAGAGGAGCGTACCTGGGGGGGGGGTGAGAGGAGCGTACCTGGGGGGGGGGGGGGGGCGAGAGGAGCGTACCTGGGGGGGGGGGGGGGGGGGGGGGGGGGGGGTGAGAGGAGCGTACCTGGGGGGGGGGTGAGAGGAGCGTACCTGGGGGGGGGATGAGAGGAGCGTACCTGGGGGGGGGGGGGGATGAGAGGAGCGTACCTGGGGGGGGGGGGGATGAGAGGAGCGTACCTGGGGGGGGGGGGTGAGAGGAGCGTACCTGGGGGGGGGATGAGAGGAGCGTACCTGGTCGTAGCTGGTCTTGCAGGAAGTCACAGATGAGTTCAGCCTTCTTAGTGAGTTCCTGCTGCAGCAGCTCCTTGTCCTGTTTCAGACTAGAGATGGTCTCTCCCATCTGCTCCCTGCGGCTCCGCTCAACACTCAGCAACGCTCGCAGCCGGTCAATCTCATAGAGAGGCGGACCCACTGATAGAACAGAGACAGGAAGACTATACCGTTTACAAAATGTACATAATAAATAACTTGTATAGCATTTTTCCATTTGAGAAATAATCCCAAGCGCATTAAAAAAACCAAATCAACAAACATATTGTGAAGATGCAGACTAAATAGTGTCACATATAAAATATATTTTTATTTGTTTAACATTTCTTTGGTTACTTCATGATTCCATATGTGTTATTTCATAGTTTTGATGTCGTCACTACTATTCTACAATATAGAAAATAGTAAAAATGAAAGAAAAACCCTTGAATGAGGTGTCCAAACTGTTTATATATAAAAACACTACCGTTCAACAGTTTGGGGTCACTAAGAAATGTCCTTGTTTTTGAAAGAAAAGCACATTTTCTGTCCATTAAAATAACATCAAATTGATCAGAAATACAGTGTAGACATTGTTAATGTTGTAATTGACTATTGTAGCTGGAAACGGCTGATTTTTAATGGAATATCTACATAGGCGTACAGAGGCCCATTATCAGCAACCATCACTCCTGTGTTCCAATGGCACGTTGTGTTAGCTAATCCAAGTTTATCATTTTAAAAGGCTAATTGATCATTAGAAAACCCTTCTGCAATTATGTTAGCACAGCTGAAAACTGTTGTTCTAATTAAAGAAAAGCAATCGTATCTGGAGCATCAGCATTTGTGGGTTCGATTACAGGCTCAAAATGGCCAGAAATAAAGCACTTTCTTCTGAAACTCGTCAGTCTATTCTTGTTCTGAGAAATGAAGGCTATTCCATGTGAGAAATTGCCAAGAAACTGAAGATCTCGTACAACTCTGTGTACTACTCCCTTCACAGAACAGCACAAACTGGCTCTAACCAGAATAGAAAGAGGAGTGGGAGGCCCCGGTGCACAACTGAGCAAGAGGACAAGTACATTAGAGTGTCTAGTTTGAGACACAGACGCATCACAAGTCCTCAACTGGCAGCTTCCTTAAATAGTACCCACAAAACACCAGTCTCAGTGTCAACAGTGAAGAGGCGACTCTGGGATGCTGGCCTTCTGCATTTCAGAGCAAAAACCAAGCCATGGGGTTGAAGGAATTGTCTGTAGAGATCCGAGACAGGATTGTGTCGAGGCACAGATGTGGGGAAATTTCGGAAGCATTGTAGTTCCAAGAACACAGTGGCCTCCATCATTCTTAAATGGAAGAAGTTAGGAACCACCAAGACTCTTCCCAGAGCTGGCCGGCCCGCCAAACTGAGCAATCGGGGGAGAAAGGCCTTGGTCAGGGAGGTGCCCAAGAACCAAATGGTCACTCAAGAACCAAATCTCCCCTGTTATTGTAATGGTGAGAGGTTAGCATGTCTTGGGGGTATGATATAAAATGCTAACCTCCCCTGTTATTGTAATAGGGAGAGGTTAGCATGTCTTGGGGGTATGATATAAAATGCTAACCTCCCCTGTTATTGTAATGGTGAGAGGTTAGCATGTCTTGGGGGTATGATATAAAATGCTAACCTCCCCTGTTATTGTAATGGTGAGAGGTTAGCATGTCTTGGGGGTATGATATAAAATGCTAACCTCCCCTGTTATTGTAATAGGGAGAGGTTAGCATGTCTACTGTGTATGATATAAAATGCTAACCTCCCCTGTTATTGTAATGGTGAGAGGTTAGCATGTCTTGGGGGTATGATATAAAATGCTAACCTCCCCTGTTATTGTAATAGTGAGAGGTTAGCATGTCTACTGTGTATGATATAAAATGCTAACCTCCCCTGTTATTGTAATAGGGAGAGGTTAGCATGTCTACTGTGTATGATATAAAATGCTAACCTCCCCTGTTATTGTAATAGGGAGAGGTTAGCATGTCTACTGTGTATGATATAAAATGCTAACCTCCCCTGTTATTGTAATGGTGAGAGGTTAGCATGTCTACTGTGTATGATATAAAATGCTAACCTCCCCGGTTATTGTAATGGTGAGAGGTTAGCATGTCTACTGTGTATGATATAAAATGCTAACCTCCCCTGTTATTGTAACGGTGAGAGGTTAGCATGTCTACTGTGTATGATATTTGTTCGTCTGTTACTTTCTCACTCATAATTATTCCCGATTAATTCAGGACTATCCGTAACCATGGTAGCATCCACATTAATGTAGAAGTGTTTAGAAACATATTCTATTCTTATTTAAAATAAAAGTGACTCCAAAATAACAATACATTATTTACCATTCATTTCTATTGGGCACAAAATAATCTGAAACGCAACCAAAACAAACAGTAAATGCATCCAACAAGTTTGTAGAGACACCAGCTGGATGTAGTCATTGTGTGTTAGGAATATGGGACCAAATACTAAACTTTTTACTACTTTAATACACATATGTGAATTTGTCCCAATACATTTGGTCCCCTAAAATATGGAGACTATGTACATAAAGTGCTGTAATTTCTAAAACGGTTCACCCGATATGAATGTAAATACCCTCAAATTAAAGCTGACAGTCTGTAATTTAACGTCGTAGTCATTGTATCATTTCAAATCCAAAAATGTGTCACTGTCCCAATACTTTGAGTTCACTGTAGGCCTACAGACGGACACACAAATGCACCTTTTCTACACCAGTGAAAACTAGATTCTAGATAGGCTACTTGTACAGGATCATCTTGAATTTACACTTCATTAAAGACATGCGCAAGAACTTTACCAAATACTAAGTATTATTTTTACTTTAGGATGTGTGTATTGTTGTGAATCGCTTTTTATTTTAGATACTAATACACTGTTGGGTGCTAACCCGTCTCTGTTGGGTGCTAACGGGTCTCTGTTGGGTGCTAACGGGTCTCTGTTGGGTGCTAACGGGTCTCTGTTGGGTGCTAACGGGTCTCTGTTGGGTGCTAACGGGTCTCTGTTGGGTGCTAACGGGTCTCTGTTGGGTGCTAACCCGTCTCTGTTGGGTGCTAACCCGTCTCTGTTGGGTGCTAACCCGTCTCTGTTGGGTGCTAACCCGTCTCTGTTGGGTGCTAACCCGTCTCTGTTGGGTGCTAACCCGTCTCTGTTGGGTGCTAACCCGTCTCTGTTGGGTGCTAACCCGTCTCTGTTGGGTGCTAACCCGTCTCTGTTGGGTGCTAACCCGTCTCTGTTGGGTGCTAACCCGTCTCTGTTGGGTGCTAACCCGTCTCTGTTGGGTGCTAACCCGTCTCTGTTGGGTGCTAACCCGTCTCTGTTGGGTGCTAACCCGTCTCTGTTGGGTGCTAACCCGTCTCTGTTGGGTGCTAACCCGTCTCTGTTGGGTGCTAACCCGTCTCTGTTGGGTGCTAGCGCGTCTCTGTTGGGTGCTAACCGGTCTGTTGGGTGCTTCTGTTGGATGCTAACCGGTCTGTTGGATGCTTCTGTTGGATGCTAACCGGTCTGTTGGGTGCTTCTGTTGGATGCTAACCGGTCTGTTGGATGCTTCTGTTGGATGCTAACCGGTCTGTTGGATGCTTCTGTTGGATGCTAACCGGTCTGTTGGATGCTTCTGTTGGGTGCTAACCGTCTGTTGGGTGCTAACCGTCTGTTGGGTGCTAACCGTCTGTTGGGTGCTAACCGTCTGTTGGGTGCTAACCGTCTGTTGGGTGCTAGGAACACAAGCATTGAAATCTTCAGTTTAAAAAAATGTGCCATTTCCCCCCCAATGTGCACACACAGCAGAGCAATGACACGGTACACATACTGCATCTGCTCATTTGTGTAAGCAAAACAAAAGTACCGGAGAATCTATTTAAATTGGTAGCTAGGTCCATAAACCTCACAGGTATACCCCTCAGGAATGTGAACTTGCTGTTATGTACAATTTAACATTTCAGTGGGCATTTGGTGAGAATTGGTTGTTTGTTCTGACAGCAGAACCAGTGTGGTGATATACATGAAAGAGCAGAGGGAGGCGAAGCGGACAGAGAGAGCGCAAGAAAAAAGAGCTATCAAATGTATCTGTACCTGTAGCCACTCCTTTGGTCTCTGCTCCCAGGAGGTCCAGGTCAGAGTTCATCCCACTTGGAGAGGAGGGAGTCAGGTCCCCAAATGGCCCCTCAGATCCTCCAGGCTTCGGCAGGTCCTCCGACAGCTCAATTGCCGCCCCAGGGAGGGTTCTCAGGCACTGGGTTGACACAGAGGACGAGTCGTGATGTCTGGGGGAACCAGAGCTCATCGTGGAGGAGTGCTTGGAGACAGAGCCTCGTAACGGTTTGGCTAGCAGGGGTATGTGATGAGAGGAGTGCCCCAGCGGAGACGACACACCACCACCACCACCACCACCCAAACCGTCTGCAGCGTTCGGGAAGGGCTTGTGTGGTGAGGTGTGGGACAGGGATAACTGGGACAGAGAGTTATTAGGATTTGGGGACTGGGAGACTGAGTCAGAGGTCATGCCAGAGTTGGTACATCCCCCTGCTGCTAGCTGGGCTTTAGGCACTGTGTAATATTCCTCAGCAGTCTCCTGCTTTATTTTCTTCACTGATTTGTCCCCGTGTCCCCTGTCCTCAGACCATGGTCCCTGGGAGCCAGGCATGCCCCCTAGGGGACCCCTTTTCCTGGGTCTGTGATGAGGCTCGTAGTCCGCATCTCCATCCTCGTCCGTCGTGGCTGAAGACTCGCAGACGATATCAAACAGGTTGCGATTGTCGTCAGCCTCGGCGTTGTCGTCAGCCTCGGCGTTGTCGTCAGCCTCGGCGTTGTCGTCAGCCTCGGCGTTGTCGTCAGCCTCGGCGTTGTCGTCAGCCTCGGCGTTGTCGTCGTCGTCGCTGCAGTTGGAGAAGTCGCAGGAGTCCCGGGTCTGGCTGCTGTCGACCCCCTTGGCCTCGCTGGAGCGGCCCAGAAACCTCTCTCCTCCTGGGCTGCTCTGGCAGGCAGAAGCCCCTCCCTGGAGACTGAGGCTGTCTGAGTTGATGCTGCGGCTGTCCTGGTAGCAGCCCCCCCTCTCCTTCAGAATAACCTTTATTCACCATTTACATGTACCAGGAAGTGACTTGATGAAATCGTATTCGTTAAGTACTCGAACCCCTTCTCCTTTTTGTTACATTACGGCCTTATTCTAAGATGGATTAAATAAATGTTTTTTCCTCATCAATCTACACACAATACCCCATAATGACAAAGCGAACAGGTAAAAAATTTTTTTTGCAAAAGTATTAAACATTAAACAGAATGACCTTATTTACATAAGTATTCAGACCCTTTGCTATGAGACTCTAAATTGAGCTCAGGTGCATCCTGTTTCCATTGATCATCCTTGAGATGTTTCTACAACTTGATTGGAGTCCACCTGTGGTAAATTATTTTGAAAGAAGTTTGGAACCACCAAGGCTCTTCCTAGAGCTGGCCGACCGGCCAAACTAAGTCATTGGGGGAGAAGGGCCCGATAGTCAGTCTGACAGAGCTCCAGAGTTCCTCTGTGGAGATGGGAGAATCATCCAGAAGGACAACCATCTCTGCAGCACTCCACCAGTCAGGCCTTCATGGCAGAGTTGCCAGACGGAAAGTCACCTAAAAGACTCAGACCATGAGAAACAAGATTCTCTGGTCTGATGAAGCCAAGATTGAACTCTTTGGCCTGAATGCCAAGGGTCACATCTGGAGGAAACCTGGCACCATCCCTACGGTGAAGCCTGGTGGTGGCAGCATCATGCTGTGGGGATGTTTTTCAACTGCAGGGACTGGGAGACTAGTCAGGATCGAGGGAAAGATGAACGAAGCAAAGTACAGAGAGATCCTTGATGGGCAGAAGGTTCACCTTCCAACAGGACAACGACTTTAAGCACACAGCTAAGTCTCAATGTCCTTGAGTGGCCCAGCCAGAGCCCAGACTTGAACCTGATCGAACATCTCTGGAGAGACCTGAACATAGCTGTGCAGCTGACCTGAGAGCTTTAGAGGATCTGCAGAGAAGAATGGGAGAAACTCCCAAAATACAGGTGTGCCAAGCTTGTAGCATCATACCCAAGAAGACTCGAGGCTGTAATCACTACCAAAGGTGCTTCAACAAAGTACTGAGTAAAGGGTCTGAATACTTTATTTTATAAATGTACAAACATTTTTTTTAAAACTGTTTTCGCTTTGTCAATATGGAGAATTGTATGTCGATTGATGAGGGGGGAAAAAAACAAAGGCTGTAAAGTTACAGAATCTGGAAAAAGTCTGAATACTTTCCGAATGCACACAATCTACACACAGTAAAGAGTCAAAACAGGATCAGAAACGGCATAATATACTACATAAATATACTATATAAATAACATACTACATAAATAATATACTACATAAATAACATACTATATAAATAGAGGACATAGACACTGAGTGTACAAAACTGCTCTTTCCATGACAGACTGACCAGATGAATCCAGGTAAAAGCTATGATACTTTACTGATTTCACTTAAAGAAGGATTTTTAAGCCTTGAGACAACTGAGAAAAGGATTGTGTATGGTGTGCCATTCAGAGGGTGAACGGGGAAAGACAAAAGATTTAAGTGCCTTTGAACGGGGTATGGTAGTAGGTGCCAGGCGCACCGGTTTGAGTGTGCCAAGAACTGCAAAGCTGCTGGGTTTTTCACACTCAAGTTTCCTGTGTGTATCAAGAATGGTCCACCACCCAAAGGATATCCAGCCAACTTGACACAACTGTGGGATGTATTGGCATCAACATGGGCCAGCATCTCTGTGGAATGTTTTGGACACTCAGTGTGTGTGTGTGTGTGTGTGTGTGTATAAATAAATTGCAGTGACAGAAATGCCCACCTTCTGGCCCGTCTTGCAGGTGGCGGGGAGGGGCCAGTGGTAGGCGTGGCCCGCGCCGCAACCCCACATGGCGGTCAGGTTCCCATGGGAACCCTCGGTAAGCAGGTGTTTGAGGTTCGGGATGAGAGCACAGATGGTGCCGTGACTATGGGCCCAGCGGACCAACTTAGACAGGTTCTCTGAAGAGGTGTGTAAGCAGTCTTCCATCGTGAGTTGGACCGGTTTCCTCTGCTGAAAAAACAGTAGTGCCACTCAAAAGTTTGGACACACCAACTCATTCACGGGTTGTTCTTAATTTTTTTTACTATTTTCTACATTGTAGAATAATAGTGAAGTCATCAAAACTATGAAATAACACATTTGCAATCATGTAGTAACCCCCCCCAAAAAAAGTGTTAAACAAATCAAAATTAGATTTTTCAAAGTAGCCACCCTTTGACAAGAGTCAATGCATTCTCTCAACCAGCTTCGTGAGGTAGTCACCTGGAATGCATTTCAATTAACAGGTGTGCCTTGTTAAAATGTTAATTTGTGGAATTTCTTTCCTTCTTAATGTGTTTGAGCCAATCAGTTGTGTTGTGACAAGGTAGGGGGGATACAGAAGATAGCCCTATTTGGTAAAAGACCAAGTCCATATTATGGTTAGAACTCAAATAAGCAAAGAGAAACGACAGTCCATCATTACTAGAAGACATGAAGGTCAGTCAATCCGGAACATTTTGCAGTCGCAAAAACCATCAAGCGCTATGATGAAACTGGCTCTCATGAGGACCACCACAGGAAAGGAAGACCCAGAGTTACCTCTGCTGCAGAGGATAAGTTCATTAGAGTTAACTGCACCTCAGATTGCAGTCTCCTCTGAACAGTTGATGTTGTGATGTGTCTGTTATTTGAACTATGTGAATCATTTATTTGGGCTGTGTGAATCAGGCTTTCATGATAAAATTGCTGTAAAGAAACCACTACTAAAGGACACCAATAAGAAGAGACTTGCTTGGGTGAAGAAACATGAGCAATGGACATTAGACCGGTGGAAATCTGTCCTTTAGTCTGATGAGTCCAAATTTGAGATTTTTGGTTCCAACCCCCGTGTCTTTGTGAGAAGCAGAGTAGGTTAACAGATGATCTCCGCATGTGTGGTTCCCACCGTGAAGCATGGAGGAGGAGGTGTGATGGTGTGGAGGTGCTTTGCTGGTGACACTGTCTGTGATTTATTTAGAATTCAAGGCACACTTAACCAGCATGGCTACCACAGCTTTCTGCAGTGATACTCCATCCCATCTGGTTTGGGCTTAGTGAAACTATAATTTGTTTTTCAACAGGACAATGTCTCAAAACACACCTCCAGGCTGTGTAAGGGCTATTTGACCAAGAAGGAGAGTGATGGAGTGCTGCATCAGATGACCTGGCCTCCACAATCACCCGACCACAAACCAATTTAAGATGAGTTGGACTGCAGAGTGAAGGAAAAGCAGCCAACAAGTGCTCAGCATGTGGGAACTCCTTCAAGACTGTTGGAAAAGCATTCCAGATGAAACTGGTTGAGAGAATGCCAAGTGTTTGCAAAGTTGTCATCAAGGCAAAGGGTGGCTACTTTGAAGAAACTCAAATATATTTTGATTTAACACTTTTTTGGTTACTACATGATTCCATATGTGTCATTTCATAGTTTTGATGTCTTCACTATTATTCTACAAATGTAGAAAATAGTAAAAAAAATAAATACCATTGAATGAGTAGGTGTGTCCAAACTTTTGCCTGTTACTGTATATTGGTTATTCATATTAGGAGGTGGGCAGCCTGAGTGCCACAACTGTTTGTACTCGTCAACTCCATCATTGTCCCCGTCAAGCCAATAGGTGACAAACAGTCAGCAAGATAGCACAAACAGGCACTCAGGCTAGGATGGCTTAGCTTTGATGCAAAAAAAATAAATAAATGTTTTTACATTGCGTCGGACTCTTGGTTACCAAAAGGGACAGAAAATACAATTACAATATAACCAGCTTCACCAAAAAAATACCATTTCCTGTCTACAAAAGGCAAATTTACAATCTTTAAGAACTCAACTTAAGACAAAGTGAAAACAAAACTCATTTAAAACCAGGTTTGATTCAGATTGGTCAATAGATGAGCAACATCAGGAAAACGATGAGCTTCAAATTGGGGCAGGAGTCTGTCTGTGTGTTGTGATTCTGGATGGCCAGACAGCTACCAACAATGACAAGATGTGGGAAATTGTGACTCGTTTCAGCTAGTTTACTCTTGGTCTTGTTTTGACTGATTTCATTTACATTTTAGTCATTTAGCAGACGCTCTTATCCAGAGCGACTTACAGTAGCAAATGCATACATTTCATACATTTTTTTGTTTGTTGTACTGGCCCCCCGTGGGAATCGAACCCACAACCCTGGCATTGCACACACAGTGCTGGCGTTGCAAACACCATGCTCCACCAACTGAGCCACAGGGAAGACTTCATGTCAACGCTAATATGGCCAGAATTCGCTAGCTAACCAACAACTGTAACAATATATTTGAGAGACAAGTATTCATTGTGCTAATGTATTACATTGGAGACTAGATATATAATTTACATGTCAACATCTAGCTAAGCCAACACCGTGTTGCGCCCCATAGTTGTGCCACACATTGGTTTCGTTGCTAAACAACCAACTTGGTAATAAGGAGCATTGGTGGCAAATCAGCACAAAGGACAAGAAGGTAGAGACAAATCAGCCACAACTGTCAGTAAGAGTGTCCATGATGGAGTCTTTGAATGAAGAGATTGAGATAAAACTGTCCAGTTTGAGTGTTTGTTGCAGCTCGTTCCAGTTGCTAGCTGAAGCGAACTGAAAAGAGGAGCGACCCAGGGATGGGATGTGTGTGCTTTGGGGTCCTTTAACAAAATGTGACTGGCAGAACGGGCGTTGTATGTGGAGGATGAGGGCTGCAGTAGATATCTCAGATAGGGGGGAGTGAGGCCTAAGAGGGTTTTATACTTTTTTTATTTTATTTTAACTAGGCAAGTCAGTTAAGAACAAATTGTTATTTACAATGATGGCCTAGGAACAGTGGGTTAACTGCCCAACCTGTGGCTCTTGCGACGGGTAAACAGAGATGACCAGTTTACAGAGGAGTATAGAGTGCAGCGATGTGTCCTATAAGGAGCATTGGTGGCAAATCTGATTGCCAAATGGTAAAGAACATCTAGCAGCTCGAGAGCACCCTTACCTGCCGATCTATAAATTACGTCTCCGTAATATAGCATGGGTAGGATGGTCATCTGAATCAGGGTTAGTTGGTCAGCTGGGGGTGAAAGAGGAGCGATTACGATAGAGGAAATCAAGTCTAGATTTAACTTTAGCCTGCAGCTTTGATATGTGCTGAGAGAAGGACAGTGTACCATCTAGCCATACTCCCAAGTACTTGTATGAGGTGATTACCTCAAGCTCTAAACCCTCAGAGGTAGTAATCACACCTGTGGGGAGAGGGGCATTCTTCTTACCAAACCACATTACCTTTGTTTTGGATGTGTTTAGAACGAGGTTAAGGGTAGAGAAAGCTTGTTGGACACTAAGAAAGCTTTGTTGTAGAGCATTTAACACAAAATCCAGGGAGGGGCATATAAATGGATGGGAGAGCTTCCTACTGCCTGAGCTATGTTGTTGATGTAAATTGAGAAGAGCATGGTGCCTAGGATCGAGCCTTGGGGTACTCCCTTGGCGACAGGAAGTGGCTGAAACAGCAGATGTTCTGACTTTATACACTGCACTCTGAGAGAGGTAGTTATCAAACCAGGCCAAAGACCCCTCAGAGACACCAATACTCCTTAGCCGGCCCACAAGAATGAAATGGTCTACCGTATCAAAAGCTTTGGCCAAGACAATAAAAATAGCAGCACAACATTGCTTATAATCAAGGGCAATAGTAACATTATTGAGGACCTTTAAGGTTACAGTGACACAGCCATAACCTGAGCGGAAACCAGATTGCATACCAGAGAGAATACTATAGACATCAAGAATGCCAGTCAGTTGATTATTGACAAGTTTTTCCAACACGTTTGATAAACAGGGCAAAATATAAATAGGCAAGAAGCTGATTATACAGCATGGCCATTACACAGGTGCACCTTGTGCTGGGGGCAATAAATGCCCACTTCAAAATGTGCTGTTTTGTCCCAACACAATGACACATGTCTCAAGTTGAGGGAGCGAGCAATTGGCATGCTGACTGCAGGAATATCCACCCGAGTTGTTGCCAGATAATTTAATGTTCATTTTTCTACCATATGCAGCCTCCAACGCCGTTTTACAGAATTTGGCACTATGTCCAACCGACCTCACAACCCCAGACCACGTGTAACCACGCCAACCCAGGACCTACACATGCTGCTTCTTCACCTGTGGGATCATCTTGAGACCAGCCACCTGGACAGCTGATGAAACTGAGGAGTATTTTGGTCTGTAATAAAGCCCTTTAAGGAAAAACTCATTCTGATTGGCTGGGCCTGGCTCCCCAATAGGTGGGCCTATGCCCTACCAGGTCCACCCATGGCTGTGCCCCTGCCCAGTCATGTGAAATCCATAGTTTAAGTCCTAAAGAATTTATTTAAATTCACTCAATTCTTTGAAATTGTTACGTTTATATTTTTGTTCAATATAGATTTTCCTTTGTTGACAGGAAACGTTTTCTTTTGTAAAGCCGGTTATATTGTAATATGGTTATTTTCTGTCTTCATTTCTCGCAACCAAGAGAGTCCATCACAATGTAAAAAAAAAAACGATATTGGTTGCATCGAAGCTAGGTTGGGTAGCCTATAGTACTCTGAGTAAGCTTTCCCTGTAGCTCAGTTGGTAGAGCATGGTGTTTGCAACGTATGTATGAAATTAAATGTATGAAATGTATGCATTCACTACTGTAAGTCGCTCTGGATAAGAGCGTCTGCTAAATGACAAAAAAAAAATTAAAAAAAATGTAAACAATCACATTTGTGTGGGTATAGTCTACATCCATGTAGAGCAGTCTATACATTAAAAACGAGGGGCCAACAACACAATCTTTCACAAACAGTAAAGCTATTTTCAAAACCCCAAACACAATGTCCTGGTGACAGGAGGTATTTGTGTAGAGGTGAATTATGAAACCAGTCAGTGGCTCCATGGTTTCAGCCTGAAGAAAAACACTCAAGACAAGACCACAACACAGCAGGCTGAGAATGGCCCTGATTTTTTACAATGGTCTTACTAGTTGATTATGATAAGGAAATTAAATGCTTTGAATTGCGTTATCTACTGTGGATAAGAGCGTCTGCTAAATGACTAAAATGTAAATGTAAATGTAGACGACTAGTTGTTGGTGGGTTACGATAATGTCTGCAGTTAGCTAGCTAGCTAGCAATGACTCTAGCATGCTAACGTTTGAAGAAAGGCCCGTGAGATATCAAATCTCGCCACTTCTCTAGACTAGTAAGCGTTTTTTTTTATTATTATTATTATTATTATTTTTAAAATCAGTACTTCGCTACTATAATACCTGGCTGAATGTTGTCCAAAATGGTCAACTAGTTAGGTATAGCATTAGCAATCAGCCTGCTAACCTGGCTAGTTAGCGGTAGCTAGCGCTACGCGTCGGTTAGTCAGTCACAGAACAAAAAGACACCTGTATGTTATCAGAAATACTTACCTTTTACACCGAACACACACTTCCTATGTCTTCTAACATAAAGCAAATAAATGTTTCGGCTAATATTACTACCAAAATACAGCAGACAAGAAGACACAAGTCCGACTAGCTAGCTAGATTTGGTTTGGTTTGGCGAGACAACCCCCCCACTAAAACAGATGTAACTGGACCGGTGTGAACATAGCCACAATAGTGGAATTTCAGTTTCGCCTTTAAAATAAAAGTTCCCCCATTGGAAGTGACACAAACAGTGGAATCAAGCTACATTTGGACTAAATAAGGCAACAACAAAAAGGTTGTGTAATGTTGTTACATTATTTAAATGAAAGAAAATAAATGATTGTCAATAAACAGAAAACATTGGTGAAATCACACTGTGTATGTATTAGACTTTAGAATTGCATTGGGGGCATACTAATATGCATTTTACAGATTAAACTAGAGATTGTACATCCATGAAATGGTGTATCAACCTACCTACTCAGTGGCACCAACACAACAACTACGTAGAATTTTGGTGGGACTCTAAAAACCAGTGTGAAATGAGCCACATTAAGACTATTACATCAGCAGGTCCCATCAAACCAACTACTTGAATGCCCTGGCCTACTCCTTGAAGTGTGCAGTTCTGTAAAAAAAACAACAACACTACTTTATCTTTTAGTATGTGTACTTTACTGTATTTATGTGTATTACACGTCAGACCAAGCGATTGACTTGAGGCATTTTGATTTAAATGTGTAAAGGCACCATCACCATTAGGGTAATATAGGTCGTTAACAGCTATGCCAGTCCATCGTTGAATGAGCTGTATTCCGCCATAAGCAAACAAGAAAACGCTCACCTAGTAGCCGGGGACTTTAATAATGCAGAGAAACTTAAATCAGTTTTACCTAATTTCTATCAACATGTTAAATGTGCAACCAGAGGGAAAAGAACTCTGGACCACCTTTACTACACACACAGGGATGCATACAAAGCTCTCCCTCGCCCTCCATTTGGAAAATCTGACCATGATTCTATCCTCCTGATTCCTGTTTACAAGCAAAAATTAATGCAGGAAGCACCAGTGACTACATCAATTAAAAAAAGTGGTCAGATAAAGCAGATGCTAAGCTACAGGACTGTTTTGCTTTAACAGACTGGAACATGTTCCGGGATTCTTCCGATGGAATTGAGGAGTACACCACATCAGTCACTGGCTTTATCAATAAGTGCATCGATGATGTCATCCCCACAGTGACCGTATGTACATACCCCAACCAGAAGCCATGGATTACAGGCAGCATTCGCACTGAGCTAAAGGGTAGAGCTGCCGCTTTCAAGGAGAGGGACTCTAACCCGGAAGCTTATAAGAAATCCTGCTATGTCCTCCGACGAAACATCAAACAGGCAAAGCATCAATACAGGACTAAGATCGATTCATGCAACACCGGCTCTGACACTCTTTGGATGTGGCAGGGCCTGCAAACCATTACAGACAACAAAGGGAAGCACAGCCGAGAGCTGCCCAGTGACACGAGCCTACCTGACGAGCTAAACTACCTCTATGCTCGCTTCGAGGCAAATAACACTGAAACATGCATGAGAGCACCAGCTGTACCACGCTCTCCGCAGCTGATGTGAGAAAGACCTTTAGACAGGTCAACATTCACAAGGCCGAAGGGACAGACGGATTACCAGGACGTGTACTGCGAGCATGCGCTGACCAACTAGCAAGTGTCTTCACTGACATTTTCAACCTCTCCCTGTACAAGTCTAATACCAACATATTTTAAGCAGACCACCATAGTCCCTGTGCCCAAGAACACCAAGGCAACCTGCCTAAATGACTACAGACCCGTAGCACTCACGTCTGAAGCCATTGAGTGCTTTGAAAGGCTGGTCATGGCTCACATCAACACCATCATCCCAGAAACCCTAGACCCACTCCAATTTGCATACCACCCCAGCAGATACACAGATGATGCCGTCTCTATTGCACTCCACACTACTCTTTCCCACCTGGACAAAATTAACACATATGTGAGAATGCTGTTCATTTACTGCAGCTCAGCGTTCAACACCATAGTGCCCTCAAAGCTCATCACTAAGCTAAGGACCCTGGGACTAAACACCTCCCTCTGAAACTGGATCCTGGAATTCCTAACGGGACACCCCCAGGTGGTAAGGGTAGGTAACAACACATCCGCCACGCTGATCCTCAACACGGGGGCCCCTCAGGGGTGCGTGCTCAGTCCCCTCCTGTACTCCTTGTTCACTCATGACTGCATGGGCAGGCACGACTCCAACACCATCATTAAATTTGCCAATGACACAACAGTGGTAGGCCTGATCACCGACAACAACGAGACAGCCTACAGGGAGGTGGTCAGAGACCTGGCCGTGTGGTGCCAGGACAACAACCTCTCCCTCAACATGATCAAAACAAAGGAGATGATTGTGGACTACAGGAAAAGGAGGATCGAGCACGCCCCCATTCTCATTGACGGGGCTGCAGTGGAGCAGGTTGAGAGCTTCAAGTTCCTTGGTGTCCACATCACCAACAAACTAACATAGTCCAAGCACACCAAGACAGTTGTGAAGAGGGCACGACAAAACCTTTTCCCCCTCAGGACACTGAAAATATTTGGCATGGGTCCTCAGATCCTCAAAAGGTTCTACAGCTGCACCATCGAGAGCATCCTGACTGGTTGCATCACTGCCTGGTATGGCAACTGCTCGGCCTCCGACCGCAAGGCACTATAGAGGGTAGTGCGAACAGCCCAGTACATCACTGGGGCTAAGCTGCCTGCCATCCAGGACCTTTATACCAGGCGGTGTCAGAGGAAGGCCCTAAAAATGGTAAAATACTCCAGCCACCCTAGTCATAGATTTTCTCTGCTACCGCACTGCAAGTGGTACCGGAGCACCAAGTCTAGGTCGAAGAGGCTTCTAAACAGCTTCTACCCCGAAGCCATAAGACTCCTGAACTCCTAGTCAAATGGGTTCTCAGACTATTCGCATTGCCCCCCTCCCTCCCTCCCCACTGCCTCTCTCTGTTGTCATCTATGCATAGTCACTTTAATTAATTAACTCTACCTACATGTACATATTACCTCAACTAACCGGTGTTCCCGCACATTGACTCTGTACCGGCACCCCCCTGTATATAGCCTCCACATTGACTCTGTACCGCTACCCCCCTGTATACAGCCTCCACATTGACTCTGTACCGGTACCCCCTGTATATAGCCTCCACATTGACTCTGTACCGGTACCCCCCTGTATACAGCCTCCACATTGACTCTGTACTGGTACCCCCTGTATATAGCCTCCACATTGACTCTGTACCGTAATACCCTGTATATAGCCTCCACATTGACTCTGTACCGGTACCCCCTGTATATAGCCTCCACATTGACTCTGTACCGGTACCCCCCTGTATATAGCCTCCACATTGACTCTGTACCGGTACCCCCTGTATATAGCCTCCACATTGACTCTGTACCGGTACCCCCTGTATATAGCCTCCACATTGACTCTGTACCGGTACCCCCTGTATATAGCCTCCACATTGACTCTGTACCGGTACCCCCTGTATATAGCCTCCACATTGACTCTGTACTGGTACCCCCTGTATATAGCCTCCACATTGACTCTGTACCGGTACCCCCTGTATATAGCCTCCACATTGACTCTGTACTGGTACCCCCTGTATATATTGTTATTTTTTACTGTTCCTCTTTAATTACTTGTTACTTTTATCTCTTATTCTTATCCGTATTTTTTTTAACTGCATTGTTGGTTAGGGGCTCATAAGTCAGCATTTCACTGTAAGGTCTACTACACCTGTTGTATTCAGCATTTCACTGTGAGGTCTACTACACCTGTTGTATTCAGCATTTCACTGTGAGGTCTACTACACCTGTTGTATTCAGCATTTCACTGTAAGGTCTACTACACCTGTTGTATTCAGCATTTCACTGTAAGGTCTACTACACCTGTTGTATTGAGCATTTCACTGTGAGGTCTACTACACCTGTTGTATTCAGCATTTCACTGTGAGGTCTACTACACCTGTTGTATTCAGCATTTCACTGTGAGGTCTACTACACCTGTTGTATTCAGCATTTCACTGTAAGGTCATGTGACTAATAAAATGTGATTGGATTCGTGTCTTTGAAGCAGTTGACTTCTCAACTAAAGTATTGTCATGGCATTTTATTTAACACTGGAAACGAACAAAGGACAGCAACAAAAAAAAGGTTAAGCTGTTTTGTTTTTCCTTCCTGATATCCAACTCAGTAGATAATTAATTTAAATTCTTCAATAAGTTCAATAAGAAAGTTAAATACACACAGCCTGACTGGGAGGGTAAACACCCATAGAGCATTCTGTGACTTGGTGTCACGATTGTCGTAAGGAGTGGACCCAAACGCAGCGGGAAAAGGGATACTCATCTTCTTTTTTATTATTGAAGAAGGAAAAACAAAATAAACACGTGTACAAAAACAAACGACTCCAAACAGTCCCGTCAGGTGCAACAAACACTAAACCAGGAAATAACTACCCACAAACCCCCATCGAACAAACACCCCTATAAATAGGACCTGCAATCAGAGGCAACGAGAAGCAGCTGCCTCCAATTGAAGGTCAACCCAATAAACACCACATAGAAATAGACCAACTAGAAATAACATAGAAATACACTAACATAGAACATAACCCAAACAACCCCGAACCACACTAAAAAAACACCCCCTGCCACGCCCTGACCAAACTACAATAACAAACAACCTATTTTACTGGTCAGGACGTGACACTTGGGTCGCTGGAGTATTTGACATTTGTTTGGTAAAAACAGTAGGAGAAATACACATGTAGGTAGAGTCTAGTAGGATAAATTCACATGTAGGTAGAGTCCAGTAGGATAAACACACATGTAGGTAGAGTCCAGTAGGATAAACACACATGTAGGTAGAGTCCAGTAGGATAAACACACATGTAGGTAGAGTCCAGTAGGATAAACACACATGTAGGTAGAGTCCAGTAGGATAAACACACATGTAGGTAGAGTCCAGTAGAATAAACACACATGTAGGTAGAGTCCAGTAGGATAAACACACATGTAGGTAGAGTCCAGTAGGATAAACACACATGTAGGTAGAGTCCAGTAGGATAAACACACATGTAGGTAGAGTCCTTTCCTTTTTTTAAAGAGCTTTGTCCCAACAACAAACCTTTTACCTTTTTATTCATTTATTTTTTATTTCACCTTTATTTAACCAGGTAGACTAGTTGAGAACAAGTCCTTTATTTAATCAGGTAGGCTAGTTGAGAACAAGTCCTTTATTTAACCAGGTGGGCTAGTTGAGAACAAGTCCTTTATTTAACCAGGTAGGTTAGTTGAGAACAAGTCCTTTATTTAACCAGGTAGGCTAGTTGAGAACAAGTTCTCATTTACAACTGCGACCTGGCCAAGATAAAGCAAAGCAGTGCGACACAAACAACAACACAGAGTTACACATGGAGTAAACAAGCGTACAGTCAATGACACAATAGAAAAAAAAAGAAAGTCTATATACAGTGTGTGCAAATGGCGTGACGAGGTAAGGCAATAAATAGGCCGTAGTAGCGAAGTTATTACAATTTAGCAAATTAACATTGAATTGATAAATGAGCTGACGATGATGTGCAAGTAGAAATACTGGTGTGCAAAAGAGAAGAAAAGTAAATAAAAACAATATGGGGATGAGGTAGGTAGATTGGGTGGGCTATTTACAGATGGACTATGTACAGCTGCAGCGATCGGTTAGCTGCTCTGATAGCTGATGTTTAAAGTTGCTGAGGGAAATAAAAGTCTCCAGCTTTTATAACAGTAGTCTAGTGTGAGGGGTTATGTCAGTAGTCTAGTGTGAAGGGTTATAACAGTAGTCTAGTGTGAGGGGTTACTAGACTACTGACATAACCCCTCACACTAGACTACTGACATAACCCCTCACACTAGACTACTGTTATAACCCTTCACACTAGACTACTGACATAACCCCTCACACTAGACTACTGTTATAACCCTTCACACTAGACTACTGACATAACCCCTCACACTAGACTACTGTTATAACCCTTCACACTAGACTACTGACATAACCCCTCACACTAGACTACTGACATAACCCCTCACACTAGACTACTGTTATAACCCTTCACACTAGACTACTGACATAACCCCTCACACTAGACTACTGACATAACCCCTCACACTAGACTACTGTTATAACCCCTCACACTAGACTACTGACATAACCCCTCACACTCGTCTACTGACATAACCCCTCACACTAGACTACTGTTATAACCCTTCACACTAGACTACTGACATAACCCCTCACACTAGACTACTGACATAACCCCTCACAATAGACTACTGTTATAACCCCTCACAATAGACTACTGTTATAACCCCTCAGACTAGACTACTGTTATAACCCCTCACACTAGACTACTGACATAACCCCTCACACTAGACTACTGTTATAACCCCTCACACTAGACTACTGTTATAACCCCTCACACTAGACTACTGACATAACCCCTCACACTAGACTACTGACATAACCCCTCACACTAGACTACTGACATAACCCCTCAGACTAGACTACTGTTATAACCCCTCACACTAGACTACTGTTATAACCCCTCACACTAGACTACTGACATAACCCCTCACACTAGACTACTGTTATAACCCCTCACACTAGACTACTGTTATAACCCCTCACACTAGACTACTGTTATAACCCCTCACACTAGACTACTGTTATAACCCCTCACACTAGACTACTGTTATAACCCCTCACACTAGACTACTGACATAACCCCTCACACTAGACTACTGACATAACTCTCACACTAGACTACTGACATAACCCCTTACACTAGACTACTGTTATAACCCCTCAGACTAGACTACTGTTATAACCCCTCACACTAGACTACTGTTATAACCCCTCACACTAGACTACTGATATAACCCCTCACACTAGACTAATGTTATAACCTCTCACACTAGACTACTGTTATAACCCTTCACACTAGACTACTGTTATAACCCCTCACACTAGACTACTGACATAACCCCTCACACTAGACTACTGACATAACCCCTCACACTAGACTACTGACATAACCCCTTACACTAGACTACTGTTATAACCCCTCAGACTAGACTACTGTTATAACCCCTCACACTAGACTACTGTTATAACCCCTCACACTAGACTACTGTTATAACCCCTCACACTAGACTACTGATATAACCCCTCACACTAGACTACTGTTATAACCCCTCACACTAGACTACTGTTATAACCCTTCACACTAGACTACTGACATAACCCCTCACACTAGACTACTGATATAACCCCTCACACTAGACTACTGTTATAACCCCTCACACTAGACTACTGACATAACCCCTCACACTAGACTACTGTTATAACCCCTCACACTAGACTACTGTTATAACCTCTCACACTAGACTACTGTTATAACCCCTCACACTAGACTACTGTTATAACCCCTCACACTAGACTACTGTTATAACCCTTCACACTAGACTACTGACATAACCCCTCACACTAGACTACTGTTATAACCCCTCACACTAGACTACTGTTATAACCCCTCACACTAGACTACTGTTATAACCCCTCACACTAGACTACTGACATAACCCCTCACACTAGACTACTGTTATAACGCCTCACACTAGACTACTGTTATAACCCCTCACACTAGACTACTGTTATAACCCCTCACACTAGACTACTGTTATAACCCCTCACACTAGACTACTGTTATAACCCCTCACACTAGACTACTGTTATAACCCCTCACACTAGACTACTGACATAAGCCCTCACACTAGACTACTGACATAACCCCTCACACTAGACTACTGACATAACCCCTTACACTAGACTACTGTTATAACCCCTCAGACTAGACTACTGTTATAACCCCTCACACTAGACTACTGTTATAACCCCTCACACTAGACTACTGTTATAACCCCTCACACTAGACTACTGATATAACCCCTCACACTAGACTACTGTTATAACCCTCTCACACTAGACTACTGTTATAACCCTTCACACTAGACTACTGACATAACCCCTCACACTAGACTACTGACATAACCCCTCACACTAGACTACTGTTATAACCCCTCACACTAGACTACTGTTATAACCCCTCACACTAGACTACTGTTATAACCCCTCACACTAGACTACTGACATAACCCCTCACACTAGACTACTGACATAACCCCTCACACTAGACTACTGACATAACCCCTTACACTAGACTACTGTTATAACCCCTCAGACTAGACTACTGTTATAACCCCTCACACTAGACTACTGTTATAACCTCTCACACTAGACTACTGTTATAACCCCTCACACTAGACTACTGATATAACCCCTCACACTAGACTACTGTTATAACCCCTCACACTAGACTACTGTTATAACCCCTCACACTAGACTACTGTTATAACCCTTCACACTAGACTACTGACATAACCCCTCACACTAGACTACTGACATAACCCCTCACACTAGACTACTGTTATAATCCCTCACACTAGACTACTGACATAACCCCTCACACTAGACTACTGTTATAACCCCTCACACTAGACTACTGTTATAACCTCTCACACTAGACTACTGTTATAACCCCTCACACTAGACTACTGTTATAACCTTTCAAACTAGACTACTGACATAACCCCTCACACTAGACTACTGTTATAACCCCTCACACTAGACTACTGACATAACCCCTCACACTAGACTACTGTTATAAACCCTCACACTAGACTACTGTTATAACCCCTCACACTAGACTACTGTTATAACCCCTCACACTACACTACTGTTATAACCCCTCACACTAGACTACTGTTATAACCCCTCACAATAGACTACTTATATAACCCCTCACACTAGACTACTGTTATAACCCTCTCACACTAGACTACTGTTATAACCCCTCACACTAGACTACTGTTATAACCCCTCAGACTAGACTACTGTTATAACCCCTCACAATAGACTACTGTTATAACCCCTCACAATAGACTATTGATATAACCCCTCAGACTAGACTACTGTTATAACCCCTCACACTAGACTACTGACATAACCCCTCACACTAGACTACTGTTATAAACCCTCACACTAGACTACTGTTATAACCCCTCACACTAGACTACTGTTATAACCCCTCACACTAGACTACTGTTATAACCCCTCACACTAGACTACTGTTATAACCCCTCACAATAGACTACTGATATAACCCCTCACACTAGACTACTGTTATAACCCCTCACACTAGACTACTGACATAACCCCTCACACTAGACTACTGTTATAACCCCTCACACTAGACTACTGTTATAACCCCTCACACTAGACTACTGTTATAAACCCCTCACACTAGACTACTGTTATAAACCTCTCACACTAGACTACTGTTATAACCCCTCACACTAGACTACTGACATAACCCCTCACACTAGACTACTGTTATAACCCCTCACACTAGACTACTGTTATAACCCCTCACACTAGACTACTGTTATAACCCCTCACACTAGACTACTGTTATAACCTCTCACACTAGACTACTGTTATAACCCCTCACACTAGACTACTGTTATAAACCCCTCACACTAGACTACTGTTATAACCCCTCACACTAGACTACTGACATAACCCCTCACACTAGACTACTGTTATAACCCCTCACACTAGACTACTGTTATAACCCCTCACACTAGACTACTGTTATAACCCCTCACACTAGACTACTGACATAACCCCTCACACTAGACTACTGTTATAACCCCTCACACTAGACTACTGTTATAACCCCTCACACTAGACTACTGTTATAACCCCTCACACTAGACTACTGTTATAACCACTCACACTAGACTACTGACATAACCCCTCACACTAGACTACTGTTATAAACCCTCACACTAGACTACTGTTATAACCCCTCACACTAGACTACTGTTATAACCCCTCAGACTAGACTACTGTTATAACCCCTCACACTAGACTACTGTTATAACCCCTCACACTAGACTACTGTTATAACCCCTCACACTAGACTACTGTTATAACCCCTCACACCAGACTACTGTTATAACCCCTCACACTAGACTACTGTTATAACCCCTCACACTAGACTACTGTTATAACCCCTCACACTAGACTACTGACATAACCCCTCACACTAGACTACTGTTATAACCCCTCACACTAGACTACTGTTATAACCTCTCACACTAGACTACTGTTATAACGCCTCACACTAGACTACTGTTATAACCCTTCACACTAGACTACTGACATAACCCCTCACACTAGACTACTGTTATAACCCCTCACACTAGACTACTGACATAACCCCTCACACTAGACTACTGTTATAAACCCTCACACTAGAGTACTGTTATAACCCCTCACACTAGACTACTGTTATAACCCCTCACACTAGACTACTGTTATAACCCCTCACACTAGACTACTGTTATAACCCCTCACAATAGACTACTTATATAACCCCTCACACTAGACTACTGTTATAACCCTCTCACACTAGACTACTGTTATAACCCCTCACACTAGACTACTGTTATAACCCCTCACACTAGACTACTGTTATAACCCCTCACAATAGACTACTGTTATAACCCCTCACAATAGACTACTGATATAACCCCTCACACTAGACTACTGTTATAACCCCTCACACTAGACTACTGACATAACCCCTCACACTAGACTACTGTTATAAACCCTCACACTAGACTACTGTGATAACCCCTCACACTATACTACTGTTATAACCCCTCACACTAGACTACTGTTATAACCCCTCACACTAGACTACTGTTATAACCCCTCACAATAGACTACTGATATAACCCCTCACACTAGACTACTGTTATAACCCCTCACACTAGACTACTGACATAACCCCTCACACTAGACTACTGTTATAACCCCTCACACTAGACTACTGTTATAACCCCTCACAATAGACTACTGTTATAACCCCTCACACTAGACTACTGATATAACCCCTCACACTAGACTACTGTTATAACCCCTCACAATAGACTACTGATATAACCCCTCACACTAGACTACTGTTATAACCCCTCACACTAGACTACTGACATAACCCCTCACACTAGACTACTGTTATAACCCCTCACACTAGACTACTGTTATAACCCCTCACACTAGACTACTGTTATAACCCCTCACACTAGACTACTGTTATAAACCCCTCACACTAGACTACTGTTATAAACCCCTCACACTAGACTACTGTTATAACCCCTCACACTAGACTACTGACATAACCCTTCACACTAGACTACTGTTATAACCCCTCACACTAGACTACTGTTATAACCCCTCACACTAGACTACTGTTATAACCCCTCACACTAGACTACTGTTATAAACCCCTCACACTAGACTACTGTTATAACCCCTCACACTAGACTACTGACATAACCCCTCACACTAGACTACTGTTATAACCCCTCACACTAGACTACTGTTATAACCCCTCACACTAGACTACTGTTATAACCCCTCACACTAGACTACTGTTATAACCCCTCACACTAGACTACTGACATAACCCCTCACGCTAGACTACTGTTATAACCCCTCACACTAGACTACTGTTATAACCCCTCACACTAGACTACTGTTATAACCCCTCACACTAGACTACTGTTATAACCCCTCACACTAGACTACTGTTATAACCTCTCACACTAGACTACTGACATAACCCCTCACACTAGACTACTGTTATAAACCCTCACACTAGACTACTGTTATAACCCCTCACACTAGACTACTGTTATAACCCCTCAGACTAGACTACTGTTATAACCCCTCACACTAGACTACTGTTATAACCCCTCACACTAGACTACTGTTATAACCCCTCACACTAGACTACTGTTATAACCCCTCACACTAGACTACTGTTATAACCCCTCACACTAGACTACTGTTATAACCCCTCACACTAGACTACTGTTATAACCCCTCACACTAGACTACTGACATAACCCCTCACACTAGACTACTGTTATAACCCCTCACACTAGACTACTGTTATAACCCTTCACACTAGACTACTGACATAACCCCTCACACTAGACTACTGTTATAACCTCTCACACTAGACTACTGTTATAACCCCTCACACTAGACTACTGTTATAACCCTTCACACTAGACTACTGACATAACCCCTCACACTAGACTACTGTTATAACCCCTCACACTAGACTACTGACATAACCCCTCACACTAGACTACTGTTATAAACCCTCACACTAGACTACTGTTATAACCCCTCACACTAGACTACTGTTATAACCCCTCACACTAGACTACTGTTATAACCCCTCACACTAGACTACTGTTATAACCCCTCACAATAGACTACTTATATAACCCCTCACACTAGACTACTGTTATAACCCTCTCACACTAGACTACTGTTATAACCCCTCACACTAGACTACTGTTATAACCCCTCACACTAGACTACTGTTATAACCCCTCACAATAGACTACTGTTATAACCCCTCACAATAGACTACTGATATAACCCCTCACACTAGACTACTGTTATAACCCCTCACACTAGACTACTGACATAACCCCTCACACTAGACTACTGTTATAAACCCTCACACTAGACTACTGTTATAACCCCTCACACTATACTACTGTTATAATCCCTCACACTAGACTACTGTTATAACCACTCACACTAGACTACTGTTATAACCCCTCACAATAGACTACTGATATAACCCCTCACACTAGACTACTGTTATAACCCCTCACACTAGACTACTGACATAACCCCTCACACTAGACTACTGTTATAACCCCTCACACTAGACTACTGTTATAACCCCTCACACTAGACTACTGTTATAACCCCTCACAATAGACTACTGTTATAACCCCTCACACTAGACTACTGATATAACCCCTCACACTAGACTACTGTTATAACCCCTCAAACTAGACTACTGTTATAACCCCTCACACTAGACTACTGTTATAACCCCTCACACTAGACTACTGTTATAACCCCTCACACTAGACTACTGTTATAACCCCTCACACTAGACTACTGTTATAACCCCTCACACTAGACTACTGATATAACCCCTCACAATAGACTACTGTTATAACCCCTCACAATAGACTACTGATATAACCCCTCACACTAGACTACTGTTATAACCCCTCACACTAGACTACTGACATAACCCCTCACACTAGACTACTGTTATAAACCCTCACACTAGACTACTGTTATAACCCCTCACACTAGACTACTGTTATAACCCCTCACACTAGACTACTGTTATAACCCCTCACACTAGACTACTGTTATAACCCCTCACAATAGACTACTGATATAACCCCTCACACTAGACTACTGTTATAACCCCTCACACTAGACTACTGACATAACCCCTCACACTAGACTACTGTTATAACCCCTCACACTAGACTACTGTTATAACCCCTCACACTAGACTACTGTTATAACCCCTCACACTAGACTACTGTTATAAACCCCTCACACTAGACTACTGTTATAAACCCCTCACACTAGACTACTGTTATAACCCCTCACACTAGACTACTGACATAACCCCTCACACTAGACTACTGTTATAACCCCTCACACTAGACTACTGTTATAACCCCTCACACTAGACTACTGTTATAACCCCTCACACTAGACTACTGTTATAACCTCTCACACTAGACTACTGTTATAACCCCTCACACTAGACTACTGTTATAAACCCCTCACACTAGACTACTGTTATAACCCCTCACACTAGACTACTGACATAACCCCTCACACTAGACTACTGTTATAACCCCTCACACTAGACTACTGTTATAACCCCTCACACTAGACTACTGTTATAACCCCTCACACTAGACTACTGTTATAACCCCTCACACTAGACTACTGACATAACCCCTCACACTAGACTACTGTTATAACCCCTCACACTAGACTACTGTTATAACCCCTCACACTAGACTACTGTTATAACCCCTCACACTAGACTACTGTTATAACCCCTCACACTAGACTACTGTTATAACCTCTCACACTAGACTACTGACATAACCCCTCACACTAGACTACTGTTATAAACCCTCACACTAGACTACTGTTATAACCCCTCACACTAGACTACTGTTATAACCCCTCAGACTAGACTACTGTTATAACCCCTCACACTAGACTACTGTTATAACCCCTCAGACTAGACTACTGTTATAACCCCTCACACTAGACTACTGTTATAACCCCTCACACTAGACTACTGTTATAACCCCTCACACTAGACTACTGTTATAACCCCTCACACTAGACTACTGACATAACCCCTCACACTAGACTACTGTTATAACCCCTCACACTAGACTACTGTTATAACCCCTCACACTAGACTACTGTTATAACCCCTCACAATAGACTACTGTTATAACCCCTCACACTAGACTACTGATATAACCCCTCACACTAGACTACTGTTATAACCCCTCACACTAGACTACTGACATAACCCCTCACACTAGACTACTGTTATAAACCCTCACACTAGACTACTGTTATAACCCCTCACACTAGACTACTGTTATAACCCCTCACACTAGACTACTGTTATAACCCCTCACACTAGACTACTGCTATAACCCCTCACAATAGACTACTGATATAACCCCTCACACTATTCTACTGTTATAACCCCTCACACTAGACTACTGACATAACCCCTCACACTAGACTACTGTTATAACCCCTCACACTAGACTACTGTTATAACCCCTCACACTAGACTACTGTTATAACCCCTCACACTAGACTACTGTTATAAACCCCTCACACTAGACTACTGTTATAAACCCCTCACACTAGACTACTGTTATAACCCCTCACACTAGACTACTGACATAACCCCTCACACTAGACTACTGTTATAACCCCTCACACTAGACTACTGTTATAACCCCTCACACTAGACTACTGTTATAACCCCTCACACTAGACTACTGTTATAACCTCTCACACTAGACTACTGTTATAACCCCTCACACTAGACTACTGTTATAAACCCCTCACACTAGACTACTGTTATAACCCCTCACACTAGACTACTGACATAACCCCTCACACTAGACTACTGTTATAACCCCTCACACTAGACTACTGTTATAACCCCTCACACTAGACTACTGTTATAACCCCTCACACTAGACTACTGTTATAACCCCTCACACTAGACTACTGACATAACCCCTCACACTAGACTACTGTTATAACCCCTCACACTAGACTACTGTTATAACCCCTCACACTAGACTACTGTTATAACCCCTCACACTAGACTACTGTTATAACCCCTCACACTAGACTACTGTTATAACCTCTCACACTAGACTACTGACATAACCCCTCACACTAGACTACTGTTATAAACCCTCACACTAGACTACTGTTATAACCCCTCACACTAGACTACTGTTATAACCCCTCACACTAGACTACTGTTATAACCCCTCACACTAGACTACTGTTATAACCCCTCACACTAGACTACTGACATAACCCCTTACACTAGACTACTGTTAAAAACACGTGTTTTGTTTTTGGATATTGATTAGCGATTGTCAAGGACACACAGAAATTCCAAAATATGTATGGAGTTTTTTTTGTTTCCGATGATTTGTTTGCAAAGAGAGCTTTGTACCCTGTCTATTTGCTTGTGGGATTTGAAGTGTGAGAAGACAATATAAGGTATACAATATATTCTAGCTCTTAAAGGGCCAGTTGCCTACAAAGAGAGCTTTGTACCCTGTCTATTTGCTTGTGGGATTTGAAGTGTGAGAAGACAATATAAGGTATACAATATATTCTAGCTCTTAAAGGGCCAGTTGCCTACTTTGGGTGTACAATTTTCAATTACAGCATTTTTTTAATCTGCAGTTCATCTTCTGCAATTAATTCTGTTACTAATAACATTTACATGAGATTGGTTATTTTAAAGACGACTCTATGTGAAAACACATTTAGACTTAATTTCAATGAGAATGACAGATTTATAACTCGCGTTTCTATTCTTAAATCCATTCCTTTACTTAGATCTGTGTGTATTGGGTATATATTGTGAAGTTGTTAGATATTACTGCATGGTCGGAACTAGAAGCTCAAGCATTTCACTACACTCGCAATAACATCTGCTAACCATGTGTATGTGACCAATACAATTTGATTTGGTCAGGTCCACCAAAAAGTTACATATTGTCGCTTTTGGGAAATCGGGCTTGATCTTTGATTATATATGCACCAGAATATAGTTTTTTTATGGTATGCACATTTACTAGGCCGTTAGCATACTTGCTGAATAATCTGAGCGTTGGAAACGTAAACATTTGTAACATATTCTAGACTGACACGTTTTCCTGCTGAATTCATGAAGTAGTCTGGTTTGTATAAGTGGTCCCGTGTGGCTCAGTTGGTAGAGCATGGTGTTTGCAACGCCAGGGTTGTGGGTTCGATTCCCATGGGGGACCAGTACGGAGAAGAAAAAAAAATGAAATGTATGTATTCACTACTGTAAGTCGCTCTGGATAAGAGCGCCTGCTAAATGATTAAAATGTAAATCTAGCTAGCTACCGATAGGACGAAAGGCCAAAGAGTGAAGCTAGTAAATATATGATCTAATCGCCTTCTTCCTTCAGATGTTACTGTTACATTTCCACCTTAATATTACTGGCGTCTCGTCAGCAACACTTAAAAAAAAGTACTTCAGGGTCAGGGAATTTCGAAAATGTTCTAAATAAAGGTGTCATTAAACCTGTATTACAATTATGAAAAACGATTGTCTAACAATTATTCATATTTAAGTGACATTTGAACATTTTAACTGTGGGTTTTAAAACAAATAAAGGACCCCATTGCAATACACTGTATATAAAGTATATATTACAGCCAGCAACGCTTTCTACCCCACCCACTCCTTTGGTCCCAATTTAATACTCTGTAGGCCTATAGCTGATGGACTGGCATACCTGTTAACGACCTAGATTCACCTAATGATGATGAGCCAGATGCGCCTTTTACACAAAACAGCCCAAGGCCAACTTTGATCCGTGCCAAAACAAATGCATCTTGGCCTGACAAATAAGGTTAAACGATTTCAAATGAAGGCATTGGACACCATGTGGTAGAAATATTACACTATACAGGCAAAACGATGGATTGTGTGTCCATAAAAACCAAGGTCCAGTCTACTCACTAGAGTCCCTAGAATACAAAACAGCCAATCCCCTCTTCCTTTAAGGAATCGGACGAGGTCCACCAAGGTCAGAACAGCAGGCTGAGGCTATGACGTTGGTGAACTCATGTTGAGTCTAAATCATACCGCTACACTTTTATACTGTCACTTTAACTCTGCTGACTGACTAATTCAGGATTATATCTAAATGACAAAACAATACATTAACTATTTTAGCTTTCTCTATGGTTGCTTCCAGTGTGAAAAAAAACCCACAAAAAAACCAGATTCTATACCAGCCTTGCACTCTGGGTTTGCCCTGGAATGTAGGTGACAAATTCCAACTATTAGCAGGCGATTAGGTGAGAAGGTAACTACTTAACAGAAACAACGGAGAAAATGTGATCAGAACCTGTACGTGACCCACCTTATCCTAATGAGTCAGGAGACTGCACCCTGGCTTTAGGGATCGTTTGTTCCTGTACAGTGTCATTTCTTTGTGCAATACAACAAAAATACAGTCAAGACTTTTCTTAAACATTACATTTCAAAATTGCTTCCTTTAACAATAGCACCATTAAATTGACAATCAATCAAATGTATTTATTTTAATAAAGCCCTTCTTACATCGGCTGATGTCACAAAGTGCTGTACAGAAACCCAGCCTAAAACCCCAAAACAGCAAGCAATGCAGGTGTAGAAGCACGGTGGCTAGGAAAAACTCCCTAGAAAAGGTCAGAACCTAGGAAGAAACCTAGAGAGGAACCAGGCTCTGAGGGGTGGCCAGTCCTCTTCTGGCTGTGCCGGGTGGAGATTATAACAGAACATGGCCAAGATGTTCAAATGTTCATAAATGACCAGCAGGGTCAAATAATAATAATCACAGTGGTTGTCGAGGGTGCAACAAGTCAGTAACACAAGAGTAAATGTCACTTGGCTTTTCATAGCAGATCATTGAGAGTATCTCTACCACTCCTGCTGTCTCTAGAGAGTTGAAAACAGCAGGTCTGGGACAGGTAGCACGTCCGGTGAACAGGTCAGGGTTCCATAGCCGCAGGCAGAACAGTTGAAACTGGAGCAGCAGCACGGCCAGGTGGACTGAGGACAGCAATGTGTCATCAGGCCAGGTAGTCTTGAGACATGGTCCTCGGGCTCAGGTCCTCCGAGAGAAAGAGAGAATTAGAGAGAGCATACTTAAATTCACACAGGACACTGGATAAGACAGGAGAAATACTCCAGATATAACAGACTGACTCTAGCCCCCCGGCACATAAACTAGTGCAGCATAAATACTGGAGGCTGAGACAGGAGGGGTTGGGAGACACTGTGGCCCCATCCGACGATACCCCCGGACAGGGCCAATCAGGCAGGATATAACCCCACCCACTTTGCCAAAGCACAGCCCCCACACCACTAGAGGGATATCTTCAACCACCAACTTACCATCCTTAGACAAGGCCGAGTATAGCCCACAAAGATCTCCACCACGGCACAACCCAAGGGGGGGCGCCAACCCAGACAGGAAGATCACGTCAGTGACTCAACCCACTCAAGTGACGCGCCCCTCCTAGGGACGGCATGGAAGAACACCTTTTTGATATTGTTAAACAAAATTCTAAGTCTCCTAACATTTCCTCATAAAACTAATTTCAACCGTTTTTTTCTCTCCTTTTTGTAACTTTGTTACCATCGTCATTGCAAAACGTTAATGTTGAAGGGAAATCACAGAGGTCACGGCCTTATTATTGCTAAGTCTTGCTGGCATCTCGAACAATAAAATATCCTATTTTTTATAATAAGTATAAATCAGAGTAAGATATGCACCTTAGAGAGCATGAACTCTCCACACATCCAACCCTTAAGGACACACACACACACACACACACACACACACCGCTGCTGTTCTATTTAATTATTTTATTGAACCTTTTTTTTTTTATATATATACACACACACTATTGATTCATCTGCTCAACCCAAGACACTATTTGTATTATATTTGTAACACTCGTACTTGACACAACATTCATTTCCACTGTATCTTCTAGTTTCTACATTTTAGTTATTTAGCAGACGCGGTTATCCAGAGAGAGAGACACACCCTGAGTGTCCCAAGAATTTACTGAACAATGTGGGTCATGACTACAAACAGAAACCGCAGTACAATTAGAACAACTGGTTTATTAGAAAACTGCATGTTAGAGAAAGGAGGGGAGGAGGGACAGTTCATTATGACACATTCAGAGATGAGGACAACTGCACATTTTCGTTAGACATTCTGGGTATGTCCCAAATGACACCCTAATTCCCTCTATACGGTACTATTTCAGACAACACGGAACTTGGAAATCTGCAACGTCCGAATTCAGAAATTCGGGCATCGTCCTAGAGTTCCCTGAAGTCTCCGACCTGAAGATCTCACCATCACGATTTTTAACAGATTATCATTTTTCTTATATTATAAAGTTCCCAGTTGTCTTGAAGGCACCAGATGTAGTGAATAGGCATCTCCTCGTAGTTAGAGTTTAGACTTCATCATGGACATCATCTTCTCCATCTTGATAGCCAGGCTCATGTCTCCTTTAATCATCAGCTTCCCTGTCATAAAGGCCATGGTGGGCTTCAGTTTGCCTGGAGAAAGAGAAAGAGAGAGAGAGCGAGAGAGAGAGAGAGAGAGAGAGAGCGAGAGCGAGAGAGACAGAGAGCGAGAGCGACAGAGAGCGAGAGCGAGAGAGACAGAGAGCGAGAGCGAGAGAGACAGAGAGCGAGAGCGAGAGCGACAGAGAGCGAGAGAGTGAGAGACAGAGAGAGACAGAGAGAGACAGAGAGAGACAGAGAGACAGAGAGACAGAGAGACAGAGAGACAGAGAGAGACAGAGAGAGACAGAGACAGAGAGAGACAGAGACAGAGAGAGACAGAGAGAGACAGAGAGAGACAGAGAGAGACAGAGACAGAGAGAGAGACAGAGACAGACAGAGAGACAGAGAGACAGAGAGACAGAGAGACAGAGAGACAGAGAGACAGAGAGAGAGAGAGAGAGAGAGAGAAGAAGAAAGCAGCACAATGTCTATCACTAATGAGAGAACTATAGTGGCAAAGACATCAGAAACAACTAAATGAAAAAAAGCAAACATGGTGGTGTTCATCAGGACAACAGAAATGTTTCTTACTGGACCAGTCCAGAGTCATATTCACTAGGAACCAAAATGGTTTGCTATGGTGAATACGACCCAGGTACTGGCAGGTATTCCCTCCCCGTTTCAGTTCTGTTTTCATCCGTTTCGTGCCCAATGAACGCGACCCAGCTATCCAGTCAGTCACACGAACCTGCAAACATCTTGGTGAAGTCAGCACTGTCCATGGTCATGATCACGTCAGCTTTGACTGGGGGTTCTCCACTACCTGCACTGCCCCCGCCGTTCTTCATGTCAATGAACCACACTCCTGCATGCTCACCTGGAACACACACACACACTACTATAGGCTCCCCTTCACACCAACAAACATGGAGCCTAATGGACAGTCAAACATCACAAAATAATGACTTTCGGAGTTGCCTGTGTTGTCCACCAAGTGTCGTGAAACAAGGGAGTAGGGTAAGTCGTGAAACAAGGGAGTAGAGTAAGTCGTGAAACAAGGGAGTAGGGTAAGTCGTGAAACAAGGGAGTAGGGTAAGTCGTGAAACAAGGGAGTAGGGTAAGTCGTGAAACAAGGGAGTAGGGTAAGTCGTGAAACAAGGGAGTAGAGTAAGTCGTGAAACAAGGGAGTAGGGTAAGTCGTGAAACAAGGGAGTAGCGGAAGTCGTGAAACAAGGGAGTAGCGTAAGTCGTGAAACAAGGGAGTAGGGTAAGTCGTGAAACAAGGGAGTAGGGTAAGTCGTGAAACAAGGGAGTAGAGTAAGTCGTGAAACAAGGGAGTAGAGTAAGTCGTGAAACAAGGGAGTAGAGTAAGTCGTGAAACAAGGGAGTAGAGTAAGTCGTGAAACAAGGGAGTAGCGGAAGTAATGAAACAAGGGAGTAGGGTAAGTCGTGAAACAAGGGAGTAGAGTAAGTCGTGAAACAAGGGAGTAGAGTAAGTCGTGAAACAAGGGAGTAGCGGAAGTAATGAAACAAGGGAGTAGCGGAAGTCGTGAAACAAGGGAGTAGCGGAAGTCGTGAAACAAGGGAGTAGCGGAAGTCGTGAAACAAGGGAGTAGAGTAAGTCGTGAAACAAGGGCGTAGGGTAAGTCGTGAAACAAGGGCGTAGGGTAAGTCGTGAAACAAGGGAGTAGGGTAAGTCGTGAAACAAGGGAGTAGGCTAAGTCGTGAAACAAGGGAGTAGGGTAAGTCGTGAAACAAGGGAGTAGGGTAAGTCGTGAAACAAGGGAGTAGGGTAAGTCGTGAAACAAGGGAGTAGGGTAAGTCGTGAAACAAGGGAGTAGGGTAAGTCGTGAAACAAGGGAGTAGGGAAAGTCGTGAAACAAGGCAGTAGGGAAAGTCGTGAAACAAGGGAGTAGGGGAAGTAATGAAACATGGGAGTAGGGGAAGTAATGAAACAAGGGAGTAGGGGAAGTAATGAAACAAGGGAGTAGTCCGGACTTATTTTAATCAAATATTATTATTTTTTAAATGTAAGTTAAGTCAGAACTTCACATAAGACTCGTCTTTCATTTATCCACAGTAGAGGGGGCGTGTCATCACCAACTGAGGAGTGGCTAGAGGGGGCGTGTCATCACCAACTGAGGAGTGGCTAGAGGGGGCGTGTCATCACCAACTGAGGAGTGGCTAGAGGGGGCGTGTCATCACCAACACTGGACAACTGAGGAGTGGCTAGAGGGGGCGTGTCATCACCAACACTGGACAACTGAGGAGTGGCTAGAGGGGGCGTGTCATCACCAACTGAGGAGTGGCTAGAGGGGGCGGGCCATCACCAACACTGGACAACTGAGGAGTGGCTAGAGGGGGCGTGTCATCACCAACACTGGACAACTGAGGAGTGGCTAGAGGGGGCGGGCCAACTGAGGAGTGGCTAGAGGGGGCGGGCCAACTGAGGAGTGGCTAGAGGGGGCGGGCCAACTGAGGAGTGGCTAGAGGGGGCGTGTCATCACCAACACTGGACAACTGTAGAATCCATTTCCCCCGAAGAAGTCAGGCTGTTCTGGATGCAAAGAGGGCTTTGGCACGGTACTAGGTGTGAAACCTAATAAACTGGCAAGTGAATATATTCACTATTACAAAACATTCATACAATAGTGAAAAATAACTTTCTTACCAGACAGGTCGAATCTGTAGACTCCTCCAGTGGATTTGACAACGTCAGGGTTGAGGACTCCCTTAATGATGTTGAATGTTTCCGCTATGGGCCCACCGGTAGCAGCGCTTCCTTTAACCACTGGGATGACAACCTGATCCCCCATGTTCTGCACCAGAGCCTCAGCCTCATCCAGGAAGAAGTCTGGGAGCAGTGCATTACCTGTGGGCACACAGAAACACTACTATTATTAGCATAACCACTAGGTACAGTCAGAAGAGGACTGGTCAACCCCTCGGAGCCTGGTTCCTCTTTAGGTTTCCTCCTAGGTTCCTGCCTTTCAAGCATGTTTTTATTTTCTTTTCTTTTCTTAGGTCGCTGTGCTTTCTGCATCATTGCTCTCTGGGGTTTTAGGATGGATAAAAAAAATGGGACAACTGCTGATTTATTTTATTTATTTATTTTATCGTTATTTTACCAGGTCAGTTGACTGAGAACACATTCTCATTTACAGCAACGACCTGGGGAATAGTTACGGGGAGGAGGGATGAATGAGCCAATTGTAAACTGGGGATGATTAGGTGACCATGATGGTATGATGGCCAGATTATGATTTTAGCCAGGACACCGGGGTTAACACCCCTACTCTTATGATAAGTGACATGGGATCTTTAATGACCACAGAGAGTCAGGACACCCGATTGATGTAAAAAAAAAAAGGCTTTGATAACCACATCTATGCTCTGTTGGACACCGTAGCCACACCGTAGCCACACCGTAGCCACACCGTAGCCACACCGTAACCACACCGTAGCCACACCGTAGCCACACCGTAGCCACACCGTAGCCACACCGTAGCCACACCGTAACCACACCGTACCGTAACCACACCGTAGCCACACCGTAACCACACCGTAACCACACCATAGCCACACCGCAACCACACCGCAACCACACCGCAACCACACCATCTTAAACACCGTCTAGAGTCGAAGATGTTGGGGAAGGGGTTATAAACGGACATATTTAATTATTTTAAGATGGTGATACAATAAATTATTTATCCATTTGATTTAGAATTATAGGACCCCTTTAGGTATTTTATTTTATATATAAAAATACACATATGATAATATTGAATGGCCTTTAGTACCAAATCCCATAGAAACACATTGAATAACATTCATAAATAGCAAAAAATTTTAAAGTAAAGAAAAAAATACATAAGGAATAAAAGGTTTGGAAGTGTCTGTCCTATTTCTAGGAGATATAAGAAAACTCAGGAAACAATTGTATTTAATTGTTTTTTACACATATTTTATTTTATGTTTTAACCCCTTTTTGGCAAAAAAACTACCTCCATACTTCCATTCGTTTTTTTTAAATCCGGTACCCAGTTACCTTCAGACGGGGCCTGTGACACGAGTGGGGGTAGTAAAGGTCATATTAGTTTAGAAACCGATTTATAATGGTCTGACGAACATCGCTGTAGCACAGCCACCTTCCACATCAGATCCAGCCAATAAAATAAAAAAATAAAAAAAGACATCTCTTTTATCTTAAACTGACTGATTTAGACGGGTATTTTCTGTATTTATGCAACTTATATAGACGCACCAGTACATCAATAGACTCTACTGGGTGATTAAAACTGACACTAGAGATCCAAGTTGGAAGGATTACTTTATCAGGCTGTTTTATACCTCCTGTGACGTAAAATTCTGTGTTAAACCTCACATCACCGTAGCACATTACCTGGAGCGACGGCGTAAATGTCAAAGTCTTTAATTCCCTCGGTCTTCAGAATTTCCTCGTCGATGACAAAGTTCCCGGTGTAGCTGGGTGGCTTACCGAAGATGGCGTAGGCTGCGTCTGACATGATGTCAACGTTACGACACTGCTTACCCACCTCCGCGCCGCCTATCATGTCCATGGCGGCAGTATGGATGGCTGGAGGACACGGCGCAACATTCATTAAGAAAATAAATACATATTTTCTGAATTACTTCAAAATACTTTATGTATTGGCACATAGGAAGTTATTTTCACTGATAGGATTCCAGATGACAACAAAAGTGACAAACTAGTCTTCTCATGTCTACTCTGGTTCATAAAAATAAAAATAAAAACTTGTTATACCGTGTAAATGGTATCTTTCAACACATACCCGTCTTAGGCCATAAGGCATTGACAGCGATGGACCCTCTGAACTCTTCAGCCATGCCCAGAACACACATGGACATGCCATACTTGGCCATTGTGTATGCTAAAGGGAAACCATTAGAAGAAAAAAAAATGTTAAAAAAAAAGAACAGGTTAAAAAAAAACACAAGTCAAAGATCTTGTTTTTCAAATCTTCCTCGGTGAATAGCAAACAGAGAAGGTGCGTCCCCAACAACTTCTCCTTGGCTCCTCAACTTGTTCACTACTACCCACAAAATCTCAAAAGATTCGGATTGGTGGAGGCAGGGGGCTAGAGGGAGATTCCATCATATTTCTTATACAGTGAAGGGAAGTGCACACTTTGGGTAGAAAGGACTGATAATTGAGACTCAGACAGACAGTGAATGAAGCCTTCCTTACCTGTGTGGTTTTTGAACCAGATGGGGTTCAGGTTAAGAGGTGGGCTGAGGTTGAGGATGTGAGGGTTTTTACTCTTCAACAGATGTGGTATGCACAGCTTAGACCTGGGAAAACAACAGCTTAGACCTGAGAAAACAACAGCTTAGACCTGAGAAAACAACAGCTTAGACCTGGGAAAACAACAGCTTAGACCTGGGAAAACAACAGCTTAGACCTGGGAAAACAACAGCTTAGACCTGGGAAAACAACAGCTTAGACCTGGGAAAACAACAGCTTAGACCTGAGAAAACAACAGCTTAGACCTGAGAAAACAACAGCTTAGACCTGGGAAAACAACAGCTTAGACCTGGGAAAACAACAGCTTAGACCTGGGAAAACAACAGCTTAGACCTGGGAAAACAACAGCTTAGACCTGGGAAAACAACAGCTTAGACCTGAGAAAACAACAGCTTAGACCTGGGAAAACAACAGCTTAGACCTGGGAAAACAACAGCTTAGACCTGGGAAAACAACAGCTTAGACCTGAGAAAACAACAGCTTAGACCTGAGAAAACAACAGCTTAGACCTGGGAAAACAACAGCTTAGACCTGGGAAAACAACAGCTTAGACCTGGGAAAACAACAGCTTAGACCTGGGAAAACAACAGCTTAGACCTGGGAAAACAACAGCTTAGACCTGAGAAAACAACAGCTTAGACCTGAGAAAACAACAGCTTAGACCTGGGAAAACAACAGCTTAGACCTGGGAAAACAACAGCTTAGACCTGGGAAAACAACAGCTTAGACCTGGGAAAACAACAGCTTAGACCTGGGAAAACAACAGCTTAGACCTGGGAAAACAACAGCTTAGACCTGGGAAAACAACAGCTTAGACCTGGGAAAACAACAGCTTAGACCTGAGAAAACAACAGCTTAGACCTGGGAAAACAACAGCTTAGACCTGGGAAAACAACAGCTTAGACCTGAGAAAACAACAGCTTAGACCTGGAAAACAACAGCTTAGACCTGAGAAAACAACAGCTTAGACCTGGGAAAACAACAGCTTAGACCTGGGAAAACAACAGCTTAGACCTGAGAAAACAACAGCTTAGACCTGGAAAACAACAGCTTAGACCTGAGAAAACAACAGCTTAGACCTGGGAAAACAACAGCTTAGACCTGGGAAAACAACAGCTTAGACCTGGGAAAACAACAGCTTAGACCTGGGAAAACAACAGCTTAGACCTGGGAAAACAACAGCTTAGACCTGGAAAACAACAGCTTAGACCTGGAAAACAACAGCTTAGACCTGGAAAACAACAGCTTAGACCTGGGAAAACAACAGCTTAGACCTGAGAAAACAACAGCTTAGACCTGGGAAAACAACAGCTTAGACCTGGGAAAACAACAGCTTAGACCTGAGAAAACAACAGCTTAGACCTGAGAAAACAACAGCTTAGACCTGAGAAAACAACAGCTTAGACCTGGGAAAACAACAGCTTAGACCTGAGAAAACAACAGCTTAGACCTGGGAAAACAACAGCTTAGACCTGGAAAACAACAGCTTAGACCTGGAAAACAACAGCTTAGACCTGAAAAACAACAGCTTAGACCTGGGAAAACAACAGCTTAGACCTGAGAAAACAACAGCTTAGACCTGGGAAAACAACAGCTTAGACCTGGGAAAACAACAGCTTAGACCTGAGAAAACAACAGCTTAGACCTGAGAAAACAACAGCTTAGACCTGAGAAAACAACAGCTTAGACCTGGGAAAACAACAGCTTAGACCTGAGAAAACAACAGCTTAGACCTGAGAAAACAACAGCTTAGACCTGGGAAAACAACAGCTTAGACCTGGGAAAACAACAGCTTAGACCTGGGAAAACAACAGCTTAGACCTGGGAAAACAACAGCTTAGACCTGGGAAAACAACAGCTTAGACCTGGGAAAACAACAGCTTAGACCTGGGAAAACAACAGCTTAGACCTGGGAAAACAACAGCTTAGACCTGAGAAAACAACAGCTTAGACCTGGGAAAACAACAGCTTAGACCTGGGAAAACAACAGCTTAGACCTGGAAAACAACAGCTTAGACCTGGGAAAACAACAGCTTAGACCTGGGAAAACAACAGCTTAGACCTGGGAAAACAACAGCTTAGACCTGGGAAAACAACAGCTTAGACCTGAGAAAACAACAGCTTAGACCTGAGAAAACAACAGCTTAGACCTGGGAAAACAACAGCTTAGACCTGGGAAAACAACAGCTTAGACCTGAGAAAACAACAGCTTAGACCTGGGAAAACAACAGCTTAGACCTGAGAAAACAACAGCTTAGACCTGAGAAAACAACAGCTTAGACCTGAGAAAACAACAGCTTAGACCTGAGAAAACAACAGCTTAGACCTGAGAAAACAACAATTCAGATGTGAGAAAACAAAAGCTTAGACCTGGAAAACAACAGCTTAGACCTGGGAAAACAACAGCTTAGACCTGAGAAAACAACAGCTTAGACCTGAGAAAACAACAGCTTAGACCTGAGAAAACAACAGCTTAGACCTGGAAAACAACAGCTTAGACCTGAGAAAACAACAGCTTAGACCTGAGAAAACAACAGCTTAGACCTGGAAAACAACAATTCAGATGTGAGAAAACAAAAGCTTAGACCTGGAAAACAACAGCTTAGACCTGAGAAAACAACAGCTTAGACCTGGGAAAACAACAGCTTAGACCTGAGAAAACAACAGCTTAGACCTGAGAAAACAACAGCTTAGACCTGAGAAAACAACAGCTTAGACCTGGAAAACAACAATTCAGATGTGAGAAAACAACAGCTTAGACCTGAGAAAACAACAGCTTAGACCTGGGAAAACAACAGCTTAGACCTGGAAAACAACAATTCAGATGTGAGAAAACAACAGCTTAGACCTGGGAAAACAACAATTCAGATGTGAGAAAACAACAATTCAGAAATACATTTTTCAGAAAGGCTTCTTCGTTGAATGAAACCCTCCCGAGCTACTGATTAAAGGGTCTGAATACTTATGCAAATGTAATATATATATTTTTTTTAATAGATAGAGAGATAGATAGATAGATAGATAGATAGATAGACATTAGCAAAAATGTCTAAAAACATGTTTATGCTTTGTCGTTATGGGGTAGTGTGTGTAGATTGATGAGGGGAAAAAAATACAATTTAGAATAAGGCTGTAACGTAACAAAATGTGGAAAAAGTCAAGGAATTAAGCGAGAGAGAGAGAGAGAGAGAGAGAGAGAGAGAGAGAGAGAGAGAGAGAGAGAGAGAAGAGAGAGAGACAGAGAGACAGAGAGAGTGTATCGGTGACTTAGAATAAGGCTGTAACGTAACAAAATGTGGAAAAAGTCAAGGAATTAAGCGAGAGAGAGAGAGAGAGAGAGAGAGAGAGAGAGAGAGAGAGAGAGAGAGAGAGACAGAGAGACAGAGAGACAGAGAGAGACAGAGAGACAGAGAGAGTGTATCGGTGACTTTGCATACAGTTACTACTCCCTGTGCCGACGGTGGAAACCCGGCACTGAGGAAGAAGAGGTCATTAAGTTGATCTTGAAGAACATCATCCCACTACTGGCCAGTCAACTCAGAGAAAGAGTCCGACTGGTTAGACTGGGACAGCAGTTTGAGAAGGATAGAGAATGACAACAGCAATATGAACAGAGAAAGAAGCAGACACCCAAGCCAGACTACAGCCAGAGAGTCTCCGGCCGAGACCTCTCCGCTGTTCTGTTGGACAGGTAGCAAAGAGGGACATTCTCCAGCTACAAGTCCAAATCAGTATCACGTAAACCCCTCCAGGAACCACAAACCGTGCAACAAACCAACACACCTAACTCCCATCATCCTCCTCTGGGACCATCCTCCTCCTCCTCCTCCTCCTCCTCCTCCTCTGACCAGAGCTGAAAACACCAAGAGTCCCAGACTACGCCAAACTGTCCACATACCCTTCCTTTCAGCCAATACCGCACCAGCTGGTGTTACCCCTGTCCATAGGCCCGTGGACAAGAACCATCCTGGACAACGGATCATCCTACACGTTGGTCAGTGAGAAGCTGTGGAAGGAAGTGAAAAGATCCACAACACAACGTGAAGCCATGGACAGAAGGTCCGTTACATCTGGTTGACGGTCCGGCTAAACCACCCCTCGGATGGAGTGAGGTGGAGTTCCGTCTGTGTAACCTGTCGTGTTGTAAATTCATTTCATATACTTCAGTGATGTCCAGATTAGTACTGGTTTCCACACAATCAGAGCAAGAAGCATTTCTTCCAAGCAGAAGCTACATGATTTGGGGTCCAAGTGTAGCAGTACGATTACTACTGGTTTCCACACAATCAGAGCAAGAAGCATTTCTTCCAAGCAGAAGCTACATGATTTGGGGTCCAAGTGTGGCAGTCTTCTCTGCCGTTGCTCCAGTAACAGCTAGCCCCTGGTAATCTGGCTGATGATCTCCTTTAGGAAGAGCCCAGCTGGAACAGCCAGAGGAGTTAAGGCTGTTAGAACAACTGCAGAATCACTCAAATGTGTTTGCTTCCTACGTAGGGACTCAGACTCAGCACCAACACTGGGACAAATTCCTTAAGGTTTTGTTTTTTGTTGCCCTGAATTCTGCTTTGCAAAAGTCCACTGGAGTCAGTGCTGCAGAGCCTTAACCCGAGTCGTCCCCTCAGAGGGCCCTTGGACATGGTGCTATAGCAGGTTACTCCAGACTCTGCATGCTATAGTACTTTTTTTAAATGACATATTTAACAAGTCTGTTAAGAACAAATTCTTATTTACAATGATGGCCAACACTGGCCAAATCAGGAGGACGCTGGGCCAGTTGTGCGCCGCCTTATGGGACTCCCGATCACGGCCGGTTGTGATAGAGCCTGGATTCGAACCAGGGTGTCTGTAGTGACGCTTCTTGCACTGAGATGCAGTGCCTTAGATCGCTGCGCCACTCGGAAGCACTATAACCAGGTAGTCCATCGCCACGACTTGAGAGTCTCAAAAAGAACCTGATCGCAGCCCATCTCAAGCAGAAGAGGAACTATGATAAAGACAAGCAGCTCAAATCAAATGTTATTTATCACATACGCAGAGTATAACCTTACTGTGAAATTATTACTTACAAGCTCTGAACCAACAACGCAGAATTGTTTAAAAAGTACACAAATATTTTTTTATATATTTTTTTTTTAATAAAAATAAAGAAAAACAAGTTACAATAAAATAACAAGGCAATGTGGGGGGGGGGGGGTGTACCGGTATCAAGCCAATGTGGGGGGTACAGGTTTTTTGAGGTAAAATGTACATGTAGGTAGGGGTAAAGTGACTATGCATAGATAAACAGCGAGTAGCAGCAGTGTAAAAAAAGGGGGTCAATGCAAATGGGTAGCCATTTGATTAATTGTTCAGCAGTCTTATGACTTGGGGGGTGGGGTAGAAGCTGTTCACTTTTTGGGGATAGGGGGCAGTATTCAGAAATTCAGATGAATAACGTTCCCAAATTAAACTGCCTGCTTCTCGGGCCCAGAAGGTAGTATATGCATATTATTAGTAGATTTGGATAGAAAACACTCTGAAGTTTCTAAAACTGTTTGAATGATGTCTGTGGCTTTAGAAAATGATGTCATGGCTTTAGGAGCTTCTGATTGACATAATTTGAGTCAATAGGAGGTGTACCTGTGGATATATTTCAAGGCCTACCTTCAAACTCAGTGCCTCTTCACTTGACATCATGGGAAAATCAAAAGAAATCAGCCAAGACCTCAGAAGTAAAAAAAATTGTAGACCTCCAGAAGTCTGATTTATCCTTGGGAGCAATTTCCAAACATAACCTGAAAGGCCGCTCAGCAAGGAAGAAGCCACTGCTCCAAAACCACCATAAAAAAGCCAGACTACGGTTTGCAACTGCACATGGGAACAAAGATCGTACTTTTTGGAGAAATGTCCTCTGGTCTGATGAAACAAAAATAGAACTGTTTGGCCATAATGACCATCGTTATGTTTGGAGGAAAAAGGGGGATGCTTGCAAGCCGAAGAACACCATCCCAACCGTGAAACACGGGGGTTGCAGCATCATGTTGTGAGGGTGCTTTGCTACAGGAGGGACTGTCAGGAAGTTAAAGCTTGGTCACAAATGGGTCTTCCAAATGAACAATGACCCCAAGCATACTTCCAAAGTTGTGGCAAAATGGCTTAAGGACAACCAAGTCAAGGTATTGGAGTGGCCATCACAAAGCCCTGAACTCAACCCTATAGAAAATGTGTGGTCAGAACTGAAAAAGCATGTGCGAGCAAGGAGGCCTACAAACCTGACTCAGTTACACCAGCTCTGTCAGGAGGAATGGGCCAAAAATTCACCCAACTTATTGTGGGAAGCTTGTGGAAGGCTACCCGAAACGTTTGACCCAAGTTAAACAATTTGAAGGCAATGCTACTAAATACTAATTGAGTGTATGTAAACTTCTGACCCACTGGGAATGTAATGAAAGAAATAAAAGCTGAAATAAATCATTCTCTCTACTATTATTCTGACATTTCACATTCTTAAAATAAAGTGGTGATCCTAACTGACCTAAAACAGGGAATTTTTACTAGGATTAAATGTCAGGAATTGTGAAAAACTGAGTCTAAATGTATTTTGCTAAGGTGTATGTAAACTTCCGACTTCAACTGTATATAGTGAAATATAGTGAAAAAACTGTTGCAAGCCGATGGCCCTGTACTACCAACAGTAGTCAGCACTGAGCAATGCAGCCACGTTTACACTGCCACCCGCTGGCATGAAATAGCGATGAATAAACAATTACTTTTTAACATTAAGAACCACCGTATTCGTCAAGATCCCAATTGATATTTCTGCTCCCGTGGAACAGTTGTTGTGGGGGGAGACGATAACATCTAGGATTTAATACCAGTAACCTTCCAGTTGGCAGCTCACTTCCCACCAGATTCCCCCCCCCCCCCCCCCCATCAGACCCGGTATTCAAACTGGCAACCCACGTGTTGCTGGCTCGCTTCTAACTGCTAGGCTACCAATACCAACGCTTAAAGAGTTTGTTCTAGAATAAATCAAGAATGTAAATATAGCACACAATCAAAAAGGTTACATAGCTGTAGGCCTAGTTGATCTAACTATCCTGTTTAGTATGTATTCATAGCTGTAGGCCTAGTTGATCTAACTATTCTGTTTAGTATGTATTCATAGCTGTAGGCCTAGTTGATCTAGCTATCCTGTTTAGTATGTATTCATAGATGTAGGCCTAGTTGATCTAGCTATCCTGTTTAGTATGTATTCATAGCTGTAGGCCTAGTTGATCTAACTATTCTGTTTAGTATGTATTCATAGATGTAGGCCTAGTTGATCTAGCTATCCTGTTTAGTATGTATTCATAGCTGTAGGCCTAGTTGATCTAGCTATCCTGTTTAGTATGTATTCATAGCTGTAGGCCTAGTTGACCTAACTATCCTGTTTAGTATGTATTCATTCACTCACGTCAGATAGGTTCCTCTGAGGTTGACGCCCAACATAAGGTCCACTTTCTTCATGGAGGTTTCCAGGGTTCCTGTCAGGTTAATGGCACTGGCATTGTTCACCAGGATATCAATACCTGGACACAGACATGTGTTAAAAAGGGACACTTTACTTATAAATGAAAGGTCTGTCAGATTTTTTCACATCTCAAAAGTAGACTAATTTCGAGACGAAATGACGTCCAATGACATTGTTTGTTTGTGTAGATACAGCTATACGGTTAAATCCACTTTTTTTTTTTGGGGGGAAAAGCACAGTTTAATCTCGTGGACAGATCAAAGTAAACATTACTGATACAGTAGAATCAGTCAGGAAGGAACAGAATGCGTTCGCTAGCAACCAGCAGTAGTTCCGCCGTTTCAGTTTTCCGTCACTTTTTATTTGGGTCAAATCATGATTTCGCAGGTCTTAGCGTCTTTTGAAATTTGGAAGGGGGGGGGGGGGGGGGGGGGGGGGGGGCATTCGGCCCGTAATTTGCAAAGAGAGAAGGTGGGAGCTCCTGGTTCTAGCACCGTCTAACCCGTATGGACCCAGAACTTAATGGAGCAGCCCACCAATTAGGCAATATTTAAATGTAACCTTTTATTTAACTAGTTAAGCCAGTTAAGAACAAATTCTTATTTACAATGACAGGCCGAAACCGGCAAAACCCTGACCAGGACGACGCTGGGGCCAATAGTGCGCCGCCCTATGGGACTCACGATCACCGCCGGTTGTGATACAGCCCAGGATCGAACCGGGGTCTGTAGTGACGACCCTCTAGCACTGAGACGCAGTGCTTTAGACCGCTGCGCCACTCGAGAGCAATACTTTAGTTCTGTGTTAACCGATATTAAACACGGTGTAATTTACTAATTCTCTTGGTTATTCTGTGCTTTTCCCTTCATTTGGGGTGTAACGTGTTACTGCTCACCTCCAAACTTCTGCACGGCCCGTTCCACTGCCTCTCCAATCTGCTTCTCATCTCTGACGTCTACGATACAAGGCAACGCTTTGCCTCCCAATGCCTCGACTAGCAACACACACAGGGATAAGCAACGCGTACAAATGTACTTATTAATCACATAATTCAGAAGTCATGAAGATCCAGAATGTCTGGTAAACTGGGAGGGACTAAATTGTGAAAAGACAAGAAAAGTTACATCTTAAGGACAGTCAGAAGTGTGATAATTTAGTGGTTTAAGCCTAAAGACAGAACAAAATGACTCACTTTCTTCTGCAGCTGTGTAGATGGTTCCAGGTAGTTTGGGGTGGACCTGTGCGGTTTTAGCAGCTATGACAACATTGGCACCATCCTTAGCAGCTTTGAGTGCGATGGCTTTCCCAATCCCACGACTTGCCCCTGTAATGAACAGGGTTTGCCCCGCTAGCTTTCTGTAATTCACACACAACAAAGGAATACTAGGTTGTTTTGCAGGATAGGCTCGATTCAGGGAGGACTGTTGCTGCCACTACATTGTACATTAGGTCAGGATGTAAGAAATTAGAAGATCCATACAGAACACCTTCAGGGAGGTGACATCATCCAATCAAGATAATTCCATCCTTGTCTCCTCAATTAGTGACAGCAATATTAACTCTATCAAGAGTCCACCAGGGTTGGGTTCAGTTCCATATACATGAATTTAACACAATTCATTCATTCAATTCAAGTTGTCTGAGTGCCAGTCTGTTTGCCAAACATGACGATATATATACATTTTTAAAAAAGGGTCTTGACAATGACCGAAAAGTAGTTGTCACTCTGGCTAGATCTCAAGGACAGGAACACTTTGGTATAATATGACAAGAGGTCATTCATTCAAGTACGAGGTGGTGTGATCAAAGACAGGCTAAAACTGCTTCTCCAATAGAAATCCTCTCATCACACTTGTAGGCGATGTCATGGCGACTTCGGCTCGCTGAACTCATGCGGAGAAACACCGTCTCGCAACAGAACGGCTGGCCGTCAAAATCAAAAGACACTCATTCGATATAAAGTTGTTTTTTTGACATATTAAAACGTGTCAGTTTTGTCACTTTCACGAGGTTGGAGTAATAACATGTTCAACTACTGAAGACAATCCCATGAATCTAGGTTGTGTCTTTAGATTTAAAGAGAAAATTCAACGACTAAGGAAGAATTGTTCAATTATTTCACCGACTTCTCAAATCCCAAACCACGCGTACCTAGAAGTATCGCGATGTTGCGATCGTGTTGCGAGATAGAGGTCACTCATTGGTTGGCTGTTACACTCCGGTGACCTTTAGCATGAATCTCATTGGTTGGATGTTACACTCCGGTGACCTTTAGCCTGAATCTCATTGGTTGGCTGTTACACTCCGGTGACCTTCAGCCTGAATCTCATTGGTTGGCTGTTACACTCCGGTGACCTTTAGCCTGAATCTCATTGGTTGGCTGTTACACTCCGGTGACCTTCAGCCTGAATCTCATTGGTTGGCTGTTACACTCCGGTGACCTTCAGCATGAATCTCATTGGTTGGCTGTTACACTCCGGTGACCTTTAGCCTGAATCTCATTGGTTGGCTGTTACACTCCGGTGACCTATAGCCTGAATCTCATTGGTTGGCTGTTACACTCCGGTGACCTTTAGCCTGAATCTCATTGGTTGGCTGTTACACTCCGGTGACCTATAGCCTGAATCTCATTGGTTGGCTGTTACACTCCGGTGACCTTTAGCCTGAATCTCATTGGTTGGCTGTTACACTCCGGTGACCTTCAGTATGAATCTCATTGGTTGGCTGTTACACTCCGGTGACCTTTAGCCTGAATCTCATTGGTTGGCTGTTACACTCCAGTGACCTTTAGCCTGAATCTCATTGGTTGGCTGTTACACTCCGGTGACCTTTAGCCTGAATCTCATTGGTTGGATGTTACACTCCGGTGACCTTTAGCCTGAATCTCATTGGTTGGCTGTTACACTCCGGTGACCTATAGCCTGAATCTCATTGGTTGGCTGTTACATTCCGGTGACCTTTAGCCTGAATCTCATTGGTTGGCTGTTACACTCCGGTGACCTATAGCCTGAATCTCATTGGTTGGCTGTTACACTCCGGTGACCTTTAGCCTGAATCTCATTCCCCCCCCCCCCCCCCCCATCAGGTCTTTGTGACATTTTAATGTGTATTTAACTAGGCATTCAGCTACATGATACAATGCCTGCTAAGTTTACAACGAAGTCAAAAACAAGTCTAGCTGTTTGAAAGATATAGTTACATAACTAGTAGGTACACTTTAACGGTGATATATATGTAATAATATAATATATAATAATCTCCAGTTTACAATGGGCTCATTCATCCTCCTCCTCTCCCCTGTAATTATTCCCCAGGTCGTTGCTGTAAATGAGAATGTGTTCTCAGTCAACTTACCTGGTAAAATAAACGAATAATTAAATAAAATAAATATGTACAGGAGTGTGAAAGACAAACAGCAAAGTTCACTGCCGTTGTTTATCGTGTCTGGCTGGGTAGACAGAGTAGCCAGATGACCTGCTTTACAAGCTAACCCTGGCTAGCTACATTTCAACACAGCTTGTGTTGGAAGTTCTGGACCAAAAAAATATATAAAGTATTTCGCCAAAACTCTTCTTATGTTTCTCTTACAGCTTAGCTAATTGATTTACATGCAAGTAATCAGCCATCTATGAAAACTAGATATAGTATGTTATGTCGCCAAGAGGCTAACGTTAGCAGGCTAGCTAGCTAGCTGACATTACTTACCCTGTGTTTTGCAACATACTGAAACGTCTGATTTTTTTTGTTTCTGCAGATAATGTTTTTAACGCAGAAAATGTGAACGGACGATTCAATTCAGTTCAGAAGCAAATCCGGTTCCAACTTTACTAAAACGTATCCGGGAAAGCAATGTGTCCAGCAGATGAAAGTGGCCTTTACCCCAGTTAGAGATGTGTTCTTGTTCTTCGGTATCGAGGTGTTGGTACATCTCTGTTTGTACATGTCGCCACCTACTGTGTGATAATATATGTTCAATCACCCTACATTTGGGATACAAAAATAATAAAATAATAAAATAATAAAAAGGGTAAAAATAACTACTCATTATTATATGTACATCGGTCAGTCACAATTGAACTATATGATACATTAAGGTTTTGATCCTCTTGAACACGGCCAGTGTCAACACAAATAGTGGGGGACGTTCAAGGCTGTCGTTATTTCGAGCGCGTTGCGCAGATGGGTAGATCTTAAACGTACCATGGGTACCTGCATACTTGGAGTGTCTGGAGGTGAGCGTGTCAATAGAAGTGGGAGGATAAAGCGAAGTGGGTGTATGGAAAGTGGATCAGCTAATTCGGTGAATGTGTTGTCACTCAAAGACCGCTTTGCCTTAGCTGCTGTGTTTTCACATTTTCAGAGGAATTTCTGTTAGGCTAACATTTTGCCATTCACATTGGGCTGTGTGTTTGGTGTAGCTACGAAAGTTCTTCATAGATGTTTATTTCTGTCTAACATTAACGTGGCTATAATTAACGTGACACTCACTGTACATAGATTTTTCTATTTTTATTTTATTTTGTGTTATTGACTGTACGTTTGTTTGTGTGTAACTCTGTGTTGTTGTTTTTGTCGCACTGCTTTGCTTTATCTTGGCCAGGTCGCAGTTGTAAATGAGAACTTGTTCTCAACTGGTCTACCTGGTTAAATAATCAAATCAAATCAAATGTATTTATATAGCCCTTCTTACATCAGCTGATATCTCAAAGTGCTGTACAGAAACCCAGCCTAAAACCCCAAACAGCAAGCAATGCAGGTGTAGAGGCACGGTGGCTAGGAAAAACTCCCTAGAAAGGCAGGAACCTAGGAAGAAACCTAGAGAGGAACCAGGCTATGAGGGGTGGCCAGTCCTCTTCTGGCTGTGCAGGGTGGAGATTATAACAGAACATGGCCAAGATGTTCAAATATTCATAAATGACCAGCATGGTCAAATAATAATAATCATAGTAGTTGTCGAGGGTGCAACAAGTCAGTAACACAAGAGAAAGTGTCAGTTGGCTTTTTCATAGCCGATCTTTGAGAGTATCTCTACCGCTCCTGCTGTCTCTAGAGAGTTGAAAACAGCAGATCTGGGACAGGTAGCACGTCCGGTGAATAGGTCAGGGTTCCAGCAGGTCTGGGACAACAGGTCTGGGACAGGTAGCACGTCCGGTGAACAGGTCAGGGTTCCATAGCAGCAGGCAGAACAGTTGGAACTGGAGCAGCAGCACGGTCAGGTGGACTGGGGACAGCAAGGAGTCATCAAGCCAGGTAGTCCTGAGGCATGGTCCTAGGGCTCAGGTCCTCCGAGAGAGACAAAGAAAGAAAGAGAGGATTAGAGAGCATATTTAAATTCACACAGGACACCGGAAAAGACAAGAGAAATACTCCAGATGTGACAGACTGACCCGAGCCCCACGACACATAAACTACTGCAACATAAATACTGGAGACTGAGACAGGAGGGGTCAGGAGACACTGTGGCCCCATCCGATGAAACCCCCGGACAGGGCCAAACAGGTAGGATATAACCCCACCCACTTTGCCAAAGCACAGCCCCCACACCACTGTGTAAATAAATAAATAAATAAATAAAGGTGAAATAAAAAAAGAAATATATAAAAAAAATGATCTACCAAGCTAACGTTAGTTAACCTATCCAGTTAAAGTAGCAGTATCATCACTGAGAGAGTCCTGTTTTCTGTGAGTAACTGTTAATACATCTAGACGTTCCGCTAGCGGAACACCTGCTCCAATATCCAATGGTAGGCGTGGCGCGAATTACAAATTCCTCAAAAATCAAAAAACTTCAATTTTTCAAACATATGACTATTTTACACCATTTTAAAGATAAGACTCTCCTTTATCTAACCACACTGTCCGATTTCAAAAAGGCTTTACAGCGAAAGCAAAACATTAGATTATGTCAGCAGAGTACCCAGCCAGAAATAATCAGACACCCATTTTTCAAGCTAGCATATAATGTCACAAAAAACAAAACCACAGCTAAATGCAGCACTAACCTTTGATGATCTTCATCAGATGACACACCTAGGACATTATGTTATACAATACATGCATGTTTTGTTCAATCAAGTTCATATTTATATCAAAAACCAGCTTTATACATTAGCATGTGACGTTCAGAACTAGCATTCCCACCGAAAATTTCCGGTGAATTTATTACATTACTCACGATAAACGTTCACAAAAAACATAACAATTATTTTAAGAATTATAGATACAGAACTCCTTTATGCAATCGCTATGTCCGATTTTAAAATAGCTTTTCGGTGAAAGCACATTTTGCAATATTCTGAGTAGATAGCCTGGCCATCATGGCTAGCTATTTTGACACCCACCAAGTGTGGTACTCACCAAACTCCGATTTACTATAAAAAAAATTGGATTACCTTTGCTGTTCTTCGTCAGAATGCACTCCCAGGACTTCTACTTCAATAACAAATGTTGGTTTGGTTCCAAATAATCCATTGTTATATCCAAATAGCGGCGTTTTGTTCGTGCGTTCAAGACACTATCCGAAGGGTAAAGAAGGGTGACGCGCCCGGGGCATTTCGTGACAAAAAAATTCAAAATATTCCATTACCGTACTTCGAAGCATGTCAAACGCTGTTTAAAATCAATTTTTATGCGATTTTTCTCGTAAAAAAACTATAATATTCCGACCGGGAAACCCTGTTTTCGTTCAAAGACGAAAAAATAAAAACATGGTGTCGGCTCGTGCACGCGCCCCAGTCTCATTGTTCTCTGATCGACCACTATCCAAATGCGCTACTGTTTTTCAGCCATGGCCTGCAAAGTCATCATTCAAAGTTCTGGCGCCTTCTGAGAGCCTATGGGAGCCGTAGGAAGTGTCACGTTACAGCAGAGATCCTCAGTTTTCAATAAAGAGAGTGTAGAAGGCCAAGGAATGGTCAGAGAGGGCACTTCCTGTATGGAATCTTCTCAGCTTTTGGCCTGCCAAATGAGTTCTGTTATAGTCACAGACACCATTCAAACAGTTTTAGAAACTTTGGAGTGTTTTCTATCCAAAGCTAATAATTATATGCATATTCTAGTTTCTGGGCAGGAGTAATAATCAGATTAAATCGGGTACGTTTTTTATCCGGCCGTGCAAATACTGCCCCCTATCCATAACAGATTATCAACGCATCTAACTAACTAGCTAACTATCTTACTTAACTCTTTGTCATTTATGTTTGTATTTGACAACATATCACAGTTTTTAAAGCTGTTGATGGCCGAATGGTTTTATCCCAGTGCCATTTCTCCGTCTGCCAGCCCGCCATTGCTCCGTCTGCCAGCCCTCCATTGTTCCGTCTGCCAGCCCTCCATTTCTCCATCTGCCAGCCCATTGCTCCGTCTGCCAGCCCTCCATTGTTCCGTCTGCCAGCCCTCCATTGCTCCGTCTGCCAGCCCTCCATTGTTCCGTCTGCCAGCCCATTGTTCCGTCTGCCAACCCTCCATTGTTCCGTCTGCCAGCCCTCCATTTCTCCGTCTGCCAGCCCATTGTTCCGTCTGCCAACCCTCCATTGTTCCGTCTGCCAGCCCTCCATTTCTCCGTCTGCCAGCCCATTGCTCCGTCTGCCAGCCCTCCATTGCTCCTGCTGCCAGCCCTCCATTGCTCCTGCTGCCAGCCCTCCATTGTTCCGTCTGCCAGCCCTCCATTGCTCCTGCTGCCAGCCCTCCATTGTTCCGTCTGCCAGCCCTCCATTGTTCCGTTTGCCAGCCCTCCATTGCTCCGTCTGCCAGCCCATTTCTCCTTCTGCCAGCCCTCCATTGCTCCGTCTGCCAGCCCTCCATTGCTCCGTCTGCCAGCCCATTGTTCCGTCTGCCAGCCCATTGTTCCGTCTGCCAGCCCTCCATTTCTCCGTCTGCCAGCCCATTGTTCCGTCTGCCAGCCCTCCATTGCTCCGTCTGCCAGCCCCGAGACTATGCCAGTTTGTGGGCACACATGAAATCTCACATAGTTGAGGCTGTGTCGCACGGAGGTAAGCACATGTAGCTTCCTTCAGTAATTGCGTCAACATATAAAACAATCACATATGAAAATGATGATTTCCCAGTATTTTGTATTTATTAAGGATCCCCATTAGTTCCTGCCAAGGCAGCAGCTACTCTTCCTGGGGTTTATTATGGATCCCCATTAGTTCCTGTCAAGGCAGCAGCTACTCTTCCTGGGGTTTATTATGGATCCCCATTAGTTCCTGCCTAGGCAGCAGCTACTCTTCCTGGGGTTTATTATGGATCCCCATTAGTTCCTGCCAAGGCAGCAGCTACTCTTCCTGGGGTTTATTATGGCTCCCCATTAGTTCCTACCAAGGCAGCAGCTATTCTTCCTGGGGTTTATTATGGATCCCCATTAGTTCCTACCAAGGCAGCGCTACTCTTCCTGGGGTTTATTATGGATCCCCATTAGTTCCTACCAAGGCAGCAGCTATTCTTCCTGGGGTTTATTATGGATCCCCATTAGTTCCTGCCAAGGCAGCAGCTACTCTTCCTGGGGTTTATTATGGATCCCCATTAGTTCCTACCAAGGCAGCAGCTATTCTTCCTGGGGTTTATTATGGATCCCCATTAGTTCCTGCCAAGGCAGCAGCTACTCTTCCTGGGGTTTATTATGGATCCCCATTAGTTCCTGCCAAGGCAGCAGCTACTCTTCCTGGGGTTTATTATGGATCCCCATTAGTTCCTGTCAAGGCAGCAGCTACTCTTCCTGGGGTTTATTATGGATCCCCATTAGTTCCTGCCAAGGCAGCAGCTACTCTTCCTGGGGTTTATTATGGATCCCCATTAGTTCCTGTCAAGGCAGCAGCTACTCTTCCTGGGGTTTATTATGGATCCCCATTAGTTCCTGCCAAGGCAGCAGCTACTCTTCCTGGGGTTTATTATGGATCCCCATTAGTTCCTGCCAAGACAGCAGCTATTCTTCCTGGGGTTTATTATGGATCCCCATTAGTTCCTGCCAAGGCAGCAGCTACTCTTCCTGGGGTTTATTATGGATCCCCATTAGTTCCTGCCAAGACAGCAGCTACTCTTCCTGGGGTTTATTATGGATCCCCATTAGTTCCTGCCAAGGCAGCAGCTACTCTTCCTGGGGTTTATTATGGCTCCCCATTAGTTCCTGCCAAGGCAGCAGCTACTCTTCCTGGGGTTTATTATGGATCCCCATTAGTTCCTGCCAAGGCAGCAGCTACTCTTCCTGGGGTTTATTATGGATCCCCATTAGTTCCTGTCAAGGCAGCAGCTACTCTTCCTGGGGTTTATTATGGATCCCCATTAGTTCCTGCCAAGGCAGCAGCTACTCTTCCTGGGGTTTATTATGGATCCCCATTAGTTCCTGCCAAGGCAGCAGCTACTCTTCCTGGGGTTTATTATGGATCCCCATTAGTTCCTGCCAAGGCAGCAGCTACTCTTCCTGGGGTTTATTATGGATCCCCATTAGTTCCTGCCAAGGCAGCAGCTACTCTTCCTGGGGTTTATTATGGATCCCCATTAGTTCCTTCCAAGGCAGCAGCTACTCTTCCTGGGGTTTATTATGGATCCCCATTAGTTCCTGCCAAGGCAGCAGCTACTCTTCCTGGGGTTTATTATGGATCCCCATTAGTTCCTGCCAAGGCAGCAGCTACTCTTCCTGGGGTTTATTATGGATCCCCATTAGTTCCTGCCAAGGCAGCAGCTACTCTTCCTGGGGTTTATTATGGATCCCCATTAGTTCCTTCCAAGGCAGCAGCTACTCTTCCTGGGGTTTATTATGGATCCCCATTAGTTCCTGCCAAGGCAGCAGCTACTCTTCCTGGGGTTTATTATGGATCCCCATTAGTTCCTGCCAAGGCAGCAGCTACTCTTCCTGGGGTTTATTATGGATCCCCATTAGTTCCTGCCAAGGCAGCAGCTACTCTTCCTGGGGTTTATTATGGATCCCCATTAGTTCCTGCCAAGGCAGCAGCTACTCTTCCTGGGGTTTATTATGGATCCCCATTAGTTCCTGCCAAGACAGCAGCTACTCTTCCTGGGGTTTATTATGGATCCCCATTAGTTCCTGCCAAGACAGCAGCTACTCTTCCTGGGGTTTATTATGGATCCCCATTAGTTCCTGCCAAGGCAGCAGATACTCTTCCTGGGGTTTATTATGGATCCCCATTAGTTCCTGCCAAGGCAGCAGCTACTCTTCCTGGGGTTTATTATGGATCCCCATTAGTTCCTACCAAGGCAGCAGCTACTCTTCCTGGGGTTTATTATGGATCCCCATTAGTTCCTGTCAAGGCAGCAGCTACTCTTCCTGGGGTTTATTATGGATCCCCATTAGTTCCTGCCAAGGCAGCAGCTACTCTTCCTGGGGTTTATTATGGATCCCCATTAGTTCCTGCCAAGGCAGCAGCTACTCTTCCTGGGGTTTATTATGGATCCCCATTAGTTCCTGCCAAGGCAGCAGCTACTCTTCCTGGGGTTTATTATGGATCCCCATTAGTTCCTACCAAGGCAGCAGATACTCTTCCTGGGGTTTATTATGGATCCCCATTAGTTCCTACCAAGGCAGCAGCTACTCTTCCTGGGGTTTATTATGGATCCCCATTAGTTCCTGTCAAGGCAGCAGCTACTCTTCCTGGGGTTTATTATGGATCCCCATTAGTTCCTGCCAAGGCAGCAGCTACTCTTCCTGGGGTTTATTATGGATCCCCATTAGTTCCTGCCAAGGCAGCAGCTACTCTTCCTGGGGTTTATTATGGATCCCCATTAGTTCCTGCCAAGGCAGCAGCTACTCTTCCTGGGGTTTATTATGGATCCCCATTAGTTCCTGCCAAGGCAGCAGCTACTCTTCCTGGGGTTTATTATGGATCCCCATTAGTTCCTGTCAAGGCAGCAGCTACTCTTCCTGGGGTTTATTATGGATCCCCATTAGTTCCTACCAAGGCAGCAGCTACTCTTCCTGGGGTTTATTATGGATCCCCATTAGTTCCTACCAAGGCAGCAGCTACTCTTCCTGGGGTTTATTATGGATCCCCATTAGTTCCTACCAAGGCAGCAGCTACTCTTCCTGGGGTTTATTATGGATTTGAAATATGTGATGTCTTCGTGCTGTTTTTTCCACTGACAGATTTTCCGCGCATTCCCGACTGTAGGCTATTCCTGGGCTAGGATATATTTTCTTTTTAAAGAAGCTATTGATCCTCTGTGGCTAAATTATATGCCTTCTCATGGTGTAGTAAACCATTCTGAATTATTTCATTTATTTCTGAACAGACAGCATTAATTCTAGAACTTTGGAAAATGTATTTCAATTTCAGAATCCTTCATATTAGTATGATTCTATAGGGAAATACATGATGAAGCGCAACGCAGGAGAGATTAGAGTTGCAGGCTCATGTCTATCAGAGCAGAGAGGGAAGGAGGGAGAGATATTATAGAAAGTGAATCTCAATCTAGTTATATGAGAGATACAAGGCGCGCTTCTCACACAGCCACAGCCATGCGCAGCCAGCCCAGCCTGCAGTCCAGCAGTTGATCTCAAACATGGGTTACAATGTTGCGCAAACCAACCATAACGGCCCGGGCTACTTTTTCACATTACGTTTATTTGTGGAGAATAAGAATGAATTAATTAATGCAGGAGAATTAATGAAGAGGCAACTCAAATTAATTTTGATCGCTTTTATTCACGTACCGGATCCGGACAAAATAGGTTCTGGAATAAAACAGTCCAAAACGGAGAAGGTGCCGGATGCTATTCCTGACAGGATCCGGTTCAAATTAAACATTTGACGGATATTCACTGCTATAAACCTGTCTTCAAAATATAACCACATAATTTACACTGACTCATCGCAGATCTTCGTGTGAAAAGGTGTTTCATGGTCTGTTTTGTCAACGAGCTCAATGAAATTCCAATGATAAGATGATCCCAATCATTTAGTCAGCCTAGTGGATGGAACATTTTACTGAGACCACAACTAGGCGCGCCAGCAGAGAATCAGAGATTTATGGCATCATCATCATCATCATCAGACACACATGAGATACTATAATAAGCAACTCATTTTCAAACCCTGAGCAATATGACATTTAATTGATTACAAATTACATGACCCTCCCCTGGATCAATTGAAATAAAATAAAAAATACTAACTCTCCACATGACTGAAATGTTAAAAGCATGACCCTCCCCCCATTTTCCTCCGGTAACTATTGTGTACATTTCAACCGCCCCCCCCCCCCCCCCCCCCCTAATTTGAGCCATAACTGTTTATTAATGTGTTACACTTTACAATTACATTTTAGTCATTAGTCATCAGACGCGCTTATCCAGAGGGACTTACAGGAGCAATTAGCGTTAAGTGCCTTGCTTAAGGCCACATCGGTAGATTTGTCACCTAGTCGGCTCTGGGATTCGAACAATAGATCCAGTTTTAAATATGAATGAATCAGAAAAGCTTATAGGTTATCAGCCGCTAGAAAACACACAAAGCACTCAGGCACTGTGTCCCTCTGCTGGAGGTTGGATGCCAATGTTTATAGAACAACTCACGGAAGAGATATCCTGTAGGTCAGGCTACAACCTGAATAAATCAGCTTTTTTTTCAGAGCTATTGTAACAGTGTAGGTTCCGTCCCTCTCTTCGCCCCAACCTGGGCTCGAACCAGGGACCCTCTGCACACATCAACAACTGACACCCAAGAAGCATCGTTACCACAAAAGCCGCGGCCCTTGCAACGCAAAGGGGAAACCCTACTTCAAGTCTCAGAGCGAGTGATGTCACTGATTGAAACGCTATTAGCGCGCACCACCGCTAACTAACTAGCCATTTCACATCGGTTACACCACCGCTAACTAACTAGCCATTTCACATCGGTTACACCACCTCTAACTAACTAGCCATTTCACATCGGTTACACCACCGCTAACTAACTAGCCATTTCACATCGGTTACACCACCGCTAACTAACTAGCCATTTCACATCGGTTACACCACCGCTAACTAACTAGCCATTTCACATCGGTTACACCACCGCTAACTAACTAGCCATTTCACATCGGTTACACCACCGCTAACTAACTAGCCATTTCACATCGGTTACACCACCGCTAACTAACTAGCCATTTCACATCAGTTACACCACCGCTAACTAACTAGCCATTTTACATCGGTTACACTACCGCTAACTAACCATTTCACATCGGTTACACCACCGCTAACTAACTAGCCATTTCACATCGGTTACATTATTCCTCTGATTACTGTCAATGAATGTCTTGTAGTGACCATGTGATGTGGGTCACACACACACACACACACACACACACACAACACAACACAACACACACACACACACCCACACACACACACACCACAGACACACACACACACACACACACACAAACACACACACACACATACAACACACACACACACACATACAACACACATACAACACACACACACATACAACACACACGCATACAACACACATACACACACATACAACACACATACACACACAACACACACACACACACACACACACATACAACACACACACACACACAACACACGCACACACCACACCACACCACACCACACCACACACACACGGGGGATGAGAGAGAGAGAGAGAGGCAGTATAATGTTTGGAACTCTAGCTTTCCTTTGTATTGAAGTAATGTTCTGATTGGATGTGTATACAGAACTCCAGTATGTCTAGTCAGACTGGTGCAACAAGTTCCTACATGCTCCAGTGCTCACGGTGCTGCATGGATAGAACCGTGATCAAACAACTGTTGACATGCAGGAAACACTGAAGGAATTTTGCACCAGGAATCCCTGTCATCTGATGTAAAGCTCTACAGCCTATGATCCAGGACTAAATGTAGGAGTGAATGGTCGACACATATTACAGGCTTGTATACCTGTATATTACAGGCTTATTACAGGCTTATATACCTGTATATTACAGGCTTATATACCTGTATATTACAGGCTTATTACAGCATATTACAGGCTTATATACCTGTATATTACAGGCTTATCACAGGCTTATATACCTGTATATTACAGGCTTATATACCTGTATATTACAGGCTTATATACATGTATATTACAGGCTTATATACATGTATATTACAGGCATATTACAGGCTTATATACCTGTATTTTACAGGCTTATTACAGGCTTATTACAGAATATTACAGGCTTATATACCTGTATATTACAGGCTTATTACATGCTTATTACAGGCTTATACACATGTATATTACAGGCTTATTACAGGCTTATATACATGTATATTACAGGCTTATTACAGGCTTATATACCTGTATATTACAGTCTTATTGCAGGCTTATATACGTGTATATTACAGGCTTATTACAAGCATATTACAGGCTTATTACAGAATATTACAGGCTTATATACCTGTATATTACGGACATATTACAGGCTTATATAATGTACATTACAGACTTATTACAGGCTTATATACCTGTATATTACGGCCATATTACAGGCTTATATAATGTACATTACAGACTTATTACAGGCTTATATACATGTATATTACAGGCTTATATAATGAATATTACAGGCTTATATAATGTACATTACAGACTTATTACAGGCTTATATAATGTATATTACAGGCTTATTACAGGTTTATGTACATGTGAATTACAGGCTTATACACATTTATAAACTGGTTGGATCGAACCCTGATTGGCTGACAGCCATGGTATATCAGACCGTATACCACAGGTATGACAAAACATTTATTTTTACTGCTGTAATTAAGCTGGTAACCAATACCGCACCTCGGGGGTTTGTGATATACTGCCAATATCGCACCTTATTGCTTAAGTATGTTACAGGTCGTGTATATTACAGTCTTATATACATGTATAATAAACAATGTTTTATTTAACTAGGCAAGTCTGTTAAGAACAAATTCTTATTTACAATGACGGCCCTAGGAATAGTGGGTTAACTGCCTTGTTCAGGCAGAATGACAGATTGTTACCGTGTCAGCTCGGGGATTCGATCCAGCAACCTTTTGGTTACTAGTCCAACTCTCTAACCACTTAACCACTAGACTACCTGCCGACCCAAATAAGAAATATGTGGTATGGCTTTATTGTGTCTCTCGAGGTAAATTAGTGTGGACTGTGGAAGATTGATTGATCACTGTGATCCATTTAGTTGATTAATTAATACCTGCCGTTGAACCAGATTATCCCTGTTTAACTAACTCCTAGTCTGCAGCAGACAAGTGGCTAGACTCCAATCTTTCCCTACATGATAACCCCTGCCGCTATCTCTCTGACATGGCGGGTAAAGATATATTCTGGCCTTATTTCTGTCCAAACTGCGGTCGGGGAGATGGAGCGCTAGGGCGCAGATTGGTGTAGACCTACATGGATGCGCGCTCCTTGTTGAAAGTGACAAAGGTGTGTCTCTTTTAGAGCTGCCTGAGAGGGGAGGCCATTTTGTACAGCGAGGCAGGCAGGCAGCAGGCAGGCAGGCAAGCAGGCGTCTGTACATGTCTGTATTTCTGTGCTCACGTCAGGAACAGGAAGCGTGCCATTGTGCGTATGAGAGAGAACATTTTCTGTGTTGTGGGGGCGAGGGTTATACCAGAGGCAGGAGTAACAACACCCAAACCTATTTCTTCACTTTGCCGAGCGTTCACTGTCCTTTCTACACTGTTTCCTCTGTGCAATGGATGGGTATGTTGTTTTTTCTTTACAATATTTGCTGATTACACACGCGCATGTAAAACATTTTTGTTGCATAGCACTTCGTACCATTTCATGTAACCTATAGTGTGGAATTCTAGACACGGATAGAACATTTACAGAATTGAACACGGTAGGATAGGGGGCGCAAACAAGCCCCTCTCAGTCAATTAAACCCTACCTTTTGGTGCTTTAAAGTGTTTAGACAGATGTGATGGTGTTATTCTATTATATTAAAGACTTCACGTCGCTGGAAAAACTATAACATGTAGAGGAAATCCCATTTTCCGTGTTTTTATGCGCATGGCTGTTTGCTTGTTCCATTATTTGAGTTAGATTTTGAGGAAGTGATTGAAAACAACACATTATTTCAGTTATCGAGTTATCTTTTTCTGTGTGTTATTGACGCATGATGTTGATCAACAGTGTATATCACAGCGGGACAGTAAATGAACATTAGATGAAGATATGCTGCCATTTTAACATATGTAAGGGGCGTTTCTGTCTTGTTCGAGGAGAAAAAACAACAGAAAGCTCTGATACACATAAAGCATCATTTAGAGAACACGTACAACTTGTTAGAAGAGGTAACTGTTAAAGTAAAAGTATTATGTGTTCTAAGGGTAGTTCTACGTTGTATTAAAGACGTTTAAACAACTAAACAGCAGCTATTCTAAATGATTGTTTACAACTCGTGTGCGAGGAAGAGGAACGACGACGTGGGGGCTGGTTCATAGCTTTATCACATCTTCCTCGTAACCATTACAACATTTTAATAAATGTCTTTTCAGATAGGCTTTATACGTCCAATTATTGGTTTAGTCTACGCTGTAATTAATTCATAAATATCTGAATGTAATAAATTAGCAATAACATTGTCATAGTCTATAACGCTGTTTGGAATCATATTTTAGCCGATATAAGTCAACTTGCAAATGCTGACCATAATTGTGCAGTTTTGTAAGACAATTTGTAACAATTCAATGCCAACTGTAACTTGTAATCGTGTGCCACTCTGCCTGCCATACCCTGCCCTCCATACCCTGCCGGCCATACCCTGCCTTCTCTTCCCGAAACAAAAGACCCGGACAGCTTGACCGCTCTGTCCTCTCCTCCCATTGTCAGATAATGTAACAAATACAATGTAACGAAGTGGATCATCACACTTAAACCACTCAACACGAGTTGGGCTCCTCGTCTAGGATATGGACATGAAAGTTGTATTAAATGTAGCCGATGTTTCCAATGTACTGTGAGCTTCCCCAATGGGGATTGTGCATCACACATCTCTCTACGGAAACTATCAGGCTATTCTACAGGCAACTAACTGTAAGTGTTAAGGCAGGCTATTGTTTATTTGTTATTTTATTTCACCTTTATTTAATCAGGTAGGCTAGTTGAGAACAAGTCCTTTATTTAATCAGGTAGGCTAGTTGAGAACAAGTCCTTTATTTAACCAGGTAGGCTAGTTGAGAACAAGTCCTTTATTTAATCAGGTAGGCCAGTTTAGAACAAGTTCTCATTTACAACTGCGACCTGGCCAAGATAAAGCAAAGCAGTTCGACACATACAACAACACAGAGTTACACATGGAATAAAACAAACATACAGTCAATAGCACAATAGAAAAGTCTATATACAGTGTGTGTAAATGGAGTAAGTAGGTAAGGCAATAAATAGGCCATAGTAGTGAAGTAATTACAATTTAGCAAATTAACACTGGAGTGATAAATGAGCAGATGATGATGTGCAAGTAGAGATACTGGTGTGCAAAAGAGCAGAAAAGTAAATAAATAACAATAGGTTGATGAGGTAGGTAGATTGGATGGGCTGTTTACAGATGGGCTATGTACAGCTGCAGCGATTGGTCAGCTGCTCAGATAGCTGATGCTTAAAATTAGTGAGGGAGATATAAGTCTCCAACTTCAGCGATTTTTTTGCAATTCGTACGAGTCATTGGCAGCAGAGAACTGGAAGGAAAGGTGGCATAAGGAGGAATTGGCTTTGGGGGTGACCAGAGAGATATACCTGCTGGAGCACGTGCTACGGGTGGTGTTGCTATGGTGACCAGTGAGCTGAGATAAGGCGGGGCTTTACCTAGCAGAGACTTATAGATGACCTGGAGCCAGTGGGTCTGGCGACGAGTCCGAAGCGAAGGCCAGCCAACGAGAGCGTACAGGTCGCAGTGGTGGGTAGTATATGGGGCTTTGGTGACAAAACGGATGGCACTGTGATAGACTGCATCCAATTTGTTGAGTAGAGTGTTGGAGGCTAATTTGTAAATGACATCGCAGAAGTCGAGGATCGGTAGGATAGTCAGTTTTACTATGTTTGTCATACCCGTGGAATACGGTCTGATATATCATGGCTTTCAGCCAATCAGCATTCAGGGCTCGAACCACCCGGTTTATAATAAAGAAAAACATTGTGTCGGTAGAGTCCAGTGTGTGTTAGTGTGTTGGGTAGAGTCCAGTGCGTTGGGTAGAGTCCAGTGTGTGGGGTAGAGTCCAGTGTGTTGGTAGAGTCCAGTGTGTGGGTAGAGTCCAGTGTGGATGTAGAGTCCAGTGTGTCGGTAGAGTCCAGTGTGTTGGGTAGAGTCCAGTGTGTTGGTAGAGTCCAGTGTGTTGGGTAGAGTCCAGTGTGTCGGTAGAGTCCAGTGTGTGGGGTAGAGTCCAGTGTGTCGGTAGAGTCCAGTGTGTCGGTAGAGTCCAGTGTGTGGGGGTAGAGTCCAGTGTGTTGGTAGAGTCCAGTGTGTTGGGTAGAGTCCAGTGTGTAGGTAGAGTCCAGTGTGTCGGTAGAGTCCAGTGTGTTGGTAGAGTCCAGTGTGTGTTAGTGTGTGGGTAGAGTCCAGTGTGTCGGTAGAGTCCAGTGTGTGGGTAGAGTCCAGTGTGTTGGGTAGAGTCCAGTGTGTGGGCAGTAGAGTCCAGTGTGTGGGCAGTAGAGTCCAGTGTGTTGGGTAGAGTCCAGTGTGTTGGGTAGAGTCCAGTGTGTCGGTAGAGTCCAGTGTGTTGGGTAGAGTTCAGTGTGTCGGTAGAGTCCAGTGTGTCGGTAGAGTCCAGTGTGTCGGTAGAGTCCAGTGTGTCGGTAGAGTCCAGTGTGTCGGTAGAGTCCAGTGTGTTGGGTAGAGTCCAGTGTGTGGGTAGAGTCCAGTGTGTGGGTAGAGTCCAATGTGTTGGGTAGAGTCCAGTGTGTGGGTAGAGTCCAGTGTGTCGGTAGAGTCCAGTGTGTGGGTAGAGTTCAGTGTGTGGGTAGAGTTCAGTGTGTCGGTAGTGTTCAGTGTGTGGGTAGAGTTCAGTGTGTCGGTAGAGTCCAGTGTGTTGGGTAGAGTTCAGTGTGTCGGTAGAGTCCAGTGTGTCGGTAGAGTCCAGTGTGTCGGTAGAGTCCAGTGTGTTGGGTAGAGTCCAGTGTGTCGGTAGAGTCCAGTGTGTCGGTAGAGTCCAGTGTGTTGGGTAGAGTCCAGTGTGTGGGTAGAGTCCAGTGTGTGGGTAGAGTTCAGTGTGTGGGTAGAGTTCAGTGTGTCGGTAGTGTTCAGTGTGTGGGTAGAGTTCAGTGTGTCGGTAGAGTCCAGTGTGTTGGGTAGAGTTCAGTGTGTCGGTAGAGTCCAGTGTGTCGGTAGAGTCCAGTGTGTTGGTAGAGTCCAGTGTGTTGGGTAGAGTCCAGTGTGTAGGTAGAGTCCAGTGTGTCAGTAGAGTCCAGTGTGTTGGTAGAGTCCAGTGTGTTGGGTAGAGTCCAGTGTGTTGGGTAGAGTTCAGTGTGTGGGGGTAGAGTCCAGTGTGTCGGTAGAGTCCAGTGTGTGGGTAGAGTCCAATGTGTTGGTAATGTCCAGTGTGTTGGGTAGAGTCCAGTCTGTGTTAGTGTGTGGGTAGAGTCCAGTGTGTCGGTAGAGTCCAGTGTGTGGGTAGAGTCCAGTGTGTTGGGTAGAGTCCAGTGTGTGGGCAGTAGAGTCCAGTGTGTGGGCAGTAGAGTCCAGTGTGTTGGGTAGAGTCCAGTGTGTTGGGTAGAGTCCAGTGTGTTGGGTAGAGTCCAGTGTGTCGGTAGAGTCCAGTGTGTTGGGTAGAGTTCAGTGTGTCGGTAGAGTCCAGTGTGTCGGTAGAGTCCAGTGTGTTGGGTAGAGTCCAGTGTGTTGGGTAGAGTCCAGTGTGTGGGTAGAGTCCAGTGTGTCGGTAGAGTCCAGTGTGTGGGTAGAGTTCAGTGTGTGGGTAGAGTTCAGTGTGTCGGTAGTGTTCAGTGTGTGGGTAGAGTTCAGTGTGTCGGTAGAGTCCAGTGTGTTGGGTAGAGTTCAGTGTGTCGGTAGAGTCCAGTGTGTCGGTAGAGTCCAGTGTGTGGGTAGAGTCCAGTGTGTCGGTAGAGTCCAGTGTGTCGGTAGAGTCCAGTGTGTGGGGTAGAGTCCAGTGTGTCGGTAGTGGCCAGTGTGTCGGTAGAGTCCAGTGTGTTGGGTAGAGTCCAGTGTGTTGGGTAGAGTCCAGTGTGTCGGTAGAGTCCAGTGTGTTGGGTAGAGTCCAGTGTGTTGGGTAGAGTCCAGTGTGTGGGGTAGAGTCCAGTGTGTTGGGTAGAGTCCAGTGTGTTGGGTAGAGTCCAGTGTGTTGGTAGAGTCCAGTGTGTCGGTAGTGTTCAGTGTGTTGGGTAGAGTCCAGTGTGTCGGTAGAGTCCAGTGTGTTGGTAGAGTCCAGTGTGTGGGGTAGAGTCCAGTGTGTCGGTAGTGTTCAGTGTGTTGGGTAGAGTCCAGTGTGTCGGTAGAGTCCAGTGTGTCGGTAGAGTCCAGTGTGTTGGGTAGAGTCCAGTGTGTTGGGTAGAGTCCAGTGTGTGGGGTAGAGTCCAGTGTGTCGGTAGTGGCCAGTGTGTTGGTAGAGTCCAGTGTGTCGGTAAAGTCCAGTGTGTTGGGTAGAGTCCAGTGTGTTGGTAGAGTCCAGTGTGTGGGGTAGAGTCCAGTGTGTTGGTAGAGTCCAGTGTGTGGGGTAGAGTCCAGTGTGTTGGGTAGAGTCCAGTGTGTTGGGTAGAGTCCAGTGTGTTGGTAGAGTCCAGTGTGTCGGTAGTGTTCAGTGTGTTGGGTAGAGTCCAGTGTGTCGGTAGTGTTCAGTGTGTTGGGTAGAGTCCAGTGTGTCGGTAGAGTCCAGTGTGTCGGTAGAGTCCAGTGTGTTGGGTAGAGTCCAGTGTGTCGGTAGAGTCCAGTGTGTCGGTAGTGTTCAGTGTGTTGGGTAGAGTCCAGTGTGTTGGGTAGAGTCCAGTGTGTTGGGTAGAGTCCAGTGTGTGGGGGTAGAGTCCAGTGTGTTGGGTAGAGTCTAGTGTGTTGGGTAGAGTCCAGTGTGTTGGGTAGAGTCCAGTGTGTCGGTAGAGTCCAGTGTGTGGGGGTAGAGTCCAGTGTGTTGGGTAGAGTCCAGTGTGTGGGTAGAGTCTAGTGTGTTGGGTAGAGTCCAGTGTGTCGGTAGAGTCCAGTGTGGGGGTAGAGTCCAGTGTGTCGGTAGAGTCCAGTGTGTTGGGTAGAGTCCAGTGTGTCGGTAGTGTTCAGTGTGTTGGGTAGAGTCCAGTGTGTCGGTAGAGTCCAGTGTGTCGGTAGAGTCCAGTGTGTGGGTAGAGTCCAGTGTGTTGGGTAGAGTCCAGTGTGTTGGGTAGAGTCCAGTGTGTTGGGTAGAGTTCAGTGTGTTGGGTAGAGTCCAGTGTGTTGGGTAGAGTTCAGTGTGTTGGGTAGAGTCCAGTGTGTGGGGTAGAGTCCAGTGTGTGGGTAGAGTCTAGTGTGTTGGGTAGAGTCCAGTGTGTCGGTAGAGTCCAGTGTGTCGGTAGAGTCCAGTGTGTTGGGTAGAGTCCAGTGTGTTGGGTAGAGTCCAGTGTGTTGGGTAGAGTCCAGTGTGTGGGGTAGAGTCCAGTGTGTCGGTAGAGTCCAGTGTGTTGGGTAGAGTCCAGTGTGTGGGTAGAGTCCAGTGTGTGGGGTAGAGTCCAGTGTGTGGGTAGAGTCCAGTGTGTGGGTAGAGTCCAGTGTGTGGGTAGAGTCCAGTGTGTTGGTGGAGTCCAGTGTGTCGGTAGAGTCCAGTGTGTGTAGATGAAGAATGACATGCTAACAAGAATGAAGTAAATATCACTATTCAAATGTCCAACAAACCTGTTTAGCTACATAAGATATGGCTTTTGACAAACTCATTCAAAGTTATTCACCCTCCACAGCCGTCCTATGTCACACCAACCCCTGGGCCTTGCATCATAAGAACCTGTACAGAGGAAATGGTGGACGAGTCAAAATGGCGACCGACGGGCTTCTTATCCGAAATGTGCCTCACCAGCTCCCGGTGCTCTTATAGAAATAATCCGTTTTGCGTGTTTTAGTGAACAGAAGACGTATGATGCAAGCGGACATCTGAAATTAGCACACCTGGACTCGTCTGACGGTAACCATTACCGGTTTAAAAAAAACTAATGGGAGTATGAAGATAGCTTTGTGCCTACCCGCCCCCCCCACCCCACCCCAATAAAGGCAGTAAAAAAATGTGTAAAAAAATATTTATATATTTCCTGAGGTGTTTTTATATCAGACACTTCAAAACCTTGTTTATAATGATTTATTTTAGTAATTTATGAGTGTGATATGGGCTTTCTATGGGCTTTAATAGTAAAGTATTTTTTAATACCTAAAGGTGTCATATAATTCTAAATCAAATAGCTAAATGAGCCATAGTATGACCTTCATAAAATAATTTAAATATGTCAGTTTAGCCGCCTTTACCCCAATGTCTTACAGGCTGACCACACTGCTCACAGCCGGTTTGGACTCTGTGTTAAACTCTAAAGAATTAACCTATATATTGTATGTCCTTTCTCTCATACACAATAACCAAAGTACTATGTCCCTCATACACAATAACTAAAGTACTATGTCCCTCATACACAATAACTAAACTACTATGTCCCTCATACACAATAACTAAAGTACTATGTCCCTCATACACAATAACTAAAGTACTATGTCCCTCATACACAATAACTAAACTACTATGTCCCTCATACACAATAACTAAACTACTATGTCCCTCATACACAATAACTAAACTACTATGTCCCTCATACACAATAACTAAACTACTATGTCCCTCATACACAATAACTAAACTACTATGTCCCTCATACACAATAACTAAACTACTATGTTAGACCCTCTGTGTGGATGTCGTAAAACATGTAGCTAGCTAACATATCTTTAGCCTTCTGCTCAGCGGAGTAGCAGTGTTTTTATTAAGGCCTGTGGCTATAGGGGGGAAAGAACAAGTTAATGGGATTTACATCCCTCACCTGGAGCGCTAGGTAAGGCCGCGTCCCATATTGGAATCCTATTCCCTTATGTGCTACGCTACTTGTGACCAGAGCCCTATGGCTATAGGGTGCCACCTGGGAGGAATCCCAGGTTAGTAAGATGCAGAAGTGACATGCAGAAAGAACAGAGCTCCGATGCTGCTGATATTACATTAATAACCTATAGGGTTTGGTCCGGTGCTGCTGATATTACATTAATAACCTATAGGGTTTGGTCCGGTGCTGCTGATATTACATTAATAACCTATAGGGTTTGGTCCGGTGCTGCTGATATTACATTAATAACCTATAGGGTTTGGTCCGGTGCTGCTGATATTACATTAATAACCTATAGGGGTTTGGTCCGGTGCTGCTGATAACATTAATAACCTATAGGGGTTTGGTCCGGTGCTGCTGATATTACATTAATATCCTATAGGGTTTGGTCCGGTGCTGCTGATATTACATTAATAACCTATAGGGTTTGGTCCGGTGCTGCTGATATTACATTAATAACCTATAGGGGTTTGGTCCGGTGCTGCTGATATTACATTAATAACCTATAGGGTTTGGTCCGGTGCTGCTGATATTACATTAATAACCTATAGGGTTTGGTCCGGTGCTGCTGATATTACATTAATAACCTATAGGGGTTTGGTCCGGTGCTGCTGATATTACATTAATATCCTATATGGTTTGGTCCGGTGCTGCTGATATTACATTAATAACCTATAGGGTTTGGTCCGGTGCTGCTGATATTACATTAATAACCTATAGGGGTTTGGTCCGGTGCTGCTGATATTACATTAATAACCTATAGGGGTTTGGTCCGGTGCTGCTGATATTACATTAATAACCTATAGGGTTTGGTCCGGTGCTGCTGATATTACATTAATAACCTATAGGGTTTGGTCCGGTGCTGCTGATATTACATTAATAACCTATAGGGTTTGGTCCGGTGCTGCTGATATTACATTAATAACCTATAGGGTTTGGTCCGGTGCTGCATTAATAACCTATAGGGTTTGGTCCGGTGCTGCTGATATTACATTAATAACCTATAGGGTTTGGTCCGGTGCTGCTGATATTACATTAATAACCTATAGGGTTTGGTCCGGTGCTGCTGATATTACATTAATAACCTATAGGGTTTGGTCCGGTGCTGCTGATATTACATTAATAACCTATAGGGTTTGGTCCGGTGCTGCTGATATTACATTAATAACCTATAGGGTTTGGTCCGGTGCTGCTGATATTACATTAATAACCTATAGGGGTTTGGTCCGGTGCTGCTGATATTACATTAATAACCTATAGGGGTTTGGTCCGGTGCTGCTGATATTACATTAATAACCTATAGGGTTTGGTCCGGTGCTGCTGATATTACATTAATAACCTATAGGGTTTGGTCCGGTGCTGCTGATATTACATTAATAACCTATAGGGGTTGGTCCGGTGCTGCTGATATTACATTAATAACCTATAGGGTTTGGTCCGGTGCTGCTGATATTCCATTAATAACCTATAGGGGTTTGGTCCGGTGCTGCTGATATTACATTAATAACCTATATGGTTTGGTCCGGTGCTGCTGATATTACATTAATATCCTATAGGGTTTGGTCCGGTGCTGCTGATATTCCATTAATAACCTATAGGGGTTTGGTCCGGTGCTGCTGATATTACATTAATAACCTATATGGTTTGGTCCGGTGCTGCTGATATTACATTAATATCCTATAGGGTTTGGTCCGGTGCTGCTGATATTCCATTAATAACCTATAGGGTTTGGTCCGGTGCTGCTGATATTACATTAATAACCTATAGGGTTTGGTCCGGTGCTGCTGATATTACATTAATAACCTATAGGGTTTGGTCCGGTGCTGCTGATATTACATTAATAACCTATAGGGTTTGGTCCGGTGCTGCTGATATTACATTAATAACCTATAGGGTTTGGTCCGGTGCTGCTGATATTACATTAATAACCTATAGGGTTTGGTCCGGTGCTGCTGATATTACATTAATAACCTATAGGGTTTGGTCCGGTGCTGCTGATATTACATTAATAACCTTTAGGGGTGTAGTAGACCTTACAGTGAAATGCTGAATACAACAGGTGTAGTAGACCTCACAGTGAAATGCTGAATACAACAGGTGTAGTAGACCTCACAGTGAAATGCTGAATACAACAGGTGTAGTAGACCTCACAGTGAAATGCTGAATACAACAGGTGTAGTAGACCTCACAGTGAAATGCTGAATACAACAGGTGTAGTAGACCTCACAGTGAAATGCTGAATACAACAGGTGTAGTAGACCTCACAGTGAAATGCTGAATACAACAGGTGTAGTAGACCTTACAGTGAAATGCTGAATACAACAGGTGTAGTAGACCTCACAGTGAAATGCTGAATACAACAGGTGTAGTAGACCTCACAGTGAAATGCTGAATACAACAGGTGTAGTAGACCTCACAGTGAAATGCTGAATACAACAGGTGTAGTAGACCTCACAGTGAAATGCTGAATACAACAGGTGTAGTAGACCTCACAGTGAAATGCTGAATACAACAGGTGTAGTAGACCTTACAGTGAAATGCTGAATACAACAGGTGTAGTAGACCTCACAGTGAAATGCTGAATACAACAGGTGTAGTAGACCTCACAGTGAAATGCTGAATACAACAGGTGTAGTAGACCTCACAGTGAAATGCTGAATACAACAGGTGTAGTAGACCTTACAGTGAAATGCTGAATACAACAGGTGTAGTAGACCTCACAGTGAAATGCTGAATACAACAGGTGTAGTAGACCTCACAGTGAAATGCTGACTTATAACAAGTAATTAAAGAGCAGCATTAAAATAACAATAGTGAGACTATATACAGGGGGTACCGTTACAGAGTCAATGTGGAGGCTATATAGAGGGGGTACCAGTACAGAGTCAATGTGGAGGCTATATACAGGGTATTACGGTACAGAGTCAATGTGGAGGCTATATACAGGGTATTACGGTACAGAGTCAATGTGGAGGCTATATACAGGGGGTACCGGTACAGAGTCAATGTGGAGGCTATATACAGGGGGTACCGGTACAGAGTCAATGTGGAGGCTATATACAGGGGGTACCAGTACAGAGTCAATGTGGAGGCTATATACAGGGGGTACCGGTACAGAGTCAATGTGGAGGCTATATACAGGGGGTACCAGTACAGAGTCAATGTGGAGGCTATATACAGGGGGTACCGGTACAGAGTCAATGTGGAGGCTATATACAGGGGGTACCGGTACAGAGTCAATGTGGAGGCTATATACAGGGGGTACCAGTACAGAGTCAATGTGGAGGCTATATACAGGGGGTACCAGTACAGAGTCAATGTGGAGGCTATATACAGGGGGTACCGGTACAGAGTCAATGTGGAGGCTATATACAGGGGGTACCAGTACAGAGTCAATGTGGAGGCTATATACAGGGGGTACCGGTACAGAGTCAATGTGGAGGCTATATACAGGGTGTTACGGTACAGAGTCAATGTGGAGACTATATACAGGGGGTACCGGTACAGAGTCAATGTGGAGGCTATATACAGGGGGTACCGGTACAGAGTCAATGTGGAGGCTATATACAGGGGGTACCGGTACAGAGTCAATGTGGAGGCTATATACAGGGGGTACCGGTACAGAGTCAATGTGGAGGCTATATACAGGGGGTACCAGTACAGAGTCAATGTGGAGGCTATATACAGGGGGTACCAGTACAGAGTCAATGTGGAGGCTATATACAGGGGGTACCGGTACAGAGTCAATGTGGAGGCTATATACAGGGGGTACCAGTACAGAGTCAATGTGGAGGCTATATACAGGGGGTACCGGTACAGAGTCAATGTGGAGGCTATATACAGGGTGTTACGGTACAGAGTCAATGTGGAGACTATATACAGGGGGTACCGGTACAGAGTCAATGTGGAGGCGACATACAGGGGGTACCGGTACAGAGTCAATGTGGAGGCTATATACAGGGGGTACCAGTACAGAGTCAATGTGGAGGCTATATACAGGGGGTACCGGTACAGAGTCAATGTGCGGGAACACTGGTTAGTTGAGGTAATATGTACATGTAGGTAGAGTTATTAAAGTGACTATGTATAGATGATAGCAACAGAGAGTGGCAGTGGTGTGGAGAGGGGGGTGGCGGGGCAATGCAAATAGTCTGGGTAGCCATTTGATTAGCTGTTCAGGAGTCTTATGGCTTGGGGGGTAGAAGCTGTTTAGGAGCCTCTTGGACCTAGACTTGGTGCTCCGGTACCGCTTGCATTGGAGTCAACATGGTTCCAGCATCCCTGTGGAGAGCTTTCGACACCTTCTAGAGTCCGTGACCCGACGAACTGAGGCTGTTCTGAGGGCAAAAATGGCTGCAACTCAATATTAGGAAGGTGTTCCTAATGTTTTGTCCACGGTGTATGTTTCCATTATAAACAGAACAGTAGGACCCAGCCCCCCCACTGGCTGCTGTGTCTGTTTGCGGCTGTAGGTACAGGAAGCTGCTGTGACTGTTTCCTGGTTTTCTTCCTGGTTTGCCTCTGTGTTTCTTCCTGGTTGGGTTAGTCAGAGAAGAGAGCTGGAGCTGGAATCCCACTGGGCGCACCATGCCATTTCAACATGGATAATTGGATAATATTTGGTAGATATGTTGATCAATGAGATTACAACATAGCGTGCCTTATGAAAGTCTACACCCCCCCTTGTTTCCACATTAAATTAAACTTCAAATGCACTTGAAATAAATGTTGATTTATTCCTATTCTTTAATTTTAGATTTTTAGTTGAGATGAAGATGTGAATTCAACATATTAATGATTAATTTGTAGTTAAACTGGAATTGAAGCCAGACTCAGTCAGAGGCTCAGACGGATCTATCCAATCAGAAGACACATCTCCTTTAAATGTTGATATCTGGTTGTGTTGACAACAAAACACAATTCAATATTACTAAATATAATTACATTTTTAAATCAACCAGAGCTTGAAACCCTAGGACTACAGTATATAGGGAATAGAGTGCCATTTGGGACACACTGTGAGTCATCCTTACTATTGGGCAATACCTCTTGGCTTTGTTACTATTGGGGAGAATACCTCTTGGCTTTGTTACTATTGGGGAATACCTCTTGGCTTTGTTACTGTTGGGGAGAATACCTCTTGGCTTTGTTACTGTTGGGGAGAATACCTCTTGGCTTTGTTACTATTGGGGAGAATACCTCTTGGCTTTGTTACTGTTGGGGAGAATACCTCTTGGCTTTGTTACTATTGGGGAATACCTCTTGGCTTTGTTACTGTTGGGGAGAATACCTCTTGGCTTTGTTACTGTTGGGGAGAATACCTCTTGGCTTTGTTACTATTGGGGAATACCTCTTGGCTTTGTTACTATTGGGGAATACCTCTTGGCTTTGTTACTGTTGGGAGAATACCTCTTGGCTTTGTTACTATTGGGGAGAATACCTCTTGGCTTTGTTACTATTGGGGAGAATACCTCTTGGCTTTGTTACTATTGGGGAGAATACCTCTTGGCTTTGTTACTGTTGGGAGAATACCTCTTGGCTTTGTTACTGTTGGGGAGAATACCTCTTGGCTTTGTTACTGTTGGGGAGAATACCTCTTGGCTTTGTTACTGTTGGGGAGAATACCTCTTGGCTTTGTTACTGTTGGGGAGAATACCTCTTGGCTTTGTTACTATTGGGGAGAATACCTCTTGGCTTTGTTACTGTTGGGAGAATACCTCTTGGCTTTGTTACTGTTGGGAGAATACCTCTTGGCTTTGTTACTGTTGGGGAGAATACCTCTTGGCTTTGTTACTGTTGGGAGAATACCTCTTGGCTTTGTTACTATTGGGAGAATACCTCTTGGCTTTGTTACTGTTGGGGAGAATACCTCTTGGCTTTGTTACTGTTGGGGAGAATACCTCTTGGCTTTGTTACTGTTGGGGAGAATACCGCTTGGCTTTGTTACTGTTGGGGGAATACCTCTTGGCTTTGTTACTGTTGGGAGAATACCTCTTGGCTTTGTTACTGTTGGGGAGAATACCTCTTGGCTTTGTTACTGTTGGGGAGAATACCTCTTGGCTTTGTTACTATTGGGGAATACCTCTTGGCTTTGTTACTGTTGGGGAGAATACCTCTTGGCTTTGTTACTGTTGGGAGAATACCTCTTGGCTTTGTTACTGTTGGGGAGAATACCTCTTGGCTTTGTTACTGTTAGGGAGAATACCTCTTGGCTTTGTTACTGTTGGGGAGAATACCTCTTGGCTTTGTTACTGTTGGGGAGAATACCTCTTGGCTTTGTTACTGTTGGGAGAATACCTCTTGGCTTTGTTACTGTTGGGAGAATACCTCTTGGCTTTGTTACTGTTGGGGAGAATACCTCTTGGCTTTGTTACTGTTGGGGAGAATACCTCTTGGCTTTGTTACTGTTGGGGAGAATACCTCTTGGCTTTGTTACTGTTGGGGAGAATACCTCTTGGCTTTGTTACTATTGGGGAGAATACCTCTTGGTTTTGTTACTGTTGGGAGAATACCTCTTGGCTTTGTTACTGTTGGGAGAATACCTCTTGGCTTTGTTACTGTTGGGGAGAATACCTCTTGGCTTTGTTACTGTTGGGAGAATACCTCTTGGCTTTGTTACTATTGGGAGAATACCTCTTGGCTTTGTTACTGTTGGGGAGAATACCTCTTGGCTTTGTTACTGTTGGGGAGAATACCTCTTGGCTTTGTTACTGTTGGGGAGAATACCGCTTGGCTTTGTTACTGTTGGGGGAATACCTCTTGGCTTTGTTACTGTTGGGAGAATACCTCTTGGCTTTGTTACTGTTGGGGAGAATACCTCTTGGCTTTGTTACTGTTGGGGAGAATACCTCTTGGCTTTGTTACTATTGGGGAATACCTCTTGGCTTTGTTACTGTTGGGGAGAATACCTCTTGGCTTTGTTACTGTTGGGAGAATACCTCTTGGCTTTGTTACTGTTGGGGAGAATACCTCTTGGCTTTGTTACTGTTAGGGAGAATACCTCTTGGCTTTGTTACTGTTGGGGAGAATACCTCTTGGCTTTGTTACTGTTGGGGAGAATACCTCTTGGCTTTGTTACTGTTGGGAGAATACCTCTTGGCTTTGTTACTGTTGGGAGAATACCTCTTGGCTTTGTTACTGTTGGGGAGAATACCTCTTGGCTTTGTTACTGTTGGGAGAATACCTCTTGGCTTTGTTACTATTGGTGAGAATACCTCTTGGCTTTGTTACTGTTGGGGAGAATACCTCTTGGCTTTGTTACTGTTGGGAGAATACCTCTTGGCTTTGTTACTATTGGGAGAATACCTCTTGGCTTTGTTACTATTGGGAGAATACCTCTTGGCTTTGTTACTGTTGGGGAGAATACCTCTTGGCTTTGTTACTATTGGGGAGAATACCTCTTGGCTTTGTTACTGTTGGGGAGAATACCTCTTG